>NC_138304.1:98676097-98746097 GCF_965601325.2 Salmo salar
TCACTCTTAGAGACTAACCCAGAAAGACTCACAGCTGTAATCACTCTTAGAGACTTACCCAGAAAGACTCACAGCTGTAATCACTCTTAGAGACTTACCCAGAAAGACTCACAGCCGTAATCACTCTTAGAGACTAACCCAGAAAGTCTCACAGCTGTAATCGCTCTTAGAGACTAACCCAGAAAGACTCACAGCCGTAATCACTCTTAGAGACTTACCCAGAAAGACTCACAGCTGTAATCACTCTTAGAGACTAACCCAGAAAGACTCACAGCTGTAATCACTCTTAGAGACTTACCCAGAAAGACTCACAGCTGTAATCACTCTTAGAGAGTTACCCAGAAAGACTCACAGCTGTAATCACTCTTAGAGACTTACCCAGAAAGACTCACAGCTGTAATCACTCTTAGAGACTTACCCAGAAAGACTCACAGCTGTAATCACTCTTAGAGACTTACCCAGAAAGACTCACAGCTGTAATCACTCTTAGAGACTTACCCAGAAAGACTCACAGCCGTAATCACTCTTAGAGACTTACCCAGAAAGACACAGCTGTAATCACTCTTAGAGACTTACCCAGAAAGACACAACTGTAATCGCTGCCAAAGGGGATTCTAACATATTGATTCAGGGGTGTGAATACTTATGTAAATTATATATTTCTGTATTTCACTTTCAATAAATTAGCAATAATTTATAAAAACATGTTTTCATTTTGTCATTACGGGGTATTGTGTGTACAGTGCATTCGGAAAGTGTTCAGACCCCACATTTTGTTAATAAGTAACAGTCTTATTTTAAAATGGATTAAATTATTTTTTTCCCCTCATAATTCTACATACAATACCCCATAGGTCCAAAGCAAAAACAGGTTTTTAGAACTTTTTTGGAGACTTGAAATTGAGCTCAGGTGCATCCTGTTTCCATTGATCATCCTTGAGACAACGTGATTGGAGTCCACCTGTGGTAAATTCAAGTGATTGGACATGATTTGGAAAGGTACACACCTGTCTATATAAGGTCCCACAGTTGACAGTGCATGTCAGAGCAAAAACCAAGCCATGAGGTCGAAGGAATTGTCCGTAGAGCTCCGAGACAGGATTGTGTCGAGGCACAGATCTGGGGAAGGGTACCAAAAAATATCTGCAGCATTGAAGGTCCCCAAGAACACAGTGGCCTCCATCATTCTTAAATGCAAGACATTTTGTACCACCAAGACTACCTAGAGCTGGCCACCCGGCCAAAATGAGCAATCGGGGGAGAAGGGCCTTGGGTTCTTGGAACTCCAGAGTTCCTCTGTGGAGAAAGGTTCACCTTAAAACAGGACAACGACCCTAAGCACACAGCCAAGACAACGCAGGAGTGGCTTTGGGACAAGTCAATCAATGTCCTTGAGTGGCCCAGCCAGAGCCCAGACTTCAAACCAATCTAACATCTCTGTAGAGACCTGAAAAATAGCTGTGCAGCGACGCTCCCAATCCAACCTGACAGAGCTTGAGAGGATCTGCAGAGAAGAATGGGAGAAACTCCCCAAATACAGGTGTGCCAAGGTTGTAGCATCATATATTTAAAAAAAAATAGATTTAATCCATTTTGATTTCAGACTGTAAGACAACAAAATGTGGAATAAGACAAGAGGTATGAATACTTTCTGAAGGCACTGTGTAATTCCTCTTTTGTGTTGTTCAGCTGTAAGGCCCAGAGGAACCTGAACTCAGCATTTGCCATCATCATGGGACTAAACACTGCAGCTGTCAGCAGACTCAATATAACCTGGGAGGTAAGGGAGACAGACGGAGTGTGTGTGTGTGTGTGTGTGTGTGTGTGTGTGTGTGTGTGTGTGTGTGTGTGTGTGTGTGTGTGTGTGTGTGTGTGTGTGTGTGTGTGTGTGTGTGTGTGTGTGTGTGTGTGTGTGTGTGTGTGTGTGTGTGTGTGTGTGTGGTAACTTTGACAGTTCTGACGGTGTGTAACTGTTCCCTCTGTTTACGTTCAGAAAGTTCCGGGGAAATTCAAGAAGATTTTCTCTGAACTGGAGTTGATCACAGTAAGACTAATTTTCATTGGTTTATTAAAGTAATATTCTTGCTGAAAAGCTGGTGGAAAATAATTAGGAAGACTTAGCAAATGAATTAACAAATGTCAAGGCTATTGGCATAACAGCCTTTCAGTTCAAATCAACATTACCCTAAGCCAAACCTCTGACCTCAAATCCCTTACCTTACACTGGCTCCTAACCCTAACTTCTCTCTCTCCCTCTCCCTCTCCCTCCAGGACCCGTCTCTGAACCATAAGGCCTACAGAGATGCCTTCAAGAAGATGAAGCCTCCTAAGATCCCTTTCATGCCCTTGCTGTTGAAAGACATCACCTTCATCCACGAGGGAAACAAAACCTTTCAGGACAACCTGGTGAACTTCCAGAAACTGGTGAGGCATGCCATGTGACAGTACCACCCCCCCCGTCTTATGTTCCAGACTCTCTGGATAAGAGCGTCTGCTAAGTGACTAAAGTGTGTGTGTGGACGTTTATCTGTCCGTGTGTTATAACCGTTACCCTCGTGACTGACTCTCTTGTATGCCCTGACCCCTCAGCACATGATCGCCGACATAGTGCGTCTGATTCGCCACTGCCAAAGCGACCAACTGGGTATGTTGTGTGCGTATGTGTGTTTGTGTGTTTGTGCGTCTGTGTTAATATATATACCTGATCTGTGTGTCTGTCTCCTAGGTAACGAGGTGGTCGGCAGCGACAGTCCTGAGGTCAGGGCGAGTGTTCACCACTTACACATCATCGACAATCAACAGACACTCTTTCAACTGTCACACAAACTGGAGCCACGCGCCTGAACACACACACACTCCTAGAGGGACTTTTGACCTCCACAGAACCACAGAAAATACACTTCCTGTATCAAAGGTGCCATGCGAGCCACTGTCTCTCAGCCAATCACAGTTCAACATCCTGAAATAGCCAGCCAACCACACTTCAGAAGACTGATTCAGCCAGCCAACCACAGAGCTGCACACTGAGGCGGCGTTCAGACTGAAAATGAATATCTGGCAAAACCTAATTCAGAATGTTTTTCTATGAGGGTCAAACTTTGACGGATGACAAAGCCTTTGAAGAGGACGGGCGTCCATTCGTTATTGTTCTGTGGTGAATAGCGTTTTTAAGCTACTCTCCAGTTTCTGAGACTGCTTGTTGTTCTGTTTCTGCTCTGAAGTTAACAGTCAGTTTCACTGTATTGATGATCCTCAGTAATGTGACTGCAGATATTAATGGATGGTATAAATGTACAGTGTATATATGGACAGAGTAAACACAGAGTAGATGTGTACTGTATGTGTTCAGGCCACATGGTGAGCCTCTGGGTGTTACAGTGCCAAAGGCCCAGATGGGAAAGAGATGCCATATTCGGCTTTTCACATGTATCCATAGTAACAACAAAGCCTGGTCCTGCCATACCATAAAAGGTCATAACATTACACATTGTTATTAGACGTTATAACATGGTATTATAGAGAGTTATTATATTGTTGTTACACTTTTACTGACTGAAGAGATTGTTCTGTTATTTCAATGCCTGTTACACACAGATTTCACTAAGCAACATGGCCTGGGTTCAATCCCAGCCAATGAGTTCTACATTGACCTAGAACATTACCCTGTTAAGGCTTGGCGTATTCACACCGATCTAGAACATTACCCTGTTAAGGCTTGGCGTATTCACACCGACTGATCTAGAACATTACCCTGTTAAGGCTTGGCGTATTCACACTGATCTAGAACACTACCCTGTTAAGGCTTGGCGTATTCACACTGATCTAGAACATTACCCTGTTAAGGCTTGGCGTATTCACACTGATCTAGAACATTACCCTGTTAAGGCTTGGCGTATTCACACTGATCTAGAACATTACCCTGTTAAGGCTTGGCGTATTCACACTGATCTAGAACACTACCCTGTTAAGGCTTGGCGTATTCACACCGACTGATCTAGAACATTACCCTGTTAAGGCTTGGCGTATTCACACTGATCTAGAACACTACCCTGTTAAGGCTTGGCGTATTCACACTGATCTAGAACATTACCCTGTTAAGGCTTGGCGTATTCACACTGATCTAGAACATTACCCTGTTAAGGCTTGGCGTATTCACACTGATCTAGAACATTACCCTGTTAAGGCTTGGCGTATTCACACTGATCTAGAACATTACCCTGTTAAGGCTTGGCGTATTCACACTGATCTAGAACATTACCCTGTTAAGGCTTGGCGTATTCACACTGATCTAGAACATTACCCTGTTAAGGCTTGGCGTATTCACACTGATCTAGAACACTACCCTGTTAAGGCTTGGCGTATTCACACTGATCTAGAACATTACCCTGTTAAGGCTTGGCGTATTCACACTGATCTAGAACATTACCCTGTTAAGGCTTGGCGTATTCACACTGACTGATCTAGAACATTACCCTGTTAAGGCTTGGCGTATTCACACTGACTGATCTAGAACATTACCCTGTTAAGGCTTGGCGTATTCACACTGATCTAGAACATTACCCTGTTAAGGCTTGGCGTATTCACACTGATCTAGAACACTACCCTGTTAAGGCTTGGCGTATTCACACTGATCTAGAACATTACCCTGTTAAGGCTTGGCGTATTCACACTGATCTAGAACATTACCCTGTTAAGGCTTGGCGTATTCACACTGATCTAGAACATTACCCTGTTAAGGCTTGGCGTATTCACACCGACTGATCTAGAACATTACCCTGTTAAGGCTTGGCGTATTCACACTGATCTAGAACATTACCCTGTTAAGGCTTGGCGTATTCACACTGATCTAGAACATTACCCTGTTAAGGCTTGGCGTATTCACACTGACTGATCTAGAACATTACCCTGTTAAGGCTTGGCGTATTCACACTGATCTAGAACATTACCCTGTTAAGGCTTGGCGTATTCACACTGATCTAGAACACTACCCTGTTAAGGCTTGGCGTATTCACACTGATCTAGAACATTACCCTGTTAAGGCTTGGCGTATTCACACTGATCTAGAACATTACCCTGTTAAGGCTTGGCGTATTCACACTGATCTAGAACACTACCCTGTTAAGGCTTGGCGTATTCACACTGATCTAGAACACTACCCTGTTAAGGCTTGGCGTATTCACACTAGTACATGCACATGTATCTACAGTATTCAGGTGTGTAGGAGCAGGGCAGCACTGCAATAGGACTGCTTATTGTAATAGTGAGTGTATTTATGTTTCTCTAAAGGAGACAGACTGTGACGGTCCTGTGTGCCAGATGAGACGGCAGCTGTATAAAGACAATAATAAAACTGTAAAGCTATAAAAGGTTACGGTTAGATGTGTAAAGATAGTGAACTGTGTATAAAAAGGTTTGAATTTGAAGCTGAAATGCTGGAATGTTTAAAACAGGAGACTAGTGAATGATTGTTACTGTCCTGCGTGATGTCAAAATGAGGGGGGGCGACAGAGGAAAAAAAAGAACCAATGAAAAAGAGAGTTTTGTTGTTGTTTTCTTGCCGTGGTCATGACGATGTAAAGTTCTGTTTTAAAGAATGTTGTTGTGTTTGCATGACGTGACGATCCCATGACATCACAATGCAAGACCACAGATCCTGTTCTATAATGCCCTACGTTTGACCCGAACCCATGTGGTCCCGAACCCATGTGGTCCCGGTCAAAAGTAGTGTACTATATAAGCCAGGGAATAGTGTGCCATTTCAGATTTGCTATAAGGCTTTATTCTTCTGTAATATTGTTGACTTGTTAATATGGATAATGTTAATACTAGAAGGCAGGGTTTCCCAACCCTTTCCTCGGCTACTGGCAGACATTTCACATTTCAGTTTTAACCCTAAACTGCCAGCATGATTCAGTTGGTCAGCTAATCATCAAGCCTTTAACTAATTGAATCAGGTATGCCAGTTCAGGGTTAAAACATACATGTGAAACGTCTAGGGGAGGCCAGAGGAAATAGTTGGGAAACCAATGCTATAATGTTATTATTATTATTATTGTTTTATTATGATGTTTTTGATGTTATTATTTATCTGTTTAAAAGTAGACTCCTCAATATGACATCATAAAGAGCGGGTCGACTGCTTTTCGCAACATCATCAACAGAATTCAACTCTGCCACTATTGGCTCTGCCACTATTGGCTCTGCCTCTATTGGCTCTACCACTATTGGCTCTGCCTCTATTGGCTCTGCCACTATTGGCTCTGCCTCTATTGGCTCTGCCACTATTGGCTCTGCCACTATTGGCTCTGCCTCTATTGGCTCTGCCTCTATTGGCTCTGCCACCATTGGCTCTGCCACCATTGGCTCTGCCTCTATTGGCTCTGCCACTATTGGCTCTGCCACTATTGGCTCTGCCTCTATTGGCTCTGCCACTATTGTCTCTGCCTCTATTGTCTCTGCCACTATTGTCTCCAAATTGTGCCCTCCCTTGAAGAGATTTGAATTCTGTTGTTGTTGTTGATTGTGTTTCCCCGCCGTACATGATGCCATATTGGTGAGTGTACCTTTAGGGAAAAGAGAAACACAGAGCAATATGCCCCCCCCCCCTAACTGCTGAAGCCACACGTCTTTTCTAAAGAGCATTTTACTACATACAAGTTTTACTTGAGATGATGAATAAATTATAGGTTTTATGTCATATTAAACATTGTGTCGCTGGTCACTGTCTCTGTGAATATATGAGAGAGGAAGAGTAGAGAAAAAGAGTGGGTGGGAGGGAGGGAGGGAGGAGTGGGGGAGGAGGATAAGGAGGGAGGAGTGGGAGAGGAGGATAAGGAGGGAGGAGTGGGAGAGGAGGATAAGGAGGGAGGAGTGGGGGAGGAGGATAAGGAGGGAGGAGTGGGAGAGGAGGATAAGGAGGGAGGCGTGGGGGAGGAGGATAAGGAAGGGGGGCGTGGGGGGAGGCTAAGGAGGGAGGAGTGGGGGAGGAGGATAAGGAAGGGGGGCGTGGGGGGAGGCTAAGGAGGGAGGAGTGGGGGAGGAGGATAAGGAGGGAGGCGTGGGGGGAGGATAAGGAGGGAGGAGTGGGGGAGGAGGATAAGAAGGGAGGAGTGGGGGAGGAGGATAAGGAGGGAGGAGGAGGAGTGGGGGAGGAGGATAAGGAGGGAGGAGTGGGGGAGGAGGATAAGGAGGAAGGAGTGGGGGAGGAGGATAAGGAGGGAGGAGTGGGGGAGGAGGATAAGAAGGGAGGAGTGGGGGAGGAGGATAAGGAGGGAGGAGTGGAAGAGAGAGAATGCAGCTTCTGCACTACAGAATATTTTTTCTAAATCAGATTATGTTCCCAGTCACTTTTAAAAAGAAACCGAAAGGCAATAATACCAAACATCATCACGAGATAATAAATATTTGTTGTAGCATGACAGAGATTTGTTCAATGTAGTCTTAATGTACTCTGATCCAAAAGCAACTAGGCCCAGATGCAATTTTGCTACAATCATGTACTGTCTTTGATATTTATATTTATATATACAAGCACAGAACGTAAAAAAAGGTTAGACGGTGTGGTGACAGATGGAGCAATGACAATGGGTTAGTTATTACAAATCCTTGGTGTGGTTCTGTTAGGCCCACATGGTGCTTTTGCCGCGAAACTGTGGAGAGGGCGGGACTCGGACTGTTCCATTCTGTATCCGGGGAGAGATAGAAAGAGACTCAGAGCAGAAACTCATTGTAATCATAACACAACTCAATTCACTCTCACTGTCGTTTTCTAACGACTTCTACATACAATTCAAATATTCTGGGCTCACAAAAATAAATTATTAAGCCTGGAAACATATTTGAACTAAACTCGAAACTCAACTACTCCCCTGCTTTTTGAGACAAGTACTTGAACTCGTGTTGTTTTTTAAAACCATTGATTGATTTTGTTGAGTGAACTGCATGTCTTCGAGAGATAGAAAACCCGTCTCTCAAACGAGTTAAAATGCTGTTATCAACAAAGGTAAGTTATGTTTAACAGTTGCAACTTTTCTATCGTCCCGTTTAGCTAAAACACTGGTGAAATAGCTATACACATGATACGTCTTGGTGGTATCGTCCAATCCAGGGACCGAAGGCCATTTGCTCCACTTTGGACCAACACTAAGGAATAGGCTAAATAAAGTCATTAAATGTCCAGTTGGGAATTTCATCAAATGAAGTATTGATAGCCTGTATCATAGCTAGATATCAGTGCTACAGTATTTGAATGTTAAAATGACATAGGAATACATTTGGTCAATTGTTTACCTTCTGTTAGTGGGCCACACAGTCAGACTACTGCTCTGTAATGGACTGATCAGCTGTCAATCATCAGACTACTTTCTGGAACGTACCATATTACAGGGCATCAGAGCCAGCACGGTATGGCAGTGCTCTCTGTGCATAGTGTGGAAAGGATATTATCTATTAGCGTGTAGCTTTATCACCGATGTATAGGGGAAACTCTAGGATATTTTATAGGAAGTTAATTTTAAGTGTCTTTCGTTTTAAAGCGTCAATAAGCAGTTCAAACACTCTGCCCGTGTTTCGCTAAAAAAAAAGCTGAGGGATGGGGCTGAAGAAAGTTAACCTCTCAGAATCAGACAGCTATGATGCAAGGACTTAACATCCATGCAAGTGATGGAGTCAAGTCCCTTAGTGTTCCAGTCCCTTAGTGTTCCAGTCAGGAGTCCCTTGGTAAATTAGTGCTGAAAGCTGCGGTCCAACCATTTTTTTAACGCTACATTTCATCACACTGTTGCACATTTGTAAGGCTACATAGATAATACAGCTATCTAACGTTTGCTGTTGTAGCTAGTATGTTGAATTATGCATAAGATGTAATTTTTTGTAAATCACATTGTATTCGTCACATGTTTCGTAAACAATAGACTAACAGTGAAACGCTTACATACGGGTCCTTCCCAACAATGCAGAGAGAAAGAAAATAGAGAAATAATAGAAAAGTAAAACAGATTAATAATAATAATAGATACAGAGTGAATATAACTTGGCTGTATACACTGGGTACTAGTACCAAGTCGATATGCAGGGGTATGAGCAGGGGTATGAGGTAATTAAAGTAGATGTGTACATATAACTAAGAATAAAGTGATGTAATAAACAGTAGTAGCAGTTTATGTGATGAGAGAACTTAGTGCAGATAGTCCAGGTGGTTAACTACAGTATTTAACTAACTCTTTAGCAGTCTCATGGCTTGTGGATAGAAGCTGTTCAGGGTCCTGTTGGTTGCAGACTTGGTGCGTTGGTACTAATTGCCGTGCGAGAGCAGAGAGAACAGTCTATGACTTGGGTGGCTGGAGTCTTATACAGTTTTTAGGCTGTTCTTCTGACACCGCCTGATTTATAGAGGTCCTGGATGGCAGGCAGCTTAGCTCCAGTAATGTACTGGGCCGTACACACCATCCTCTGTAGCGCCTTGCAGTCAGATGCCAAGCAGTTGCCATACCAAGCGGTGATGCAGCCAGTCAAGATGCTCTCAATGGTGCAGCTGTAGAACTTTTTTGAGGATCTGAGGGCCTGTCATGGCAAATAATGTCCCCCTCTGCATCACAATAGGATTCGATAAGCTATAAACTCGTCCGTTGCTATATCAACGGTGTGATGACCTAATGATTAGAATTTTGGAGGTCATTACAGCCTAAATTACGTTCTTTTCATCATCGCTATGCCAACAAGGCTGATTTCTGTGACAATTCCGCTGTTTTAAACAAGTTTATTTTTATTTTCTTTAGCTAATAAAATGAAAACATTACTTCAAACTACTTTTGGGTACCTTGTTAACATTACAACATGAAATCCAATGGCAAAGAAAACGTAATCTGCTTGATACATTAAAGTTACTTACCTTACAAAGTCAGCTAATTTCCACTCCATTCATATGCAAATCATGTTTTAATTTTAACATGCTCTTCTCTTATCGACAGTGAAATAATATCATTTCAGTAGTCCGCTATTATGATTAAGTTTTGTTCTATCTCACATAGCTCATTAATACACCCTTGTGGTTGTGTGTGTGTATATGTGTGTCTCTCTCTGTGTCTCTCTCTCTCTGTGTCTCTCTCTCTGTGTCTCTCTCTCTCTGTGTCTCTCTCTCTCTGTGTCTCTCTCTCTCTGTGTCTCTCTCTCTCTGTGTCTCTCTCTCTCTGTGTCTCTCTCTCTCTGTGTCTCTCTCTCTCTGTGTCTCTCTCTCTCTGTGTCTCTCTCTCTCTGTGTCTCTCTCTCTCTGTGTCTCTCTCTCTCTGTGTCTCTCTCTCTCTGTGTCTCTCTGTCTCTGTCTGTGTCTCTCTCTGTCTCTGTCTCTCTCTCTCTCTGTCTCTGTCTCTCTCTCTTAGGTCTTAGGATACAACAATGAATAATGTGGAACAAATAAATACCATCAAAGGATACTTTAAAACTTACAATAATGAACACCTTGTGAAACAGCTGTGAAAACCAACCTGCCAATATTTAAGATTTTCATATTTAAACTTTTATATTTTTTGGCAGAGTTGTGTCATTAATTTATTTTCACAGATTTTTTGTTGTTGTACACTCACAAGGCAATCAGACTAAAAAAGTGAATTGTGGTGTGTGGAATATTGAGGAGGTGGTTGCCGTGTGGGTGGGATGTTCTGCCTGTTCTCAACAGGCAGCCAGTCTTGGAAGGGGGACTTGAAGAGGGAGACTGCAACGTCCAGGCACTGCTGCTCTCTTTGTTCTGAGTGTTTACAGTGCTTGTGTTTTTTAGTTTATCTGTGTATGATAGAGCAAGAGAACTTTCTTAGCAGATAATGACAGCAACAGTAGCTATAGATGATGTAATGAAAAGTTGGAGGATGGTTGGTAATGGAGGACATCAGGTGGATCCATGTCTAGGTGTTGGGTAGAACCACTAGGTCCTGGAGAACAGATAATGGAGGACATCAGGTGGATCCATGTCTAGGTGTTGGGTAGAACCACTAGGTCCTGGAGAACAGATAATGGAGGACATCAGGTGGATCCATGTCTAGGTGTTGGGTAGAACCACTAGGTCCTGGAGAACAGATAATGGAGGACATCAGGTAGATCCATGTCTAGGTGTTGGGTAGAACCACTAGGTCCTGGAGAACAGATAATGGAGGACATCAGGTGGATCCATGTCTAGGTGTTGGGTAGAACCACTAGGTCCTGGAGAACAGATAATGGAGGACATCAGGTGGGTCTAGGTGTTGGGTAGAACCACTAGGTCCTGGAGAACAGATAATGGAGGACATCAGGTGGGTCTAGGTGTTGGGTAGAACCACTAGGTCCTGGAGAACAGATAATGGAGGACATCAGGTGGATCCATGTCTAGGTGTTGGGTAGAACCACTAGGTCCTGGAGAACAGATAATGGAGGACATCAGGTGGATCCATGTCTAGGTGTTGGGTAGAACCACTAGGTCCTGGAGAACAGATAATGGAGGACATCAGGTGGATCCATGTCTAGGTGTTGGGTAGAACCACTAGGTCCTGGAGAACAGATAATGGAGGACATCAGGTGGATCCATGTCTAGGCGTTGGGTAGAACCACTAGGTCCTGGAGAACAGATAATGGAGGACATCAGGTGGATCCATGTCTAGGTGTTGGGTAGAACCACTAGGTCCTGGAGAACAGATAATGGAGGACATCAGGTGGGTCTAGGTGTTGGGTAGAACCACTAGGTCCTGGAGAACAGATAATGGAGGACATCAGGTGGGTCTAGGTGTTGGGTAGAACCACTAGGTCCTGGAGAACAGATAATGGAGGACATCAGGTGGATCCATGTCTAGGTGTTGGGTAGAACCACTAGGTCCTGGAGAACAGATAATGGAGGACATCAGGTGGATCCATGTCTAGGTGTTGGGTAGAACCACTAGGTCCTGGAGAACAGATAATGGAGGACATCAGGTGGATCCATGTCTAGTTGTTGGGTAGAACCACTAGGTCCTGGAGAACCCCTCGGTCCTGGAGAACAGATAATGGAGGACATCAGGTGGATCCATGTCTAGGTGTTGGGTAGAACCACTAGGTCCTGGAGAACAGATAATGGAGGACATCAGGTGGATCCATGTCTAGGTGTTGGGTAGAACCACTAGGTCCTGGAGAACAGATAATGGAGGACATCAGGTGGATCCATGTCTAGGTGTTGGGTAGAACCACTAGGTCCTGGAGAACAGATAATGGAGGACATCAGGTGGATCCATGTCTAGGTGTTGGGTAGAACCACTAGGTCCTGGAGAACAGATAATGGAGGACATCAGGTGGATCCATGTCTAGGTGTTGGGTAGAACCACTAGGTCCTGGAGAACAGATAATGGAGGACATCAGGTGGGTCTGGGTGTTGGGCAGAACCACTAGGTCCTGGAGAACAGGAGCAGAGTTAAAGGGAACAGGGTAAGAGACAGACGTAAACACACAGGTTACACTTTACTGTGAGAAATGTTGATGGATTAGTACAGTGTTTATAAATGGGAGATATGTACTTTTCAACACTTTTGGAAGGTATAGCCTACCTCAAGCTGGTCCCCCTCCGACAGAGAATCAGACTGATCCGAACTCACTGGTTCTGGTGGATAGGAAGGTTGCTGGCTTCCACCGAGATAACCCTAGGAAGACAAAGAGAAAAATATCACTGTTAGGGAAACTAAAACTAGCTTCAGGTTATTTTGTGTGTAAATGCAAATAGTTATTATCTGAGATTTGTTTATATTCACCTGAACAGATGGTGACCCCAGCTAGGAACAAAAGAGCAGCGAGGTTTCCCAGGTCTCACCTTCCTTCCAAACCAAGACATTCGCCCGGATGTCATAGCACTTGGTTCCCTTCTTGATTCTGCTCCGGTTGCTCCCTTTTTATTCCTCCTGCGTCTTCTCCATGTTCAGTCTCACCTTGATTGATAACAGGAAGAAATGCAATTCTATTTCATATTACAATTACATGTCTTACCTATTTTTTTTTTACCTGGTTAAAAACCTCCACATCCTTCTCAGCCCGTGCCTGAAGGTGATCCTCGATGGCGTTCTGATCTGGTTCCACAACTTCCACCACATCGGGGGGGTTTCAGTGATCTGAAACATTAGACAAAAATAGCAATAGACCAACAACAACACTGAGTCAATCACACAAACTCAGAAACAACAAAAAAACGTCCCTTTTTTCAGGACCCTGTCTTTCCAAAATAATTTGTAAAAATCCAAATAACTTCACAGATCTTCATTGTAAAGGGTTTAAACACTGTTTCCCATGCTTGTTCAATTAACCATAAACAATTAAGGAACATGCACCTGTGGAACTGTCGTTAAGACACTAACAGCTTACAGACGGTAGGCAATTAAGGTCACCGTTATGAAAACTTAGGACACTAAAGAGGCCTTTCTACTGACTCTGAAAAACACCAAAAGAAAGATGCCCAGGGTCCCTGCTCATCTGTGTGAACGTGCCTTAGGCATGCTGCAAGGAGGCATGAGGACTGCAGATGTGGCCAGGGCAATAAATTGCAATGTCCGTACTGTGAGGCGCTTAAGACAGCGCTACAGGGAGACAGGACGGACAGCTGATCGTCCTCTCAGTGGCAGACCACGTGTAACAACACCTGCACAGGATCGGTACATCCGCTGCTGTTGTGTGCAAAGATAATTACCTTCAGGTTGTTCTCCTTCCTGGTACCAATCAAGAGACTTGCCCATGGCAGTCTGGTTGGTCCATCCACCAAACCTGGAGGAGGAGGTGTGGAAAGCGATATCTATTGACAATGTAAGATATTGAAATATGTCTGATTTATGTATCATACAAAAACAAATTGTAAAACAAGCCATTGGTGACAGAATATAACCTATAACAGCCGTACCTTGTTCCAGCGTTCATGACTTCGGTTACTCAAGATGACCTCAGGAGAACCGTGGGTGTTGAAGATGTCCATCATCGCCTTGGAGGTGGCCTCGCCAGTCTCGTCCTTGATGGGTATCATACAAAACGAAAAATTCTATTTTTGTTTCCAAGCGCCCTTTTTTTAATGGGTTACAGAAGGGAATTTATAGTTAAGCACTTTCTCTTCCTTTACTGACCTTAATGGTTATTGCCTCCACCCACTTGGTAAACTGACCGGTCGCCGTCAGACACCAGCTGTTGCCATTCCTGGATTTAGTGACGGGTCCAATGAGGTCCACCCCTAACATTTAAAGTGTTCGAGAGAAGATGACTTTATTCTTACCCGTATCTGTGTCATACAGTAGGCAGATTGTCATATTTGTAAGGTTACTGACACACACATTCTATAATATTGAACTCTGCTGTGGTCCAAATAAAGCAACCATTACAAAACTACTTATCAGGGCAAAGTTTGAATTGGGACACTTACCGATCATGTGCCGTGATGAAACAACTTTGATGGGCTTCAACCTCGGTGCCAACTTCTGTCAGGCTAGACAAGGTACTGACCTTTAAGCACAAAGTGACACATTTAAACATTGTGTGCTCTCTGATATGACATTCATTGAAATCATAATAATTTCAGATGTAATGGATTGATAAACAAAAGGTTATTTCACTTGTCCAGCTGTCCACCTCCTTGACAATTCCCCGTCAGAAGATGCGTAGGTTGATTTTGGCAATCATGCGTTTCACTCCGAAATGGCCAGCATGCATCTCGGTCAGCACGGCCTCCTTCTCCTCCGTAGTGAAAATCACCCTCCTGTGTGGCTGGCCATCCTTCCCCTGTAGGTACATATGATTGCCTAACAAGCTGGAAGAGAAGAGTTATTGAAATACTCAAGTCGAAGTACATTTGCACTGCTGTCTTTCTCTGTTTCTCCATTTCTTTTCTGTCTTCCTTTCTCTCTTTCTCACTTCCTCCCTCCCTCCCTCTGTCTTGTCTTGTCTTGTCTGTCTGTCTAGTGAAGACACCTAGTTAAGGGCAGTTAGTTACCATAATTGCTTACTATCCATTTGATTGATCAGGTTTAACTTATAGCTAGACGCCTCAATGTGACAGACATAACTATACCAGTGGAGGCTGCTGAGAGGAGGACGGCTCATAATAATGGCTGGAATGGAGTCGGTGGAATGGTATCAACCACATGGAAACCAGGTGTCTGATACCATTCCATTTACTCCATTACAGACATTATTATGAGCCATCCTTCCCTCAGCAGCCTCCACTGAACTATATGTATAGCTAGCGACATGTAGATGACCAACTAGCTAGATGGAAAATAATTGTACATAGCTAAATCTGTCCCGTTACCTAATAGAAGTTAATTTCTCTGAATGTTGCACCTGTTGGTGCCTTCGTAGTACTTCACCTGGTTGAAAATATCAAATTAAATCTCCTTGAGGGATGCCATTGAAGTGCAAGCTATATACAAACAGTAACACTTACAGTAGCTAGCTAACGTTTGCTAAATAAACTGTCTGGCTAGCAGACGAGGCAGGCTGAGGTAAATTAGTAGTACTACAGTAGCTAGCAACCTCTAAAAATAGCTTAAATTATTTCTTCCTATTACACAGTATTTTCTTTATCTACAGTTGAAGTCAGAAGTTTACATACACCTCAGCCAAAAACATTTAAACTCAGTTTTTCACAATTCCTGACATTTAATCCGAGTAAAAATTCCCTGTTTTAGGTCAGTTAGGATCACCACTTTATTTTAAGAATGTGAAATGTCAGAATAATAGTAGAGAAGGATTTATTTCAGCTTTTATTTCTTTCATCACATTCCCAGTGGGTCAGAAGTTTACATACACTCGATTAGTATTTGGTAGCATATTGCCTTTAAATTGTTTAACTTGGGTCAAACGTTTTGGGTAGCCTTCCACAAGCTTCCCACAATAAGTTGGGTGAATTTTGGCCCATTCCTCCTGACAGAGCTGGTGTAACTGAGTCAGGTTTGTAGGCCTCCTTGCTCGCACACGCTTTTTCAGTTCTGCCCACAAAGTTTCTATGGGATTGAGGTCAGGGCTTTGTGATGGCCACTCCAATACCTTGACTTTGTTGTCCTTAAGCTATTTTGCCATAACTTTGGAAGTATGATTGGGGTCATTGTCCATTTGGAAGACCCATTTGCAACCAAGCTTTAACTTCCTGACTGATGTCTTGAGATGTTGCTTCAGTATATCCACATCATATCCACATCATCCTCATGATGCCATCTATTTTGT
The DNA here is from genome assembly GCF_965601325.2 of Salmo salar. Lineage (NCBI taxonomy): Eukaryota > Metazoa > Chordata > Actinopteri > Salmoniformes > Salmonidae > Salmo > Salmo salar. Next base: position 98,692,277 of record NC_138304.1, read on the forward strand.
GAAGTGCACCAGTCCCTCCTGCAGCAAAGCACCCCCACAACATGATGCTGCCACCCCCGTGCTTCACGGTTGGGATGGTGTTCTTCGGCTTGCAAGCATCCCCCTTTTTCCTCCAAACCTAACAATGGTCATTATGGCCAAACAATTATATTTTTGTTTGTTCAGACCTGAGGACATTTCTCCAAATAGTATGATCTTTGTCCCCATGTGCAGTTGCAAACTGTAGTCTGGCTTTTTTTATGGCGGTTTTGGAGCAGGTGCTTCTTCCTTGCCGAGTGGCCTTTCAGGTTATGTCGATATAGGACTCGTTTTACTGTGGATATAGATACTTTTGTACCTGTTTCCTCCAGCATCTTCACAAGGTCCTTTGCTGTTGTTCTGGGATTGATTTGCACTTTTCGCACCAAAGTACGTTCATTTGTAGGAGACAGAACGCATCTCCTTCCTGAGCGGTATGACGGCTGCGTGGTCCCATGGTGTTTATACTGGTGTACTATTGTTTGTACAGATGAACATGGTACCTTCAGGCGTTTGGAAATTGCTCCCAAGGATGAACCAGACTTTTGGAGCTCTACAATTCTTTTCCTGAGGTCTTGGCTGATTTTCTTTTGATTTTCTCATGATGTCAAATAAAGAGGCACTGAGTTTGAAGGTTGGCCTTGAAATACATCCATAGGTACACCTCCAATTGACTCAGGCTAATTGACATCATTTATCAGAAGCTTCTAAAGCCATGACACAATTTTCTGGAATTTTCCAAGATGTTTAAAGGCACAGTCAACTTAGTGTATGTAAACTTCTGACCCACTGGAATTGTGATTAAGTGAAATAATCTGTCTGTTAACAATTGTTGGAAAGATGACTTGTCATGTACAAAGTAGATGTCCTGACCGACTTGCCAAAACCATAGTTTGTTAAGTTGGTTGGATGTCCTTTGGGTGGTGGACCATTCTTGATACACACGGAAAACTGTTGAGTGTATGAAACTCGGCAGCGTTGCAGTTCTTGACACAAACCGGTGCGCCTGACACCTACTACCATACCCCGTTCAAAGGTACACAAGCCATGTCTCAATTGCCTCAAGGCTCAAAAATCCCCTTCATTTACACTGATGTGTAGTGGATTTATCAAGTGACATCAATAAGGGGTCATAGCTTTCACCTGGATTCACCTGGTCAGTCTGTCATGGAAAGAGCAGGTGGTCTTAATGTTACCGCCCCGTATTCTTCACATAGTGTCTGTTTACATTTACAATGTTTACAAACATTGAAGCAAAACAAGCTTATATTTTGGGTTCTGATGGGGTATGACAGTTAAACTAAGCTCATGAAGCATTTACAAGTTATATTCTTTAAGAATCAATGGGTACATATCAGTAATTGAAAATTCAAAAAAATGTATATCAAATGCAGATTGCCCCTTTTTAATCTGTTGCCCCTCTTCCCCTAGACCCCCAGGGCCCTGGCGGCCATCTTTGAGAGTCCCAGTGATGACGAGGACTTCCTGGGTTTCGCCGGGCCAGTGCTGAGTGACAGCGAGTCAGACAGCCTAGCCTCCGAGGACTCTGGGAAGCCGGTTGGTAGCTGCTGATCAGTACCCCACACATACACACACTGCAATCCTTGTTTCTTTATTCTGCTACAGTTAGCTAGTGAAATAATCCATCCATCTCTCTCCCTCTCTCCAGGCCATATCTTTCAGGTCAAAGTTTGTGACCTCTGAGTTGGTTAGTCTGTTTAGCCATTCTGACAATGAGGGGGAGGAGTTTGAGGGCTTCAGTGAGGAAGAGGAGGAGAAGAGGGGTTCCAGAAGCAGGACGAAGGCTATGGTGCTGAGACCTAACTTGTTTTCTCGTTTCCTGTTCTGTCTCCCTGTTCTCTCTTGTCTCTCGTTTCCTGTTCTGTCTTCCTGTTCTCTCTTGTCTCTCGTTTCCTGTTCTGTCTTCCTGTTCTCTCTTGTCTCTCGTTTCCTGTTCTGTCTCCCTGTTCTCTCTTGTCTCTCGTTTCCTGTTCTGTCTTCCTGTTCTCTCTTGTCTCTCGTTTCCTGTTCTGTCTCCCTGTTCTCTCTTGTCTCTCGTTTCCTGTTCTGTCTCCCTGTTCTCTTGTCTCTCGTTTCCTGTTCTGTCTCCCTGTTCTCGCTTGTCTCTCGTTTCCTGTTCTGTCTCCCTGTTCTCGCTTGTCTCTCGTTTCCTGTTCTGTCTTCCTGTTCTCTCTTGTCTCTCGTTTCCTGTTCTGTCTTCCTGTTCTCTCTTGTCTCTCGTTTCCTGTTCTGTCTTCCTGTTCTCGCTTGTCTCTCGTTTCCTGTTCTGTCTTCCTGTTCTCGCTTGTCTCTCGTTTCCTGTTCTGTCTCCCTGTTCTCTCTTGTCTCTCGTTTCCTGTTCTGTCTCCCTGTTCTCGCTTGTCTCTCGTTTCCTGTTCTGTCTTCCTGTTCTCTCTTGTCTCTCGTTTCCTGTTCTGTCTCCCTGTTTTCTCTTGTCTCTCGTTTCCTGTTCTGTCTTCCTGTTCTCTCTTGTCTCTCGTTTCCTGTTCTGTCTCCCTGTTCTCTCTTGTCTCTCGTTTCCTGTTCTGTCTCCCTGTTCTCTCTTGTCTCTCGTTTCCTGTTCTGTCTTCCTGTTCTCGCTTGTCTCTCGTTTCCTGTTCTGTCTTCCTGTTCTCTCTTGTCTCTCGTTTCCTGTTCTGTCTTCCTGTTCTCGCTTGTCTCTCGTTTCCTGTTCTGTCTTCCTGTTCTCGCTTGTCTCTCGTTTCCTGTTCTGTCTCCCTGTTCTCGCTTGTCTCTCGTTTCCTGTTCTGTCTTCCTGTTCTCTTGTCTCTCGTTTCCTGTTCTGTCTTCCTGTTCTCTCTTGTCTCTCGTTTCCTGTTCTGTCTTCCTGTTCTCTCTTGTCTCTCGTTTCCTGTTCTGTCTTCCTGTTCTCTCTTGTCTCTCGTTTCCTGTTCTGTCTTCCTGTTCTCGCTTGTCTCTCGTTTCCTGTTCTGTCTTCCTGTTCTCTCTTGTCTCTCGTTTCCTGTTCTGTCTTCCTGTTCTCTCTTGTCTCTCGTTTCCTGTTCTGTCTCCCTGTTCTCGCTTGTCTCTCGTTTCCTGTTCTGTCTCCCTGTTCTCTCTTGTCTCTCGTTTCCTGTTCTGTCTTCCTGTTCTCTCCAGTGGGATGTGCGTATGAGGATTCTTGGTTATAACATGACTCATCTTTCTTCTTTTCTCTCGTTCTGTCGTTCCAGTGTATAGCGGAGGAGAGTGATGAGGACACAGGGTTCTACTCCGAGGGGGAGGAGCCAGACACACACAAGAGGAAGAGTCTCTGTGTCGCCTTCAGGTGTGTGTACCTGTGTGTACCTGTGTGTCAGGGTTTTCGTTAGCCGGATTTTTGATTTTTAGCCTGGAAGTACCAGTCGATGGAAATACATTTTTGAATTATATTGATAATTCTGCTTCAGGTTTCCCACAAAAAGACTCTCTGCCCAGAAACGGGAGGCACCAATCAACGCCGCCCCTCCGGAGAGGCGAACCAATGAGAGGCTGCATCTGAAAAGGGGTTTGTCTCAGGAGTCCAGTGGGAGGGAGACACAGGATCAGAAACCGCCCCCAAAGAAAGAGGCGCTAGGAAAAGAGAAGATGGAGGTCGAGTCGCGGGTTCTAAGTAAACGAGCCAAGAACATCCAGGAGAACAAAGCCATGGTACATGACCTCTAACCCTTGACCAGGGTCGTCGTGTCCCTTAGTCAGAAATACTACTGAACCCAAACCCTCTGTTCCACCTCCTTTCACTCCTGTGATTCCTGTCTCTTGTTGTTATTATTGTGTGTATTAGAAGTGTCTTCTCATCCTCTGGTTTGCTGTTGTTGTCCTCCTAGTTGGCCAAGCTGTTTGCTGACCTGACCAACATGTCTGAAGTCACCTCGTCTCCTACCGTGAGTACACTGCACACTAGACTGAGCTACAGTTTGTTGGTGGAGATTTAATTTACCAAATTAGGTGCCTAGTGTAACACCTTTTAGATTATGGTAATTCATACTAACTGAACCTGCAAGTTGAGGATGCAATGTGAGAAGGAAAAGTGTTTTTTTTTCTCACAAAATGTTAACATTTTGTGATTAGCCTGTAAATTAAATTGTGTGGCAGGGGGAATGGAAGCTTGTTGTGTGGCAGGGGGAATGGAAGCTTGTTGTGTGGCAGGTAGGGAATGGAAGCGCGTGGCAGGGGGAATGAAAGCTTGTTGTGTGGCAGGTAGGGAATGGAAGCGCGTGGCAGGGGGAATGAAAGCTTGTTGTGTGGCAGGGGGAATGAAAGCTTGTTGTGTGGCAGGTAGGGAATGGAAGCGCGTGGCAGGGGGAATGAAAGCTTGTTGTGTGGCAGGGGGAATGAAAGCTTGTTGTGTGGCAGGTAGGGAATGGAAGCGCGTGGCAGGTAGGGAATGGAAGCGGGTTGAGTGGCAGGGGGAATGAAAGCTTGTTGCGTGGCAGGTAGGGAATGGAAGCTTGTTGTGTGGCAGGGGGAATGAAAGCTTGTTGCGTGGCAGGTAGGGAATGGAAGCGCGTGGCAGGGGGAATGAAAGCTTGTTGTGTGGCAGGTAGGGAATGGAAGCGCGTGGCAGGGGGAATGAAAGCTTGTTGTGTGGCAGGGGGAATGAAAGCTTGTTGTGTGGCAGGTAGGGAATGGAAGCGCGTGGCAGGGGGAATGAAAGCTTGTTGTGTGGCAGGGGGAATGAAAGCTTGTTGTGTGGCAGGTAGGGAATGGAAGCGCGTGGCAGGTAGGGAATGGAAGCGGGTTGAGTGGCAGGGGGAATGAAAGCTTGTTGCGTGGCAGGGGGAATGAAAGCTTGTTGTGTGGCAGGGGGAATGAAAGCTTGTTGTGTGGCAGGTAGGGAATGGAAGCGCGTGGCAGGGGGAATGAAAGCTTGTTGTGTGGCAGGTAGGGAATGGAAGCGCGTGGCAGGTAGGGAATGGAAGCGGGTTGAGTGGCAGGGGGAATGAAAGCTTGTTGCGTGGCAGGTAGGGAATGGAAGCGCGTGGCAGGGGGAATGAAAGCTTGTTGTGTGGCAGGTAGGGGGAAGCGCGTGGCGGGGGAAGCGCGTGGCAGGTAGGGAATGGAAGCGGGTTGAGTGGCAGGGGGAATGAAAGCTTGTTGCGTGGCAGGTAGGGAATGGAAGCGCGTGGCAGGGGGAATGAAAGCGCGTGGCAGGTAGGGAATGGAAGCGGGTTGAGTGGCAGGTAGGGAATGAAAGCGCGTGGCAGGTAGGGAATGGAAGCGGGTTGAGTGGCAGGTAGGGAATGGAAGCGGGTTGAGTGGCAGGTAGGGAATGGAAGCGGGTTGAGTGGCAGGTAGGGAATGGAAGCGGGTTGAGTGGCAGGTAGGGAATGGAAGCGGGTTGCGTGGCAGGTAGGGAATGGAAGCGCGTGGCAGGTAGGGAATGGAAGCGCGTGGCAGGTAGGGAATGGAAGCGCGTGGCAGGTAGGGAATGGAAGCGGGTTGAGTGGCAGGTAGGGAATGGAAGCGGGTTGAGTGGCAGGTAGGGAATGGAAGCGGGTTGAGTGGCAGGTAGGGAATGGAAGCGGGTTGAGTGGCAGGTAGGGAATGGAAGCGGGTTGAGTGGCAGGTAGGGAATGGAAGCGGGGCGTGGCAGGGGGAATGGAAGCGGGTTGAGTGGCAGGTAGGGAATGGAAGCGCGTGGCAGGGGGAATGGAAGCGGGTTGAGTGGCAGGTAGGGAATGGAAGCGGGTTGAGTGGCAGGTAGGGAATGGAAGCGCGTGGCAGGAGGGAATGGAAGCGCGTGGCAGGAGGGAATGGAAGCGCGTGGCAGGGGGAATGGAAGCGAGTGGCAGGGGGAATGGAAGCGGGTTGAGTGGCAGGTAGGGAATGGAAGCGGGGGTGGCAGGTAGGGAATGGAAGCGGGTTGAGTGGCAGGTAGGGAATGGAAGCGGGTTGAGTGGCAGGTAGGGAATGGAAGCGCGTGGCAGGGGGAATGGAAGCGCGTGGCAGAGGGAATGGAAGCGCGTGGCAGGGGGAATGGAAGCGCGTGGCAGGGGGAATGGAAGCGGCGGTTGACGTGGCAGGTAGGGAATGGAAGAGCGTTGTGTGGCAGGTAGGGCAAAATAAATCAAGGTGAAATAAAAACTAATTGTATGCAAGCATCACAATTGTTTTATTGTTAAAACATTTCGAAGGAATAATTTCACAAAACAAAAGTTCAGTTCACGTAACAGGGTTGATCTTAATGTTTGTTTTTTTTCATCTTAAAATGAATCACTAATCACACGAAATGAATAATAAGCAACAACATAACTAGGGCTTTACAATGATGGTGAAAACTTGGGTAAATGTTGGGGTTAAAATCTTCCTAGAAGTCACAGAAGATGCACAGAGGGACACATTTAGCAAGTCATTATTCATATAAAAGAAATCAGATTTTATTGAATTTTCCATGTGGCCTATATTAAAGGTCACTTCATTTAATATAATAGAGTTCCATAGGGCGGCTCACAATTGGTCCAGCGTCTTCCGGGTTAGGGGAGGGCTTGACCGGGAGGGTTTTACTTTGTTCATCGCACTCTAGCGCCTCCTTGTGGTGGGCAGGGAGCCTGCAGGCTAACCCTGGTTGTCAGTTGAACAGTGTTTCCTCCGACACGTTGGTAGGGCTGGGTTCCGGGTTAAGCGGGCGGGTGAAACGCGGCTTGGCGGGTCATGTTTCGGAGGATGCATGACTCGACCTTCGCCTCTCCGAAGCCTGTTGGGGAGTTGCAGTGATGAGACAAGATCGTAATCACGAAGTTGGGGACAAAAAGGGGGTAAAAAATGTCCAAAATAATAATAATATCAAAGGGACAAAAAGCACTCATTTCGTAGAACGACACCACTAGATTGCAATCCGACTGAATGTGTAAATCACCTTGCATCCCATAGATTAGTGATGCTACACCTCGTCTGGTTCAAGCTGATCCCCCCCCCCCCCCCCCCCCAAACGTGCTGACTTTCTCAGGTGACTCATGACTTCTGGGTGTTGTGGTCCTGACTGTTGCATTGTGGGTGTTGTTGTGTTCCAGAAGAAGAGGCGTGTGAGTGAGAAGCCGCCCCCTCGTAGACGAGGTGTGTGTGAGGGGGGCGAGAGGAGGAACCCGTCGCGTGCGGCCAGACCGCCAGAGAAGTTTGGGGTGGAGGAGAGCAGTACCTCCCCTTCACGACACGACAGATCCGTGAGGACTATCGACGTCGGGAAACTACTGGAGGTACACGTAAACACACTACTGGAGGTACACGTAAACACACTACTGGAGGTACACGTAAACACACTACTGGAGGTGCACGTAAACACACTACTGGAGGTGCACGTAAACACACTACTGGAGGTACACGTAAACACACTACTGGAGGTACACGTAAACACACTACTGGAGGTGCACGTAAACACACTACTGGAGGTGCACGTAAACACACTACTGGAGGTACACGTCAACACACTACACTACTGGAGGTACACGTCAACACACTACACTACTGGAGGTACACGTCAACACACTACACTACTGGAGGTACACGTCAACACACTACACTACTGGAGGTACACGTCAACACACTACACTACTGGAGGTACACGTCAACACACTACACTACTGGAGGTACACGTCAACACACTACACTACTGGAGGTACACGTCAACACACTACACTACTGGAGGTACACGTCAACACACTACACTACTGGAGGTACACGTCAACACACTACACTACTGGAGGTACACGTCAACACACTACACTACTGGAGGTACACGTCAACACACTACACTACTGGAGGTACACGTCAACACACTACACTACTGGAGGTACACGTCAACACACTACACTACTGGAGGTACACGTCAACACACTACACTACTGGAGGTACACGTCAACACACTACACTACTGGAGGTACACGTCAACACACTACACTACTGGAGGTACACGTCAACACACTACACTACTGGAGGTACACGTCAACACACTACACTACTGGAGGTACACACTACTGGAGGTACACACTACTGGAGGTACACACTACTGGAGGTACACGTCAACACACTACACTACTGGAGGTACACGTTGTGGTGGCTAATTTCCGCATTACCAAATGAGGAGTTACAAACACACCAGTCCGAGTTAAACTACATCTTTAATACTTAAGATACTTTTGCAAAAGTTCTTGACCCCCAATAATGCACTCTCTCGAATGAATCATTTAATGAGGTGATTACAGAATGGCTACAGGGATCTTTTATAGCAACGATACAGCCCCTTCAACGTACATTGACAAACCACAGATACTTAGTAACAGTTCACAAAGGTTAAGTTTTGTATGACAGATATCAATAAAACACATCAGACAGTAACTGCTATGTCAACAGGATTAATTGTATAGCCCAGTATCTGGTCTCCTTAGAACCGTCCCTCCCTGGTACGGTATTGAACAGAACTATTTCATCCAATGGCATATATCAATTGTCAACTCTAGATACTCCCATCTCAAGCAAACCCCCTCTTGACCCTACTCCTGGACAGGCTCACTGGGGGGAGTGAGCCTCTAGGCCATATATTATCACAGGATAAGTGTGAGATCTAAGAGAGGACATACAAGGGTCCATTTACTGCCATAATCCTCCCCACAATAAAGAAAAGGAGGGAGTGACTTGCTCACAGACATTGTGGAGACAAGTCATTGGTTCCCCATTAATCACGCCATCCCTTCACATGGTTTAAGAATAGGTAAAGACACATTCCCATATGAAGACAAATCTGACCTCTCCCCTCTCTGGGCCCCAAGTGTCTGAGAGTGTCTAAGGTAGACGTGCAACTGAAAAGACACCAGAGTCCAATGGACACTTTCTAATGACAGGTACCTCAAATAAGCATATTATACTAATAAAACATCTTAATTATCTATGTTACCCAACTAATTCTGATTCGTCCACGACAACGTAAACACACTACTGGAGGTACATGAGGTACACGTCAACACACTACTGGAGGTACACGTCAACACACTACTGGAGGTACACGTCAACACACTACTGGAGGTACACGTCAACACACTACTGGAGGTACACGTCAACACACTACTGGAGGTACACGTCAACACACTACTGGAGGTACACGTCAACACACTACTGGAGGTACACGTCAACACACTACACTACTGGAGGTACACGTCAACACACTACTGGAGGTACACGTCAACACACTACACTACTGGAGGTACACGTCAACACACTACACTACTGGAGGTACACGTCAACACACTACACTACTGGAGGTACACGTCAACACACTACACTACTGGAGGTACACGTCAACACCAGTGGTGGCTGCTGACAGGAGGACGGCTCATAATAATGGCGCGAATGGAATGGCATCAAACATCTGGTACCATTCCACTGATTCCACTCCAGCCATCACCACGAGCCCGTCCTCCCCATTTAAGATATCACCAACCTCCTGTGACAGACACACACAGTCATAAAGCATGCACACACACACAGTCATAAAGCATGCGCACACACACACAGTCATAAAGCATGCACACACACACACAGTCATAAAGCATGCACACACACACACAGTCATAAAGCATGCACACACACACAGTCATAATGCATGCACACACACACACACACAGTCATAAAGCATGCACACACACACACAGTCATAAAGCATGCACACACACACAGTCATAATGCATGCACACACACACACACACACAGTCATAAAGCATGCACACACATAGTTATTATGCACACACTAGACACCCTTTGATCATTGTGATTGTGTGTGTGTGTGTGTGTGTGTGTGTGGGGCCAGGTGGACGAGCTGGGTAGAAGCGGGAAGAAGAGGAGGGTGAGCAGTGGGAAGAAGAAGAGAATTACCCATGTGAGATCAGTGGATGAAATCACAGAGGAAGAGCTGGACAACGTGGCTCAACGCGCCAGAGACAAGATACTGGACAAGGACCACGTAAGACACACACACACAGCAAGGCTTTTACAGTCGTCACTTTTCATCAGTTGTACTGTCTACCCCGTCTCCTGTCCTGTAATAGAGATGGATCTGATGTGTGTGTGTCTATATCAGGGCAGCACGTGTCACCAGTGCAGACAGAAAACTCTGGACACCAAGACGGTCTGTCGTAGTGGAGTGTGTATAGGGGGCAAAGGTCAGTTCTGTGGGCCCTGTCTGAGGAACCGCTACGGAGAGGACGTACACACAGCCCTGCTAGACCCGGTCAGTATATACACACAGCCCTGCTAGACCCGGTCAGTATATACACACAGCCCTGATAGACCTGGTCAGTATATACACACAGCCCTGATAGACCTGGTCAGTATATACACACAGCCCTGATAGACCTGGTCAGTATATACACACAGCCCTGATAGACCTGGTCAGTATATACACACAGCCCTGATAGACCCGGTCAGTATAGACACACAGCCCTGATAGACCCGGTCAGTATATACACACAGCCCTGATAGACCCGGTCAGTATATACACACAGCCCTACTGGACCTGGTCAGTATATACACACAGCCCTGATAGACCCGGTCAGTATATACACACAGCCCTGATAGACCTGGTCAGTATATACACACAGCCCTGATAGACCTGGTCAGTATATACACACAGCCCTGATAGACCTGGTCAGTATATACACACAGCCCTGATAGACCCGGTCAGTATATACACACAGCCCTGATAGACCCGGTCAGTATATACACACAGCCCTGATAGACCTGGTCAGTATATACACACAGCCCTGATAGACCTGGTCAGTATATACACACAGCCCTGATAGACCCGGTCAGTATATACACACAGCCCTGATAGACCCGGTCAGTATATACACACAGCCCTACTGGACCTGGTCAGTATATACACACAGCCCTGATAGACCTGGTCAGTATATACACACAGCCCTGATAGACCTGGTCAGTATATACACACAGCCCTGATAGACCCGGTCAGTATATACACACAGCCCTGATAGACCTGGTCAGTATATACACACAGCCCTGATAGACCCGGTCAGTATATACACACAGCCCTGATAGACCTGGTCAGTATATACACACAGCCCTGATAGACCTGGTCAGTATATACACACAGCCCTGATAGACCTGGTCAGTATATACACACAGCCCTGATAGACCTGGTCAGTATATACACACAGCCCTACTGGACCTGGTCAGTATATACACACAGCCCTGATAGACCTGGTCAGTATATACACACAGCCCTGATAGACCTGGTCAGTATATACACACAGCCCTGATAGACCCGGTCAGTATATACACACAGCCCTACTAGACCTGGTCAGTATATACACACAGCCCTGATAGACCTGGTCAGTATATACACACAGCCCTGATAGACCTGGTCAGTATATACACACAGCCCTGATAGACCTGGTCAGTATATACACACAGCCCTGATAGACCTGGTCAGTATATACACACAGCCCTGATAGACCTGGTCAGTATATACACACAGCCCTGATAGACCTGGTCAGTATATACACACAGCCCTGATAGACCCGGTCAGTATATACACACAGCCCTGATAGACCTGGTCAGTATATACACACAGCCCTGACTAGACCTGGTCAGTATATACACACAGCCCTGATAGACCTGGTCAGTATATACACACAGCCCTGATAGACCTGGTCAGTATATACACACAGCCCTGATAGACCTGGTCAGTATATACACACAGCCCTACTAGACCTGGTCAGTATATACACACAGCCCTGATAGACCTGGTCAGTATATACACACAGCCCTGATAGACCTGGTCAGTATATACACACAGCCCTGATAGACCTGGTCAGTATATACACACAGCCCTGATAGACCCGGTCAGTATATACACACAGCCCTGATAGACCTGGTCAGTATATACACACAGCCCTGATAGACCTGGTCAGTATATACACACAGCCCTGATAGACCTGGTCAGTATATACACACAGCCCTGATAGACCTGGTCAGTATATACACACAGCCCTGATAGACCTGGTCAGTATATACACACAGCCCTGATAGACCTGGTCAGTATATACACACAGCCCTGATAGACCTGGTCAGTATATACACACAGCCCTGATAGACCTGGTCAGTATATACACACAGCCCTGATAGACCCGGTCAGTATATACACACAGCCCTGCTAGACCTGGTCAGTATATACACACAGCCCTGATAGACCCGGTCAGTATATACACACAGCCCTGCTAGACCTGGTCAGTATATACACACAGCCCTGATAGACCTGGTCAGTATATACACACAGCCCTGATAGACCTGGTCAGTATATACACACAGCCCTGATAGACCTGGTCAGTATATACACACAGCCCTGATAGACCTGGTCAGTATATACACACAGCCCTGATAGACCTGGTCAGTATATACACACAGCCCTGATAGACCTGGTCAGTATATACACACAGCCCTGATAGACCTGGTCAGTATATACACACAGCCCTGATAGACCTGGTCAGTATATACACACAGCCCTGATAGACCTGGTCAGTATATACACACAGCCCTGATAGACCTGGTCAGTATATACACACAGCCCTGATAGACCTGGTCAGTATATACACACAGCCCTGATAGACCTGGTCAGTATATACACACAGCCCTGATAGACCTGGTCAGTATATACACACAGCCCTGATAGACCTGGTCAGTATATACACACAGCCCTGATAGACCTGGTCAGTATATACACACAGCCCTGATAGACCTGGTCAGTATATACACACAGCCCTGATAGACCCGGTCAGTATATACACACAGCCCTGATAGACCTGGTCAGTATATACACACAGCCCTGATAGACCCGGTCAGTATATACACACAGCCCTGATAGACCCGGTCAGTATATACACACAGCCCTGATAGACCCGGTCAGTATATACACACAGCCCTGATAGACCCGGTCAGTATATACACACAGCCCTGATAGACCTGGTCAGTATATACACACAGCCCTGATAGACCCGGTCAGTATATACACACAGCCCTGATAGACCCGGTCAGTATATACACACAGCCCTGATAGACCTGGTCAGTATATACACACAGCCCTACTGGACCTGGTCAGTATATACACACAGCCCTGATAGACCTGGTCAGTATATACACACAGCCCTGATAGACCTGGTCAGTATATACACACAGCCCTGATAGACCTGGTCAGTATATACACACAGCCCTGATAGACCTGGTCAGTATATACACACAGCCCTGATAGACCTGGTCAGTATATACACACAGCCCTGATAGACCTGGTCAGTATATACACACAGCCCTGATAGACCTGGTCAGTATATACACACAGCCCTGATAGACCTGGTCAGTATATACACACAGCCCTGATAGACCTGGTCAGTATATACACACAGCCCTACTGGACCTGGTCAGTATATACACACAGCCCTGATAGACCCGGTCAGTATATACACACAGCCCTGATAGACCTGGTCAGTATATACACACAGCCCTGATAGACCTGGTCAGTATATACACACAGCCCTGATAGACCTGGTCAGTATATACACACAGCCCTGATAGACCTGGTCAGTATATACACACAGCCCTGATAGACCTGGTCAGTATATACACACAGCCCTGATAGACCCGGTCAGTATATACACACAGCCCTGATAGACCCGGTCAGTATATACACACAGCCCTGATAGACCCGGTCAGTATATACACACAGCCCTACTGGACCTGGTCAGTATATACACACAGCCCTGATAGACCCGGTCAGTATATACACACAGCCCTGATAGACCTGGTCAGTATATACACACAGCCCTGATAGACCTGGTCAGTATATACACACAGCCCTGATAGACCCGGTCAGTATATACACACAGCCCTGATAGACCCGGTCAGTATATACACACAGCCCTGATAGACCTGGTCAGTATATACACACAGCCCTGATAGACCTGGTCAGTATATACACACATCCCTGATAGACCTGGTCAGTATATACACACAGCCCTACTGGACCTGGTCAGTATATACACACAGCCCTGATAGACCTGGTCAGTATATACACACAGCCCTGATAGACCTGGTCAGTATATACACACAGCCCTACTGGACCTGGTCAGTATATACACACAGCCCTGATAGACCTGGTCAGTATATACACACAGCCCTGATAGACCCGGTCAGTATATACACACAGCCCTGATAGACCTGGTCAGTATATACACACAGCCCTGATAGACCCGGTCAGTATATACACACAGCCCTGATAGACCCGGTCAGTATATACACACAGCCCTGATAGACCCGGTCAGTATATACACACAGCCCTGATAGACCTGGTCAGTATATACACACAGCCCTGATAGACCTGGTCAGTATATACACACAGCCCTACTGGACCTGGTCAGTATATACACACAGCCCTGATAGACCTGGTCAGTATATACACACAGCCCTGATAGACCTGGTCAGTATATACACACAGCCCTGATAGACCCGGTCAGTATATACACACAGCCCTACTGGACCTGGTCAGTATATACACACAGCCCTGATAGACCTGGTCAGTATATACACACAGCCCTGATAGACCTGGTCAGTATATACACACAGCCCTGATAGACCTGGTCAGTATATACACACAGCCCTGATAGACCTGGTCAGTATATACACACAGCCCTGATAGACCTGGTCAGTATATACACACAGCCCTGATAGACCTGGTCAGTATATACACACAGCCCTGATAGACCCGGTCAGTATATACACACAGCCCTGATAGACCTGGTCAGTATATACACACAGCCCTACTGGACCTGGTCAGTATATACACACAGCCCTGATAGACCTGGTCAGTATATACACACAGCCCTGATAGACCTGGTCAGTATATACACACAGCCCTACTAGACCTGGTCAGTATATACACACAGCCCTGATAGACCTGGTCAGTATATACACACAGCCCTGATAGACCCGGTCAGTATATACACACAGCCCTGATAGACCTGGTCAGTATATACACACAGCCCTGATAGACCTGGTCAGTATATACACACAGCCCTGATAGACCTGGTCAGTATATACACACAGCCCTGATAGACCTGGTCAGTATATACACACAGCCCTGATAGACCTGGTCAGTATATACACACAGCCCTGATAGACCTGGTCAGTATATACACACAGCCCTGATAGACCTGGTCAGTATATACACACAGCCCTGATAGACCTGGTCAGTATATACACACAGCCCTACTAGACCTGGTCAGTATATACACACAGCCCTGATAGACCTGGTCAGTATATACACACAGCCCTGATAGACCTGGTCAGTATATACACACAGCCCTGATAGACCTGGTCAGTATATACACACAGCCCTGATAGACCTGGTCAGTATATACACACAGCCCTGATAGACCTGGTCAGTATATACACACAGCCCTGATGGACCTGGTCAGTATATACACACAGCCCTGATGGACCTGGTCAGTATATACACACAGCCCTGATAGACCTGGTCAGTATATACACACAGCCCTGATAGACCTGGTCAGTATATACACACAGCCCTGATAGACCTGGTCAGTATATACACACAGCCCTGATAGACCTGGTCAGTATATACACACAGCCCTGATAGACCTGGTCAGTATATACACACAGCCCTGATAGACCTGGTCAGTATATACACACAGCCCTGATAGACCTGGTCAGTATATACACACAGCCCTGATAGACCTGGTCAGTATATACACACAGCCCTGCTAGACCTGGTCAGTATATACACACAGCCCTGATAGACCTGGTCAGTATATACACACAGCCCTGATAGACCTGGTCAGTATATACACACAGCCCTGATAGACCTGGTCAGTATATACACACAGCCCTGATAGACCCGGTCAGTATATACACACAGCCCTGATAGACCCGGTCAGTATATACACACAGCCCTGATAGACCCGGTCAGTATATACACACAGCCCTGATAGACCCGGTCAGTATATACACACAGCCCTGATAGACCTGGTCATATTTTGTTCATATCATATTTTGTTTCAGCACTAAATCCATGTCTCTTTCGTCTCTTTCTCGCTCTCTCTGTATCTCTCTCTCGCTCTCTCTGTATCTCTCTCTCGCTCTCTCTGTATCTCTTTCTCGCTCTCTCTGTATCTCTCTCTCGCTCTCTCTGTATCTCTCTCTCGCTCTCTCTGTATCTCTCTCTCGCTCTCTGTATCGCTCTCTCTCTATCGCTCCCTCCCTCTCTCTATCGCTCCCTCCCTCTCTCTATCGCTCCCTCTCTCCCTCCCTCCCTCCCTCTGTATCTCTCTCTCTTTCTCCCTCCCTCCCTCTGTATCTCTCTCTCCCTGTCTGTCTCTGTCTCCCCCTCTGTCTCCAGGACTGGGAGTGTCCTCTGTGTCGAGGTATCTGTAACTGCAGTCTGTGTCGACGGAGAGAAGGACGCTGTGCAACCGGACAACTGGTCCATTTGGCTCAACACAAGGGCCACAGCAACGTCCAAGATTACCTGGAGAGGTGTGTGTGTGTGTGTGTGTGTGTGTGTGTGTGTGTGTGTGTGTGTGTGTGTGTGTGTGTGTGTGTGTGTGTGTGTGTGTGTGTGTGTGTGAATGTTGGTTTGAGCCAATAAAGGTTGTTTTTAAAATAAAAAAATCTCTCTCTTTCTACCTTTCTCTCTCCACAGCATCCAGAAAGATGTTAGAGCCTAGAGACAAGCAGACAGCGCCCCCGTTGGTCAGAACAGAGAATTACATCCTGCAGGCCCCGAGGGAGAGATCCAGCAGTAATAATCTCTCCTTTCTCCTGAAGTGTACACTCGTTCACTTCTTCCCACAAATCTGAAAACATTGGATTGGAGGAGGCATGAGCTAAAAGAGGTTTCCACCATAATTCTTAAACCAGTCATTTCCCTATAAATCAATAAATGGAAGTGAACAAGTGCACACTTTGGAAGGAAGGTGAGATAATTAGGACGTAGTCACACTGACCCACATTGTCCTGCTTTAATACTGCCACAGTTCAGACTAGAACCCAGGGTGTTCCTCTGACACCTTATTTAATCCCAGTCATGTTCAGTAGGCACACGACGCTTTGAAACAGGAGGTAGTACCTGACATTCTGCAGTAAGAACATACTTATGTAAGTATGTTCTTAAGTATTTAGAACATACTTAAGTATTTATTTGGACAGTGAAGCAGAAACTTTTGATTTATGTCTATCCCCCATTTTTTGGGATTTGAGATCAAATGTTTTATGAGGTGACAGACTACAGAATGCAGGGGTTGGAACCAATTTAAAAATAACAAATAATTAAAGAGCAGCAGTAAAATAACAAGCGAGGCTATAAACAGGGGGTACCGGTACAGAGTCAATGTGGAGGCTATATACAGGGGGTACCGGTACAGAGTCAATGTGGAGGCTATATACAGGGGGTACCGGTACAGAGTCAATGTGGAGGCTATAAACAGGGGGTACCGGTACAGAGTCAATGTGGAGGCTATAAACAGACCGGTACAGAGTCAATGTGGAGGCTATAAACAGGGGGTACCGGTACAGAGTCAATGTGGAGGCTATAAACAGGGGGTACCGGTACAGAGTCAATGTGGAGGCTATAAACAGGGGGTACCGGTACAGAGTCAATGTGGAGGCTATAAACAGGGGGTACCGGTACAATGTGGAGGCTTTATACAGGGGGTACCAGTACAGAGTCAATGTGGAGACTATATACAGGGGGTACCGGTACAGAGTCAATGTGGAGGCTATATACAGGGGGTACCGGTACAGAGTCAATGTGGAGACTATATACAGGGGGTACTGGTACAGAGTCAATGTGGAGGCTTTATACAGGGGGTACCGGTACAGAGTCAATGTGGAGGCTATATACAGGGGGTACCGGTACAGAGTCAATGTGGAGGCTTTATACAGGGGGTACCGGTACAGAGTCAATGTGTGGGGGCACTGATTAGTCGAGGTAGTTGAGGTAATATGTACATGTTGGTAGAGTTATTAAAGTGACTATGCGTAGATTATAAAAAGAGAGTAGCAGCGTAAAGAGGGGTCTGGGTAGCCATTTGATTAGCTGTTCAGGAGTATTATGGCTTGGGGGTAGAAGCTGTTTAGAAGCCTTTTGGACCTAGACTTGGCGCTCCGGTACCGCTTGCCATGCGGTAGCAGAGAGAACAATCTATGACTTGGGTGGCTGGAGTCTTTGACAATTTTTAGGGCCTTCCTCTGACACCGCCTGGTATAGAGGTCCTGGATGGCAGGAAGCTTGGCCCCAGTGTTGTACTGGGCCATACGCACTACCCTCTGTAGTGAGCAGTTGCCATACCAGGCAGTGATGCAACCAGTCAGGATGCTCTCAATGGTGCAGCTGTAGAACCTTTTGAGGATCTGAGGACCTATGCCAAATCTTTTCAGTCTCCTGAGGGGGAATAGGTTTTGTCGTGCCCTCCTCACGACTGTCTTGGTGTGTTTGGACCATGATAGTTTGTTGGTGATGTGGACACAAAGGAACTTGAAGCTCTCAACCTGCTCCACTACAGCCCCATAGATGATCGTAAAACGGCAGCCATCTCCTTTGGCGCCATTATTCATGTGGCGCCGAAGAAGATGGCTGTAGCATCTCGCGTCCTACTCTTGTCTGGCCATCACACATGTAAACAGCTTCAGCTTGCCCACTCTATAGCAAGCTGCTCCATCCTGTTGTTTTTTTATTCCAACCGGTTCAGAACTTTATTTTTCTGGTCCTAATTTGTTTTTATTATGGATCTGTTCAGAATGAAACGATTGGAAATGTAAACTTTTATTTGAGGGTATTTTCATACATATCCGTTTTTAAAAATGAAAGCACTTTATGTATCTAGCCCCCCCCCCCCCCATTTTGAAGGTGTCATAAGTATTTGGACAAATTGACTTATATTTGTATTAAAGTAGTCAAGTTTAGCATGTGGTTCCATATTCCTAGCACACAGTGACTACATCAAGCTTGTCGCTCTACCAACTTGTTGGATGCATTTGTAGTTTGTTTTGGTTGTGTTTGAGATTGTTGTGGCCAATAGAAATGAAGGGTCGAGGTATAAATCTCATAATGCTAAACTCACCCGTTATTGGGGATAGTGAGAGGTTAGGATGTCTTGGGGGGGGATGTTATCGTTGTGCCTCTAACTTTCTCACTCATCATTATTCACGATTTAATTCATGATTATCCATAATCATGGTAGCATCCACATTAATGTAGTTTTCAGAAATTTATTATATTCTTATTTACAATAAAAGTGACTCCAAAATGACGCAATACGTTATTTAACATTTGATCTCAAATCCCAAAATGCTGGAATATAGAGCCAAATTAAAAGTTTTTAACTACACTGTCCAAATAAATACATAGGGGAGTGTATATTCACCATTGCAGAATGTTTTGCTACGGTGTGCCCTACTGAACACAACCCAGGAGAACCATAACTTGTTGAACACTGCTATTAAAAAGGTTGAGCGATACGGATGGAGATATGTGGTTCAGCATTTTGACAGGCAGCTCAATTCTGATCCTTTTATTCCACTAATTGGTCTTTTTGACCAATCAGATCAGCTCTTTAAAAATATTTTGTAAAAAGATCTACTGTGATTGGTCAGAACACCAATTAGAGGGAAAAAGGTCAGAATTGGTCTGGCTGTCTGAATGCAGCCTTACTACTAATAATTTGTTTTTATGTATGTTGACTTTTCATGTTGATGGGCTACTTTTCTATGTGGGTTAAGACAATGCTGTTGATTGTACCATCCATCGACAACAGAGGTTGTAAAATACTAATGAAAGGTTTAACACTTTTTTTCCCCCTGTTTTAAAAGGCAGTGGAGTTTAACTTTTTATTAGACATGGGATGATGCGGAGGGTAAAAACACACTTAAATTGCCTACATTTATTTGGAAAATAACATTTACACACTTATTATTACGCTAAATTAGCATAGTTAGTGTTTACGTTACTGGAGAGTTTACCCACCTATTTTACCACTACGTCCCTGATAGTAAGACCTTTCACTGAACAGGACCGGGACATCTTCGCTCTGGGTTAGTGTCTCCGAAATTACTCAAATGTGAATATAGACCATAGCCAATACAAATGGATACTTTTGGTGTGTATTGTACTGTTTTTAATACACTTTATTATTAAAAAAAAAAGTTTTAAGACTGCCTCTAACAGTGGACACTTTGAATCTGAATAAAGAACTGAAGTTATGTTTACTGGCTGGTTTCTGTCTATTTGTGTGTTTGACAATGGCTTTATTAGCAGTTTGAAGTGTCTAGATAGATGTAATTCTTAATGTCTGTAGAAGCTGACCTGACCAAATTCACATAGAAATGTGAGTTATAGATCTGTCATGCTCATTGAAAAGCCAAGTCTAGCTTTTTCAAGCAGAAATTTGCTTCCTGCAACACAAACTCAAAAAAAGTTCTGGGACACTAAAGTCCATGGAGAATAAGAACACCTCCTCCCAGCTGCCCACTGCACTGAGGATAGGAAACTCTGTCACCTCTGATAAATCCACTATAATTGAGAATTTCAATAAGCATTTTTCTACGGCTGGCCATGCTTTCCACCTGGCTACCCCTACTGCAGTCAACAGCACTGCACCCCCCACAGCTACTCGCCCAAGCCTTCCCCATTTCTCCTTCTCCCAAATCCAGTCAGCTGATGTTCTGAAAGAGCTGCAATATCTGGACCCCTACAAATCAGCCGGGCTAGACAATCTGGACCCTTTCTTTCTAAAATGATCTGCCGAAATTGTTGCAACCCCTATTACTAGCCTGTTCAACCTCTTTTTCGTGTTGTCTGAGATTCCAAAAGATTGGAAAGCAGCTGCTGTCATCCCCGTCTTCAAAGGAGGGGACACTTGACCTAAACTGCTACAGACATATCTATCCTACCCTGCCTTTTCTAAGGTCTTCGAAAGCCAGCCAAGTCAACAAACAGATTACTGACCATTTCGAATCCCACCGCACCTTCTCCGCTATGCAATCTGGTTTCAGAGCTGGTCATGGGTGCACCTCAGCCACGCTCAAGGTCCTAAACGATATTGTAACCGCTATCGATAAGAAACAATACTGTGCTGCCATATTCATCGACCTGGCCAAGGCTTTCGACTCTGTCAATCACCACATCCTCATCGGCAGACTCAATAGCCTTGGTTTCTCAAATGATTGCCTCGCCTGGTTCACCAACTACTTCTCTGATAGAGTTCAATGTGTAAAATCGGACGGCCTGTTGTCCGGACCTCTGGCAGTCTCTATGGGGGTGCCACAGGGTTCAATTCTTGGGCCAACGCTTTTCTCTGTATACATCAATGATGTCGCTCTTGCTGCTGGTGAGTCTCTGATCCACCTCTACGCAGACAACACCATTCTGTATACTTCTGGCCCTTCTTTGGACACCGTGTTAACAACCCTCCAGACGAGCTTCAATGCCATACAACTCTCCTTCCGTGGCCTCCAACTGCTCTTAAATACAAGTAAAACTAAATGCATGCTCTTCAACCGATCGCTGCCTGCACCTGCCCACCCGTCCAGCATTACTACTCTGGACATTTCTGACTTAGAATATGTGGACAACTACAAATACCTAGGTGTCTGGTTAGACTGTAAGCTCTACTTCCAGACTCACATCAAACATCTCCAATCCAAAGTTAAATCTAGAATTGGCTTCCTATTTTGCAACAAAGCATCCTTCACTCATGCTGCCAAACATACCCTCGTAAAACTGACCATCCTACCGATCCTCGACTTCGGCGATGTCATTTACAAAATAGCCTCCAATACCCTACTCAACAAACTGGATGCAGTCTATCACAGTGCCATCTGTTTTGTCACCAAAGCCCCATATACTACCCACCACTGCGACCTGTAGGCTCTCGTTGGCTGGCCCTCGCTTCATACTCGTCTCCAAACCCACTGGCTCCAGGTCATCTACAAGACCCTGCTAGGTAAAGTCCCCCCTTATCTCCGCTCACTGGTCACCATAGCAGCACCCACCTGTAGCACGCGCTCCAGCAGGTATGTCTCTCTGGTCACCCCCAAAGCCAATTCCTCCTTTTGCCGTCTCTCCTTCCAGTTCTCTGCTGCCAATGACTGGAGCGAACTACAAAAATCTCTGAAACTCGAAACACTTATCTCCCTCACTAGCTTTAAGCACCAGCTGTCAGAGCAGCTCACAGATCACTGCACCTGTACATAGCCCATCTATAATTTAGCCCAAACAACTACCTCTTCCCCTACTGTATTTATTTATTTATTTGCTCCTTTGCACCCCATTATTTATATTTCTACTTTGCACTTTCTTCCACTACAAATCTACCATTCCAGTGTTTTACTTGCTATATTGTATTTACTTTGCCACCATGGCCTTTTGCCTTTACCTCCCTTATCTCACCTCATTTGCTCACATTATACATAGACTTATTTTTCTACTGTATTATTGACTGTATGTTTGTTTTACTCCATGTGTAACTCTGTGTTGTTGTATGTGTCGAACTGCTTTGCTTTATCTTGAGGTCGCAATTGTAAATGAGAACTTGTTCTCAACTTGCCTACCTGGTTAAATAAAGGTGAAATAAAAATAAATAAATAAATTGAAAGCAAGTCTAAGAAGCGGTAGATCTGTTCTATGTGCTCTATTTCTATGCTTCCCTTAAAGGATAGCTTTTGGGTGGAGTTATCTTTTGGTATTTGTTTCATTAATCCATTGTTGATATAGTGCCAAGATGTTTTGCATGTCATCAATCAAGTTTTCAACATGTATAACATACAGAAATACAGCCAGTTTGATGCATTTTGCATCATATGAAAATGTATTTTGAAAGTGATACAGTATATTTTGAAAACTTGATTGCTGACATGCAAAACATGTTGAGATTATATAAACAATGGACTAATGAAACAAATAACAAATAATTGTTTTGGGTGGAATTTTCCAGAAAGTTTTGGTTTTTTGCGTCTTACTTTCAGTTTTGTACACTAGCTTCAAACAGCTGAAAATATAATATTTTTGGTTATGGAAAATATTTCACAGCGGTTTATATGGTACAATGATTCTCTACACTATATTTGCTTCTTTAGTCACATAAACCGAAAATAGGCAACGCAACCAGGAAATGGCAGAGCGGTTTCTGCATAGTGCACCTTTTAATGGCTGTGGTAGCAGTTTAGGGTTTATAGATGTAATCCTTAATGGCTGTGGTAGCAGTTTGGGTTTATAGATGTAATCCTTAATGGCTGTGGTAGAAGTTTGGGTTTATAGATGAATCCTTAATGGCTGTGGTAGCAGTTTGGGGTTTATAGATGTAATCCTTAATGGCTGTGGTAGCAGTTTAGGGTTTATAGATGTAATCCTTAATGGCTGTGGTAGCAGTTTAGGGTTTATAGATGTAATCCTTAATGGCTGTGGTAGCAGTTTGGGTTTATAGATGTAATCCTTAATGGCTGTGGTAGCAGTTTAGGGTTTATAGATGTAATCCTTAATGGCTGTGGTAGCAGTTTAGGGTTTATAGATGTAATCCTTAATGGCTGTGGTAGCAGTTTAGGGTTTATAGATGTAATCCTTAATGGCTGTGGTAGCAGTTTAGGGTTTATAGATGTAATCCTTAATGGCTGTGGTAGCAGTTTGGGGTTTATAGATGTAATCCTTAATGGCTGTGGTAGCAGTTTGGGTTTATAGATGTAATCCTTAATGGCTGTGGTAGCAGTTTGGGGTTTATAGATGTAATCCTTAATGGCTGTGGTAGCAGTTTGGGGTTTATAGATGTAATCCTTAATGGCTGTGGTAGCAATTTGGCTTTATAGATGTAATCCTTAATGGCTGTGGTAGCAGTTTGGGTTTATAGATGTAATCCTTAATGGCTGTGGTAGAAGTTTAGGGTTTATAGATGTAATCCTTAATGGCTGTGGTAGCAGTTTGGGTTTATAGATGTAATCCTTAATGGCTGTGGTAGCAGTTTGGGTTTATAGATGTAATCCTTAATGGCTGTGGTAGCAGTTTGGGGTTTATAGATATAATCCTTAATGGCTGTGGTAGCAGTTTAGGGTTTATAGATGTAATCCTTAATGGCTGTGGTAGAAGTTTGGGGTTTGTATAGATGGATAGATGTAATCCTTAATGGCTCGTGGTAATGACTGGAGTGGAATCAGGGGATTATCAAACACATGGTTTCCAGGTGAGGGAGAAAGACATCCTTATGATAGAGAGGGAGAGGGAGACAGAGACTGGCCCTTCTAAACTGAGGTGGATACTGAGCTGCACTTCCTAACCTGCCATATTTATGACCATATTAGATATACATATTTCCCTCAGATTATAAAGACCCACAAAGAATTTGAAAACAAATCCAATTTTAATAAACAAGTCCAAAATCTATTGGATGAAATACCAGTGTGCCATCGCAGCAGCAAGATGTGTGACCTGTTGCCGCAAGATGTGTGACCTGTTGCCACAAGAAAAGGGCAACCAGTGAAGAACAAACATCACTGTAAATACAACCCATATTTATGTTGATTTCCCCTTTTAGCTATTCACACATCCTTATACCACAGTACATAGCCATAATATGACATTTGAAAAATGTATATTCCTTTGAAACTTTTGTGTAATGTTTACTGTTAATTTTTTATTGTTTATTTCACTTTTGTTTATCTATTTCACTTTGTTTGGAAATGTAAACACGTTTCCCATGCCAGTAAAGCCCTTGGAATTCAATTGAGATGCTCTTATATTATAAAAAAAAAGATAGAACGAAATAACCTGCACCAGACCAACGCTGCTGTTCCCACTAGATAGCACAGTCACAAATTACAAATGGGCTATATTGTAAAAATGTATTAAAATGAAAATGTGTTTTTGGGTCTTACGGTTAGGGTTAGTCATACGGTTAGCGGTGTGGTTAGAGTTAGGTTTAAAGTCTGACTTTAAGAAGAACAATTTCAGATATAGGCGGGGTTTATGACTGTGTGGCTGTGTTAACTAGTGACGATCCAACCCAGCTAACCGCAAAGCAGGCTGGAAGATGGAGTTCCCGCCGCCATAAGACATTTTGAAGGCGAGGCTTCGCCAAATACAACTCCCATCTCAACCCTCGCAGACCGAGTATGCCATCCAATCTGAATATGTGGGAGGAGCACACCGCCCACAAAAAGCCACAGATATCTATCTGTCTCCAGATGCAATTATACAGTGCAACTATAAAGAATGAACATAAAATAGTGCATTTATAAAGGGTGTTTTTGCATGAAGATCGTTGGAAAGGCTTGTTCTAGGCTACCTAGCGACAGAAACAGCAGCGGCAGAAAGAGAGGCGAGAGAGAGAGGGGTGTTGGGTAAATGAAAGTGGGTGGGCCTACCGCGAATACACTCTACCAACTTCGATCAGGATACATTTATGCAAACACTTGATTTTTTTTCCGTTAATAGAATTTACGCGCTACGGTCGTTAAAGTGTGTTTTCGGTTGGTTTTGAGGGGCTTCGGGCGCGGACAACGTACTCTTCCCCGTTATAACGGGAGGTTTGATTGTTGCTCGAGCTTGGTACCGCCCTTCCTGGCCGGTGGGTGGTTTCGGTGCTAACCGGAGCGACGCCACAGCCCCAGCGCGAGCCATTCGCGGAGAAAATAGGCCGTCCTTCCCCGGTGCTTCAGCCGGCCTTTCTCCCGTAGCCTCTCCTCTCCGGTTTACGAATGCGTTATGAGTGGTAGGTACCCTCCCCCTCTCTTGTCCGTCTCCACCCTCTCTCCCTCTCTTTCTGTGCACGTAGCCTACCTGATATCCAGAATAACCCTTTGAGGAAGTAGCGTTTTCCTAAATAAGAGACAATAGCCTACATGTTTCCATAACTGATCTGTTTCATTGTAATACAGTCTCTAATGAGGTTCCGATCACTGCATATGCCTTTAGGACCAGGAGTTGGACCATATGGTTTAAATACACTGTTATAAAACCACGTGCAGGGAAATAACGGCATCGTATATTCCTTCACTCACAGTGTTATTGATAAAGATGATCGATAATCACTCAGTCCAGGAGTGATAGTCTTTTTGATTGTTGATCAAGTATTGTCTGATTTGATGGTTCTCAGATCAGAAGACTGAAGTGTGGGGATCAGAAGAAGGGAAACCAGGCAAGAAAGGCAAACGTTCTGGATCACAGGTAGACTGGACCCCAGACACATACAAAACACTTCCGGGTTCTGTATAGAGGCCAAGTTCAGAGGATTGCACAATGTCTTTCAACGCCAATAATGGACTTGTGTCTTTGCCTCAATGTCTATGAGATATGCATATTACTGTATGAGTGAATATGTATTTAGTATTTTTCAGAGCATTTCCATAGCATGTGTTCTGACAGGGTTTGACTCTAGTGTTGATGTAGACTTCTGTAGCTTCTGTAAAAAAAACAAATAACACTAGCTGTCTCTACAGACAGATTTCTAGGTGTGCTGTGCATGTGTGTGACATTAAATATTTGCCCACGACCTAGTTCCATTTCTCTGTGAGAGGGCGGAGAGAGAGGGAGGCTTCTCTTCCGCTGCTCTGAGAACAGAGAAATGTGGCTCTCACACCCACACATTCACTTCCTGTAATACTACCCACTTCTATTCCCTATTGCTCTCTACTGTCTCTCTCTCTGTCACTTCCTGTAATACTACCCACTTCTATTCCCTATTGCTCTCTACTGTCTCTCTCTCTGTCTCTTCCTGTAATACTACCCACTTCTATTCCCTATTGCTCTCTACTGTCTCTCTCTCTGTCTCTTCCTGTAATACTACCCACTTCTATTCCCTATTGCTCTCTACTGTCTCTCTCTCTCTCTCTTCCTGTAATACTACCCACTTCTATTCCCTATTGCTCTCTACTGTCTCTCTCTCTGTCTCTTCCTGTAATACTACCCACTTCTATTCCCTATTGCTCTCTACTGTCTCTCTCTCTGTTACTTCCTGTAATACTACCCACTTCTATTCCCTATTGCTCTCTACTGTCTCTCTCTCTGTCTCTTCCTGTAATACTACCCACTTCTATTCCCTATTGCTCTCTACTGTCTCTTCCTGTAATACTACCCACTTCTATTCCCTATTGCTCTCTACTGTCTCTTCCTGTAATACTACCCACTTCTATTTCCTATTGCTCTCTACTGTCTCTCTCTCTCTGTCTCTTCTCTCTCTCTCTCTGTCTCTCTCAATTCAATTTAAGGGCTTTATTGGCATGGGAAACATATGTTTACATCGCCAAAGCAAGTGAAATAGATAATAAACAAGTGTTTGTTCTTCACTTGTTGACCTTTTCTTGTGGCAACAGGTCACAAATATTGCTGCTGTGATGGCACACTGTGGTATTTCACCCAGTAGATATGGGAGTTTATCAAAATGTGGTTTGTTTTTTGATTTCTTTGTGGGTCTGTGTAATCTGAGTGAAATATGTGTCTCTAATATGGTCATACATTTGGCAGGAGGTTAGGAAGTGCAGCTCAGTTTCCACCTCATTTTGTGGGCAGTGTGCACATAACCTGTCTTCTCTTGAGAGCCAGGTCTGCCTACGGTGGCCTTTCTCAATAGCAAGGCTATGATCACTGAGTCTGTACATAGTCAAAGATTTCCTTAAGTTTGGGTCAGTCACAGTGGTCAGGTATTCTGCCACTGTATACTCTCTGTTTAGGGCCAAATAGCATTCTAGTTTGCTCAGTTTTTTGTTAATTCTTTCAAATATGTCAAGTAATTATCCTTTTTGTTGTCTCATGATTTGCTTGGGTCTAATTGTGTTGCTGTCCTGGGGCTCTGTGGAGTCTGTTTGTGTTTGTGAACAGAGCCTCAGGATCAGCTTGCTTAGAGGACTCTTCTCCAGGTTCATGTCTCTAGGTGATGGCTTTGTTATGGAAGGTTTGGGAATCACTTCCTTTTAGGTCTTTGTAGAATTTTACACCTATTTTCTGGATGTTGATCTCTCTCTCTCTCTCTCTCTCTCTCTCTCTCTCTCTCTCTCTCTCTCTCTCTCTCTCTCTGTCAATCTTTGTTTGTATGTTCTCTGTGTATGAATGTGCGTTCTATTTTTTAATTCCTCCTTGTGTGTGTGATCTCCCTAGGATTCCCAGACGTCTCCCCTAGCCCTGCTGGCTGCAACCTGCAGTAAGATAGGAGTTCAGGGAGGAGTGGAGGGACAGGTGGTTAAATGCATGATATTAATATTTGTATTGTGTATGTACAGTGCCTTCAGAGAGTATTCATTCCCCTTGATTTATTCCACATTTTGTTGTGTTACAGCCTCACTTCAAAATGCATTTAATTGATTTGTTTTCTCACCCAATCTACACACAAAACCCCATAATGACAAAGTGAAAACATGTTTTTAGAAATGTTTGCAAATGTATAGAAAATAAAATACAGAAATATCTCATTTACACTCCTGAGTCAATACATGTTAGAATCACCTTTGGCAGCGATTACAGCTGTGAGTCTTTCTAGGTAAGTCTCTAAGAGTGATTACAGCTGTGAGTCTTTCTGGGTAAGTCTCTAAGAGTGATTACAGCTGTGAGTCTTTCTGGGTTAGTCTCTAAGAGTGATTACAGCTGTGAGTCTTTCTGGGTAAGTCTCTAAGAGTGATTACAGCTGTGAGTCAGCGATTACAGCTGTGAGTCTTTCTAGGTAAGTCTCTAAGAGTGATTACAGCTGTGAGTCTTTCTGGGTAAGTCTCTAAGAGTGATTACAGCTGTGAGTCTTTCTGGGTAAGTCTCTAAGAGTGATTACAGTTGTGAGTCTTTCTGGGTTAGTCTCTAAGAGTGATTACAGCTGTGAGTCTTTCTGGGTAAGTCTCTAAGAGTGATTACAGCTGTGAGTCTTTCTGGGTAAGTCTCTAAGAGTGATTACAGCTGTGAGTCTTTCTGGGTAAGTCTCTAAGAGCGATTACAGCTGTGAGTCTTTCTGGGTAAGTCTCTAAGAGTGATTACAGCTGTGAGTCTTTCTGGGTAAGTCTCTAAGAGTGATTACAGCTGTGAGTCTTTCTGGGTAAGTCTCTAAGAGTGATTACAGCTGTGAGTCTTTCTGGGTAAGTCTCTAAGAGTGATTACAGCTGTGAGTCTTTCTGGGTAAGTCTCTAAGAGTGATTACAGCTGTGAGTCTTTCTGGGTAAGTCTCTAAGAGTGATTACAGCTGTGAGTCTTTCTGGGTAAGTCTCTAAGAGTGATTACAGCTGTGAGTCTTTCTGGGTAAGTCTCTAAGAGCGATTACGGCTGTGAGTCTTTCTGGGTAAGTCTCTAAGAGTGATTACAGCTGTGAGTCTTTCTGGGTAAGTCTCTAAGAGTGATTACAGCTGTGAGTCTTTCTGGGTAAGTCTCTAAGAGTGATTACAGCTGTGAGTCTTTCTGGGTTAGTCTCTAAGAGTGATTACAGCTGTGAGTCTTTCTGGGTAAGTCTCTAAGAGTGATTATAGCTGTGAGTCTTTCTGGGTAAGTCTCTAAGAGTGATTACAGCTGTGAGTCTTTCTGGGTAAGTCTCTAAGAGTGATTACAGCTGTGAGTCTTTCTGGGTAAGTCTCTAAGAGCTTTGCACACCTGGAGTGGGCAATATTTGTCCATTATTCTTCAAACCTTTATTCAGGCTCTGTCAAATGCGGTGTTTATCATTGCTAGACAACAATTTTCAGGTCTTGCCATATATTTTCAGCAGATTTAAGTAAAAACTGTAACTCGGCCACTCAGGAACATTCACTGTCTTCTTGGTAAGCAACTCCAGTGTATATTTGGCCTTGTGTTTTAGGTTATTGTCCTGCTGAAAAGTGAATTAATCTCCCAGTGTCTGGTGGAAAGCAAACTGAACCAGGTTTTCCTCTAGGATTTGTCCTGTGCTTATCTCCATTATATTCATTTCTTTATCCTGAAAAACTCCCCAGTCCTTAATGATTACAAGCATACCCATAACATGATGCAGGCACCAGTATGCTTGAAAATATGGAGAGTGGTACTCAGTAATGTGTGTGTTGGATTTGCTCCAAACAAAACACTTTGTATTCAGGACAGAAAGTGAATTGCTTTGCCACATTGTTTGCCGTATTTCTTTAGTGCAATGTTGCAAACAGGATGCATGTTTTGGAATATTTGTGCTCTGTACAGGTTTCCTTCTTCACTCTGTCATTTAGGTTAGTGTTGTGGAGTAAATACAATGTTGTTTATCCATCCTCAGTTTTCTATCTCAGCCATTAAACTGTGTAACTGTTTTAAAGTCACCTTTGGCCTCATGGTGAAATCCCTGAGCAGTTTCCTCCCTGTCCTGCTACTGAGTTAGGAAGGACGCCTGTATCTTTGTAGTGACTGGGTGTATTGATGCACCATCCAGAGCTTAATTAATAACTTCACTATGCTCAAATGGATATTCAATGTCTACTTCTTAAATGTTTACCCATCTACCAATAGGTGCCCTTCTTTGCGAGGCACTGGAAAACCTCCCTGGTCTTTGTGGTTGAATCATTGCTTCGACTGAGGGACCTTACAGATAACTGTGTGGGTTACAGAGATGAGGTAGTCATTCAACAATCATGTTCAACACTATTATTGTACACAGAGTGAGTCCATGCAACTAATTATGTGACTTGTTAAGCACATTTTTACTCCTGAACTTATTTAGGCTTGTCATAACAAAGAGGTTGAATTCTTATTGACTCAAGAAATTTACGATTTTTATGAATTTGTAAACATTTTGAAAAACAATTCCACGTTGACATTATGGGGTATTGTGACAAAAATCTTAATTGAATACATTTTTAATTCAGGCTGTAACACAACAAAATGTGGAAAAAGTCAAGGGGTGTGAATACTTTCTAAAAGCACTGTAAATGTTTGGTTTCTCCTATAACTGTACTTGTTGCACTTGTTGGCAATGTAAGTTCTGTAATAATAATAAGCAATAAAGGCTCTTACATGCTAACAAGTTACACGGCATTATACCTGCAGACTTTCAGTAGTGTCACTGTGTTGAATGGGCTTCCGGCTGCAGGGTGGCCAGATACGTCTAAACCTGGGAATCAGACTTAACTTCCTACTTTAGTACATTTGTTCAATGATGTTTCCTTATTCTTTTATTTATTGTTTATGTGTGTTTATTTGCAGGTGCAGGGTGGGCAGTTCCAGGGTCATATAGTTGTAGACGCAGCAGGTAATCAGACTTTGGTTCAGCAGCAGTTAGAACTGGTTCCTACCCAGTTCACTGGAAACGGCTGGCAGATCATCACTACCGCTCCCCAAATGGCCAAGGACACTGCCAATCAACCCGTCGCCGTGACGCTGGCCACCACTTCAGCCAATGACAGTGCTCCGGCAAGCCGTAAGATGAAGGCTGTGGGCGGGACTAACACCGTAGCAGCCAATCAGCAGGTGCAGCAGCAGCAGTTCCAGATCATCCAGGTGTGTGTGCGTGTGTGAGTGTATAGAAGGGAATGTTGTCTGACTGGGAATTCTGGTCCTATAACTTCTAATAGTCTTTTTGTTAGACATGTGTGGTGGATTACTAGGTGTACTATATCTGTGTTAGTGTTCAGAACATGCCTGCCTAATGCCACTGTTTTTATGTAATGTTAATGTTTTGGTCCCTGTCCAGGTGCAAAACATGCCGTCGTCAGGGGGTGGGGTCCAATACCAGGTGATCCCCCACCTGCAGACGGCCGACGGCCAACAGATCCACATCAGCCCCCAGACTGCATCCCTGGGGGGCCAACAGATCCACATCAGCCCCCAGACTGCATCCCTGGGCGGGCAGCACATTCACATCAGGTGGGTGGCAGCTGGTCTAGTGCAGTGGTTCTCAAAACTCTCCTCAGGGCCCTCCAGGTGTTTCACATGTATGTTGTAGCCCTGAACTAACTCAACCGATTCACCTGGTCAACTCACCTGATTCACCTGGTCATCTCACCTGATTCACCTGGTCAACTTACCTGATTCACCTAGTCAAGGGCTTGATGATTAGTTGACCAGTTGAATCAGGTGAGCTAGCTGTGGAATAGTTATAATACATGGAACGGCGAGGAGAGGTTTGAAAAGCCCTGGTCTAGAGGTTAGAGAGGTGGTAGACAGGTGGTCTAGAGGTTAGGTGGTCTAGAGGTTAGGTGGTCTAGAGGTTAGGTGGTCTAGAGGTTAGGTGGTCTAGAGGTTAGACAGGTGGTCTAGTGGTTAGAGAGGTGGTAGACAGGTGGTCTAGAGGTTAGACAGGTGGTCTAGAGGTTAGACAGGTGGTAGACAGGTGGTCTAGAGGTTAGACAGGTGGTCTAGAGGTTAGACAGGTGGTAGACAGGTGGTCTAGAGGTTAGACAGGTGGTCTAGAGGTTAGACAGGTGGTCTAGAGGTTAGACAGGTGGTCTAGAGGTTAGGTGGTCTAGAGGGAGGTTAGGTGGTCTAGAGGTTAGACAGGTGGTCTAGTGGTTAGAGAGGTGGTAGACAGGTGGTCTAGAGGTTAGACAGGTGGTCTAGAGGTTAGACAGGTGGTAGACAGGTGGTCTAGAGGTTAGACAGGTGGTCTAGAGGTTAGACAGGTGGTAGACAGGTGGTCTAAAGGTTAGACAGGTGGTCTAAAGGTTAGACAGGTGGTCTAAAGGTTAGACAGGTGGTCTAGAGGTTAGACAGGTGGTCTAAAGGTTAGACAGGTGGTCTAGAGGTTAGACAGGTGGTAGAGAGGTGGTCTAGAGGTTAGAGAGGTGGTCTAGAGGTTAGACAGGTGGTAGACAGGTGGTTTAGAGGTTAGACAGGTGGTAGACAGGTGGTCTAGAGGTTAGACAGGTGGTAGAGAGGTGGTCTAGAGGTTAGACAGGTGGTAGACAGGTGGTCTAGGGGTTAGAGAGTGGTAGACAGGTGGTCTAGAGGTTAGACAGGTGGTCTAGAGGTTAGAGAGGTGGTCTAGAGGTTAGAGAGGTGGTAGACAGGTGGTCTAGAGGTTAGACAGGTGGTCTAGAGGTTAGACAGGCGCTTTGGGCCATAAAAAAAGATGGAAACAGATAAAGTTATTCTATTCTATTCAGTCCGGCCCAGGGGGGTCTACCAGAGCAGGTCCAGCTGATCCAGACCCAGAACCAATCCCAGACCCAGACAATCCTACAGCCAGCCAATCAGCAAGCCATCCTCACAAGTTCAGCCAATCAGACGTTGCAGCTTCGTTCCGCCCAGTCCTTCCCGTTGCAGATGCAGACCTTACAGGGCTCCCAGACCCAGGTCATGACGACAGTACCCATAAACATCGGCGGTATGACCCTCGCCCTTCCGGTCATGAATAATTTAGCAGGGAGCGGAGCCGTGCAGCTTGTCCAATCAGCCGATGGCAGCTTTACCGTAGCTAACGGCAACCAGCTTGTGACGACAACTGCAGCGGCGGTGTCTGGGGCAGTTACTGTTACCGGGTCGTCTGGTGGTACCATAACAACTGTTGCCGGGGGGGATGGAGCATCGACAGACGGAACACAGCTGAGTTCTGTAGCCGGGTCGGACGGAGGTACGGAGAGAGACACACAGAACCAACCGAGCGACCAGGATTCTCAGATGGTATGTGTGTGTGTGTTTGTGTGACTAAACATCAGGGATTTATTGATTGATTGTTTGGTTGATTAATGAATGTAATGATTGTATTGATTAAAGGGATTTATTGATTGATTGTTTGGTTGATTAATGAATGTAATGATTGTATTGATTAAAGGGATTTATTGATTGATTGTTTGGTTGATTAATGAATGTAATGATTGGTTGATTAAAGGGATTTATTGATTGATTGATTGGTTGATTAATGAATGTAATGATTGGTTGATTAGTTGTTTGGTTGGTTGGTTGATTGACAGGTCCAGAGTCAGGCCAACGGACTGCAGGGCCAATCAGATCCTCCAGGGACCATCCAGCAGGTCATCGTGGGACAGGTGCGTTCTACTCCTCTTATTTGACCTTTAACCTTCTATTCTACTCTATTCTACTCTACTCTGTTCTACTCTACTCTATTTTACTCTTTTCTACTCTACTCTATTCTACTCTATTTTACTCTATTTTATTCTACTCTATTCTACTCTGTTCTACTCTATTTTACTCTTTTCTATTCTACTCTACTCTGTTCTACTCTACTCTATTTTACTCTTTTCTATTCTACTCTACTCTATTCTACTCTGTTCTACTCTATTCTACTCTACTCTATTCTACTCTACTCTATTCAAGTATGATATGGGATTATACTATAATAAATGATATTCTAAGTAGTTGTTATCATCATTGTCCAGATGGGTAACCAGTTGTTGCAGCAGATCCAGATCCAGCCACAGCAGATCACACAGAACCAGGTAATACACACACACACACACACACACACACACACACACACACACACACACAGTGAATCTGCAGAAAGTGTGTAAACTGTGTTGGTTTCTACCAGTTCCAGGGCCAGCAGATTCAAACCTTTCAGTTAGGACCAGGTGGGACCCTACAGCCCATACAAGCCTTCCAGAACCAACAGGTAACCAGCCAACTGCTCTCTCTTCTCTTTCCTTAACTACCTTTATCATTTTTAGTTGCTTCATTCCCACTCCTTTGTACCTGGGGATTTGAGGGATATTTTGGGGCAGTAAATTACGGATGAGATAAATAAATCTGAAGGCTTATTTTTCTTCTATCGTCTATGATTGTAATGTTTGTTGTATTGATTTGAATTGAATGTCTGAATGATTGATATCCTATTTGTATTCATTGATTTCCTCCAGGTTCTGATCCGGACCCCAACCCTCTCTCCGTCGGGTCAGATCACATGGCAGACTCTGCAGCTCCCCGGGGGGATGTCTGTGCCCCAGCAGCTGACCCTGGCCCCTGTGGGCGGGGGGGGATTCATGCAGCTGGGGGGGGCTCCCCTCACGCTGAGCGCAGCCCAGATCAACCCTGGGTCGGGGGTGCAGACAGTCAGCATCGCCGGGCTGGGCACCACTGGAGTACAGATGCAGGGGTTACCCCTCACCATCACTGGACTACAGGGTAAAAACACAGAGAGACAGAGACACACACACAGAGAGAGAGAGACAGAGAGAGCCAGACAAACAGAGAGGGAGACAGACAGACAGAGAGAGCAAGAGAGAGCCAGACAGACAGAGAGAGAGAGAGAGCCAGACAGACAGAGAGAGAGACAGAGAGCCAGACAGACAGAGAGAGCAAGAGAAAGCCAGACAGACAGAGAGAGAGCCAGCCAGCCAGCCGGACGGACGGACGGACGGACAGACAGACAGACAGGGTGTGTTGAGTGTTGTTCTTTATTTTCTGGAGGGGGTTGGGAGCAGAGCTATATAAAAAAATACCATTCCACTCTACTGTATTCTATTCTACTCTACTGTATTCTATTCCACTCTACTGTATTCTATTCCACTCTACTGTATTCTATTCCACTCTACTGTATTCTATTCCACTCTACTGTATTCCACTCTACACTCCACCAGGTCAGCCGCAGGGTCAGGAAGGAGGAGTAAAGGTCGAGCCATCCCCTGTGACGGTAACCGCGGGTAACATGGCTGGGTCATCGCTTAGTCCAGAGCAGATGGGTTCTGTCCAGAGTTCATCAGACCAGGAAGGACCGCCCAGCAAGAGGCTTCGCAGGGTGGCGTGCTCCTGTCCTAACTGCAGGGCCGGAGAGGGGAGGTACGTGTGTACCCACACACACACACACACACACATACACACACTCTCACTCTCTGTCTCTGACTGTGTGTGTGTGTGTGTGTGTGTGTGTGTGTGTGTGTGTGTGTGTGTGTGTGTGTGTGTGTGTGTGTGTGTGTGTGTGTGTGTGTGTGTGTGTGTGTGTGTGTGTGTGTGTGTGTGTGTGTGTGTTGCAGGACCAGTGGAGACCCATCTAAGAAGAAGCAGCATGTGTGTCACATGGAGGGCTGTGGAAAGGTCTACGGTAAGACCAGTCTATACTGTGGAAAGGTCTACGGTAAGACCAGTCTATACTGTGGAAAGGTCTACGGTAAGACCAGTCTATACTGTGGAAAGGTCTACGGTAGGACCAGTCTATACTGTGGAAAGGTCTACGGTAAGACCAGTCTATACTGTGGAAAGGTCTACGGTAAGACCAGTCTATACTGTGGAAAGGTCTACGGTAAGACCAGTCTATACTGTGGAAAGGTCTACGGTAAGACCAGTCTATACTGTGGAAAGGTCTACGGTAAGACCAGTCTATACTGTGGAAAGGTCTACGGTAAGACCAGTCTATACTGTGGAAAGGTCTACGGTAGGACCAGTCTATACTGTGGAAAGGTCTACGGTAAGACCAGTCTATACTGTGGAAAGGTCTACGGTAAGACCAGTCTATACTGTGGAAAGGTCTACGGTAGGACCAGTCTATACTGTGGAAAGGTCTACGGTAAGACCAGTCTATACTGTGGAAAGGTCTACGGTAAGACCAGTCTATACTGTGGAAAGGTCTACGGTAGGACCAGTCTATACTGTGGAAAGGTCTACGGTAAGACCAGTCTATACTGTGGAAAGGTCTACGGTAAGACCAGTCTATACTGTGGAAAGGTCTACGGTAAGACCAGTCTATACTGTGGAAAGGTCTACGGTAGGACCTTTCCACAGTATAGGGGGCCGGAACATAATTGTAAATCATTTGTAGACCGCAAATTGACCACAAGAAGCCCAAACAGACTAAAACATAATCATTTCAAACCTTGCTTACATTTGTAAATGATGACGCATCTCACCATTATGCGTGGGAATACTTGGAAACAGATTTCCAAAATTTAAAATCACTTGGAGCTGATTTCCTTGTGTTTTTACAGTCTTTTATGTCCAGCAATGCAGATAAAATATAAATCCACTGCCAGTTGGTAGAAAAGAGACTTCCTAGTTTATACTGTAGAAAATAGAGATTTACCAGTTTATACTGTAGAAAATAGAGATTTATCAGTTTATACTGTAGAAAATAGAGATTTATTAGTTTATACTATAGAAAATAGAGATTTACCAGTTTATACTGTAGAAAATAGAGATTTACCCGTTTATACTGTAGAAAATAGAGATTTACCCGTTTATACTGTAGAAAATAGAGATTTACCAGTTTATTTACCAGTTTATACTGTAGAAAATAGAGATTTACCAGTTTATACTGTAGAAAATAGAGATTTACCAGTTTATACTGTAGAAAATAGAGATGTATTAGTTTATACTGTAGAAAATAGAGATTTACCCGTTTATACTGTAGAAAATAGAGATTTACCCGTTTATACTGTAGAAAATAGAGATGTATTAGTTTATACTGTAGAAAATAGATTTACCAGTTTATACTGTAGAAAATAGAGATTTACCCGTTTATACTGTAGAAAATAGAGATGTATTAGTTTATACTGTAGAAAATAGAGATTTACCCGTTTATACTGTAGAAAATAGAGATTTACCAGTTTATACTGTAGAAAATAGAGATGTATTAGTTTATACTGTAGAAAATAGAGATTTACCAGTTTATACTGTAGAAAATAGAGATTTACCCGTTTATACTGTAGAAAATAGAGATGTATTAGTTTATACTGTAGAAAATAGAGATTTACCAGTTTATACTGTAGAAAATAGAGATTTACCCGTTTATACTGTAGAAAATAGAGATTTACCCGTTTATACTGTAGAAAATAGAGATTTATTAGTTTATACTGTAGAAAATAGAGATTTACCAGTTTATACTGTAGAAAATATAGATTTATTAGTCTGTACTGTAGAAAATATAGATTTATTAGTCTATACTGTAGAAAATATAGATTTATTAGTCTATACTGTAGAAAATAGAGGTTTACCAGTCTATGAAGAAAAATAATATGTCTTAATATTTTATCTATCAGGTAAGACCAGCCACCTAAGAGCTCACCTCCGCTGGCACACAGGAGAAAGACCCTTCGTCTGTAACTGGATCTTCTGTGGCAAGAGGTTCACACGCTCGGACGAGCTGCAGAGACACCGACGGACACACACAGGTACACACAGATATGTCCTGTGTCCAATGTTTCCTCTCATTTTTTCCGGCACTGAACAAATGTCAGGTCTGCTGAGCACAAACTTGAACGTTGTGAAAAATTCTGTACAACTTTTGGTGAGAGGTTGAACACTGAGGCTGTACCCGCTTTAAGTTACAGTAATAACAGTGGTCAAGTAGGCTACTGTGGCTATTTGATCATAATGTCTCTCACAGTTGAAGTGTACCTATGATAAAAATCACAGACCTCTACATGCTTTGTAAGTAGGAAAACCTGCAAAATCGGCAGTGTATCAAATACTTGTTCTCCCCACTGTATATCTATATATTTGTATTTTCCCCCTTTTTTTCTCCCCAATTACGATATTTTCTCATCGCTGCAACTTCCCAAGGGGTTTGGGAGGCGAAGGTCGAGTCATACGTCCTCCGAAACATGATTTTCTTATCACCCGCCCGCTTAACTCGGAAGCCAGCCGCACCAATGTGTCGGACGAAACACTGTTTAACTGACGACGTGGTCAGCCTGCAGGCACCTGGCCCGCCACAAGGAGTCGCTAGAGCGCGATGAGCCAAGTAAAGCCCTCCCGGCCAAACCTAATCCGGACTACGCTGGGCCAACTGTGCGCCGTCCTATGGGACTTCCGATCACGGACCGGTTGTGATACAGCCCGGGATCAAACCCAGGTCTGTAGTGCGATGCAGTACCTTAGACCGCTGCGCCACTCGGGAGGCCCATCCCATAACATCTGATCATGAAAAATAGCTGTTCTATCGTTCAGCCTACAGTAGCAG
Source organism: Salmo salar (assembly GCF_965601325.2). Taxonomy (NCBI): domain Eukaryota; kingdom Metazoa; phylum Chordata; class Actinopteri; order Salmoniformes; family Salmonidae; genus Salmo; species Salmo salar. The sequence goes on from NC_138304.1 coordinate 98,731,105, forward strand.
CCAATGTGTGGTGTTCAATGTAGTCTACATTCCATGAGACTTTTGGAAAAAACCATGCAGGGCTTGACATTAACCTGTGAATCCTCTTGTCCTTCAGACAAGGTGACTGAAAATGTGCTTTGATGCAAGAAAACACTTTACAAAATAAAACGCATCATTGTTCCCATATCATTTATTACAGAGAATCAGACAAATTATGCTACCCTCTGCCTATTGGCTACTTAGATTATTCAAGCCTGTCTCAAAATACAACAGAAAAAATGCTCTTAACCTGGAATGCACACATTTTGTGTTCTTGTAGGAAGCAAACCCTCCCTTATTGTTGACTAGAAATGAACTATAATTGGGCTTTAACTCACTAACTAGCACAGGATATGAACAAATGTGCACCCTTGGCTACAGGCAGCTTTGATCTCAAAACAAGTGCATTTACTCGCGACCACTCATGCTGTAAACACAGTCTAGTTCAAAGTGAATGGCACAGATCCATATATGGCAATGGTGTATTTGCATATAGGGACACTGCAGCTCTGATTGGTTAAGGTGCACTGCTGTGTCGAGTACGTGCCTGAGTCGTGCCTGTCAATGGAAAAAGAATCCTACTCCGGTACGTTCTGCCTCCAAGAAAATCTCCTGCATAGTTTGTTTTTATACTAAGTCTTGCATAGTTCGTTTTGTTTCGTATGTTGCGTTGAAAGTGGCTAATTTTGTCAATTCCCACAGTAGGGTGAAATGTTGATGGTGTTAACTAAGGGGGAAAAGTAGAAAGTTGAATGATGTTCAATCTCATGCTTATCTGCGCGGGCTGATATTTTTTCTGAGTGGCAGTCCCGGGGAGCTGGGACAATGTTGTTCTTAATCAGATATCTCTCTCTCCATCCTCCAGGAGAGAAGAGGTTTGAGTGTCCAGAGTGCAGTAAGCGTTTCATGCGTAGTGACCATCTCTCCAAACACATCAAAACCCACCTGAACAAGAAGGGAGGGGCTTCTCTCGCCATCATCACCACCGACGACATGGAAAATTCTAACCAGGGCTTAGGTTCCTCCCCTCGCATCGTAACTGTGGCGACGCTCTCCCAGGACTCCGCCCCCGCCACACCAACAGCCTCCTCGCCCAATCAAATGGAGGGAGAAGAGGAGGAAGAGGAGGAGTTCGAGTAGTGACCAGTGACCACTTCCTGTGAAAGGAGGAAGCAGGGAGGGCTGACTTCCAGGTTGGTCTCCATGGTTATGCCGTGGATATGGAGGTCAGGTGGTAGATGATTTTTTAAATTATTATTTATTTGTTTTTTAAACGGACTCAAAGAGAAGACAAATATGATAGACTGAAAATGACAAACAGACTGAGAAATCTGAATCTAAACTAATAATTGAGTCCAACAACAGACTAAAGGTGTGAATTTATAGAATGGTGTTTATAACAGAACAGAGGTCAGGAGAAAAGGCATATCTGAACTCGCACTCTATCCCCTATATAGTGCACTACTTTTGACCAGAGCCTTCTGAGTAGTTTGTTATGTAGGGAAGAGGGTGTCATTTTGGATAGGTTTATTAGACTAGCACAAAACAGTTGTAAAACATCAAGAAGAGACATTGGATGTGTCCCAAATGGCTAGGGTGCCATTTGAAACGCAACAATCTCTATGCACAAAGATGTTCTGTAACTATGGTGATGAGGATGATGATGAAACATGATCTGTGGCGGGGTTTAGACTGTTGACAGACAGGTGAGAGGAGCCGGTGTGTGTGTGTGTGTGTGTGTGTACCTCGTTTCAACAGGACTATAGTTCTAGTAAAGAAGATCTGATGAGCAGAAGAAAGACAATACAATGAGGAATAGACTTCTAAAGGGCAGAAAAAAAGCAGATTTATAAATGATGCATTCCTATAAAGAAACGCTTGGCATTTTAAATATTTGTTTCTATAAACCTACCAATCGAGCTTTCTTTCTCCAACAGGCTGTTTACTGAAAGCAATACTATAAGACAATCCTAGTGAAACCATGTTTACATTAAAGACAGGAAAAGGAAAGGTTTCTTTTGGTATGAAACAGCCAGTCAGCTCACAGCGTTCAAGGTATACTGACATCATCATACACAGCGGGGTGACTTCCTGCTTGATGATGTCATATTGCTGAGTGCACCTTGTGAGGATGTAGCTCTGCCAGGGTTGGTGGGTGGGTGGGACAGTATCAGTAAGCAGCGTTAATGTCAAAACACAGTTTCCCCTCCCAGACACTCAGAGCAGCAGATATTGTCTGTCATATCCAGTTTAGAATACAGCAGGAATGTGACTCAATCATCGGACCTTAATAACCTTAATAACATGTTAATGCATGTTAATGCATGTTAATACATGTTAATACATGTTAATACATGTTAATACAGATCAATGTCTGAGATAAATGAGATACATTCCAGTATTGAGACATATTCCAGATACACTACAGGACCAAAAGTATGTGGACACCTGCTCGTCGATCATCTCGTTCCAAAATCATGGGCATTAATATATGGAGTTGGTCCCCCCCTTTGCTGCTGTAACAGCCTCCACTCTTCTGGGAAGGCTTTCCACTAGATGTTGGAACATTGCTGCTATAACAGCCTCCACTCTTCTGGGAAGGCTTTCCACTAGATGTTGGAACATTGCTGCGGGGACTTGCTTCCATTCATCCACAAGAGCATTGGTGAGGTCGGGCACTGATGTTGGGCGATTAGGCCAGGCTCGCAGTCAGTGTTCCAAAGGTGTTCGATGGGGTTGAGGTCAGGGCTCTGTGCAGGGCAGTCAAGTTGGCGGTCCTGTTATGTGAGCTTGTGTGGCCTACCACGTTGCCGCTGAGCCGTTGTTTCTCCTAGACGTTTCCACTTCACAATAGCAGCACTTGACCGGGGCAGCTCAAGCAGGGCAGAAATTTGACGAACTGACTTGTTAGAAAGGTGGCATCCTATGACGGTATCACATTGAAAGTCACTGAGCTCTTCAGTAAGGCCATTCTACTGCCAATGTTTGTCTATAGAGATTGCATGGCTGTGTGCTCGAATTTATACACCTGTCAGCAACGGGTGTGGCTGAAATAGCCGAATCCACCAAGGGGTGTCCACATACTTTTGTGTATATTAGTGCTATTTCAAGTAATTAGAGATATCCCATTAACAGTAAAAGAGTTCCAGTGTGATTTGACGTTGGCGCTGCTTCCTCCTGCGTTGTGAAGGTAGAGCCCCCTGTCTGTGAGTCCTGGTACTACAATGCCTTAACACAAGCAGTACATACCCCCCCATGCTCATTTCTGCTTTCTGTGTGATGGACAAAGAGAGGATGCAGGAAGACAAGGGGTGGTGGAGGGGAAAGAAGGGATTGTGGGAGCTGGGTATTCTATTTGCTTTTTGTTATGACATGTTTCTGGTGATGTTGGTGTGTACATTTTTTGTTCTTTATTTTTTTTGGGGGGGGGGCTTTTTATTTTCTTAACCCCCCTCCCCCCAGTATGTTCTGACACAGATGATTACTGTGTACAGCTAATTTATTATTCACCCTATGTTAATATCTGCCTTTTGCTGGAGTGTATTGTTAGTAGACCTACCCATTGATCAGAGGTGTGTGTGTAGCATGCTGTGTTTTAGTGCTGTTTTCTCTTCTTTTTATTTATTTTCAACTTATTTTTCTACATCCAACTGCTCCCCGTCATTTCTACTACTTTCTCGCGCCATAATATGTTTTTAAAAAAAAGATTAAAGTAAACAAGAAATAATGAAATGGTTTATGTACCAAACAGATGTGGATGTTTTGGGGAATATTTTGTGTGACAACCAGTTTTCTTTCATATTTTCTAGTGACATCTCATTTGTATAATGTTTTTCTAAGCTGTTGGTGCCTCCAAGGCTGCAGGTTCTTCACTGTTGATATTCTAGTGATATTGTATTGACATTTTTAAATCAACTTTGTACAAAACATGTTATGTGACTGGGATTAAAGTAGTGAAAAGAGAACAAAAATTACTTTGCTTGCATAACATTTAAAATAAAGTGATTAAAATCAGTCTCAACCTGTCTCTCTAACTCGTGTGTGTGTGTGTGTGTGTGGTGGTCTGTTGGGACATGTAGTAAAGTGCAGTAGTAACACTGACCTCTTCCTATGAAGTTGCTCTGATAACACTAAAACATAAAGGGACTCTCTCTCTTCCCTCCCTTCCCTATCTCTCTTCATGTCACCTATGTTTTGTGTGTATGTACTGACATATATGTGTATCTGATCGATACACACACACACTACATGTTAATGTTTTTAAATGTATGTAAATTGTACTTTATTTTGTCTGTAATGGCTTTTCTGTTGTGTGTCGGCCCCCAGTAAGTCCAGCTGTCACCATTGGCGTCTGCTAATAGGGATCCTAATAAAATCTAATGAAATAAAATCTCAGTTCTGTTGTGAATGTGGTAGTGGTGAAGTCTAGTCTAAGCTTGTGATGATAGTCACGGAGACTTGTATTTTCAAATTGTCCTCACACACACACACACACACACACACACACACACACACACACACACACACACACACACACACACACACACACACACACACACACACACACACACACACACACACACACACACACACACACACACACACACCTGCGGTGCCCTAGAAACATGTTGGCTGATGTGTACTCTGTAATTACCTCGGAAGCCCAACCTCCTCTGAGGGGGTTGCTAGGCAACGACAGCAGGCCAGAGGCGTGGCTGGTTGTGTCTGTCTGAGTGTGTGTGGAGGTTGATTGGAGAGGAAGAAACCACACAAACTATATAGGAATAGAAAAGACCAAACGTTTTCCTGTTTCATTCCTGTGCATCAACTTTATATTGTAGAATATTACAGTACATCTGGGTGGTACGTACACTGAGTGGACAAAACATTAAGAACACCTTCCTAATATTGAGTTGCCCTCAGAACAGCCTGAATTCATCGAGGCATGGACTCTACAAGGTGTTGAAAGCGTTCCACAGGGATGCTGGCCCCTGTTGACTCCAATGCTTCCCACAGTTGTATCAAGTTGGCTGGATGTCCTTTGGGTGGGGGACCACAGGAAACTGTTGAGTGTGAAAAACCCAGCAGCATTGCAGTTCTTGACACTCAAACCGGTGCGCCTGTCACCTACTACCATACCCCCTTCAAAGGCACTTAAATATTTAGTCTTGTCCATTCACCCTCTGAATAACACACACACACAACCCATGTCTCAATCGTCTCAAGGCTTAAAGATCCTTCTTTAACCCGTCTCCTCCCCTTCAGTTACACTGATTGAAGTGGATTAAACAAGTTACATCAATAAGGGGTCATCGACTGACCAGGTGAAAGCTATGTCATGGAAAGAGCAGGTGTTCATAATGTTTGTGTAGTTCACTAATGAACCCAATCACTGGATAGTCACTAACCTATAATGATGAATTTACTAATGAGCCAAATAACACACCTGAGGTTATAACGAATCAGAATGGTGTTACACATCAGTAGAAATCTAACACGGTTAATTATGTTACAGGAACTCTTAATCACATGACTTTACAGAAAATATACAGAAAAGTGCTGTTATTATACAAACACAATGCCCAGTTAGCAGGCTGAGTTCAAATAGGTTCAATTTAGACTTAAGAGTTTGAACTTTCGGGAGTATTGCTATGGTTCCATTTTACTGGACAAAGACGGTGATGTCACTCACGCAGAAATGATCGACATGACATAAGAATTTTGTCAACACAACTTAAGTATTGCTTATGAATGAGGGTTATGAACGTGTAACAAAGTCCTTATATAGGTACCCTTCATTGTCTTCCTGACAGATGCGTTGCCATGAACTATGCAGTGCAGATGGGAGTAGTCAAGCTTTGTGACGTGAGACGATGGCTACCAGTCTTTGAAAGTGTTTGACATAATGTGACTTCCAGTTAGAGAGATGATTGTTATTATTGCAGATTCATTTAACAGAGCTACAGTCCTGTAATATTATAGCAATACAAACATATAACAACAAAAAAACACAAAAAAACTATTGGAAATAAATCAGAATAAATAATAATAATAAGAAAGTTCTAGACAATAAATTATCAGCTTATACTGTAAACATCAGACATCAGATGTAGAGAAAAACAGAAAACCTAAAAAATGTGTTATTAATTATCCTTCATAGTTCTGGAATTCATGCAGATAGAAATGGAACGTTCAGGAGCCAATCATGAACCTTCCCACAACAGGAGCCAATCAGGAGCCTTCCCAGTGGTTCAGGAGCCAATCAGCAGTCACCCCATAGTTCAGGAGTTAATCAGCTCCTCCCTAATAGTTCAGGAGCCAATTCATTCTCAGTAGTCTGACGCAACACTATGACGCTAGTACAAATCTCAAATCTCTTCTTCACAACAAGTAATAATGCCTATTTAATAAACTAACGCTTGCTTCAAATACTAGATGCATTCTGTACAGTAACAACCATTGGAGGCTACCTGTCCTCTAAAAACTCCAGTTATGTCAGGCACACAAACACACACACACAAAATAAAGTGTGTGAGGGCCACCATTAATTCACTCATCTATCTGTCCATACATTCTGCTGTGTGTCATTCCACCCCCGACCACTAGGTGGGAGGCTAACGCAGGACACCTAGGTTGAGCAGTGATGACAGAGATCCAATAAATTAGTAACCCTGTAGTGTTCACTGTGATAAAAACATACTTAGCATTGATAAATACATCAGTGATCGATGTTCAGTACCTTTCAATGGCTGCCAGTTCATAAAGCCACAGGAAAAAAATGACTCTTATTTGGGGTGTTGCCCTGTGCAGTTTTTTTACTATCCTTCCCCTAACCTGTAACCAGTGATTGAAGTGGACTCAAAAAGGTTACTGTACTCACTATAATTTAACTGTTAAAGGATTTCATATTTCAGAGTCAGTATTCTATAAGCAGTAGAACATTAAACATGCTGCTTTTCTGTACCGGTCAACACTGTCCCACTTCAACCTCTGAACTTCAACCCCAGACAACTTCACTGCCAGGGTTCACCCATAGGCATCTTGGGAATGGTGATATACATCTCCATTGGCTGGTCAGGGTCCGGGGGGCAGTTCCTCCAGTAGGATGTGGTCTTCTCATTGGTGGTTGGGACGTATGACTGGTCCTAATGATACAACACGCACAGTTATTCAGAAACACACACACGTCTATGTTCTATTTGTATTTATTATGGATCCCTATTAGTTCCTGCCAAGGCAGCAGCTACTCTTCCTGGGGTTTATTATGGATCCCCATTAGTTCCTGCCAAGGCAGCAGCTACTCTTCCTGGGGTTTATTATGGATCCCCATTAGTTCCTGCCAAGGCAGCAGCTACTCTTCCTGGGGTTTATTATGGATCCCCATTAGTTCCTGCCAAGGCAGCAGCTACTCTTCCTGGGGTTTATTATGGATCCCCATTAGATCCTGCCAAGGCAGCAGCTACTCTTCCTGGGGTTTATTATGGATCCCCATTAGATCCTGCCAAGGCAGCAGCTACTCTTCCTGGGGTTTATTATGGATCCCCATTAGATCCTGCCAAGGCAGCAGCTACTCTTCCTGGGGTTTATTATGGATCCCCATTAGATCCTGCCAAGGCAGCAGCTACTCTTCCTGGGGTTTATTATGGATCCCCATTAGATCCTGCCAAGGCAGCAGCTACTCTTCCTGGGGTTTATTATGGATCCCCATTAGATCCTGCCAAGGCAGCAGCTACTCTTCCTGGGGTTTATTATGGATCCCCATTAGTTCCTGCCAAGGCAGCAGCTACTCTTCCTGGGGTCCAAACAAATGAAGGCACTTACATTATACATAAAAAAAATATAAAACAGTACATCATATAACATTATTACACCAGTACATATCTACAATACGGAATGTATAATACCACCATACAACAATATTACAGTGTACATATGAGTGGAGTGCGTGTGCATTTGTGTCTGGTGGCATGTCTTGTGGGGTATGCATGGGTGTCTGAGCTGTGTGCTAGTAGTTTAAACAGACAACTCGGTGCATTCAGCTTGTCAATACCTCTCACAAATACAAGTAGTGATGAAGTCAATGTCTCCTCTACTTTGAACCATGAGAGATTGACATGCATATTACCAATGTTAGCTCTCAGTGTACATTTAAGGGCCAGCCGTGCTGCCCTGTTCTCTTTTTGGCACCTGACCACACGACTGGACAGTAGTCCAGGTGAGACAAAACTAGGGGCTCTAGTGCTGCTTTGTTGATATAAGGCAGAGCAGCGCTTTATTATGGACAGACCTCTCCCCATCTTATCTACTGTTGTATCAACATGTTTTGACCATGACAGTTTACATTCCAGGGTTACTCCAAGCAGTTTAGTCACCTCAACTTGTTGAGGTTTAGGATTTAGTGAATGATTTGTCCTAAATACAATGCTTTTAGTTTTTTTAAAAATATTTAGGAGTACCTTATTTCTTGCCACCCATTCTGAAACTAACTGCAGCTCTTTATTAAGTGTTGCAGTAATTTCAGTCACTGTAGTAGCTGACGTGTATAGAGTTGAGTCATCCGCATACATAGACACACTGGCTTTACTCAAAGCCAGTGGAATGTTGTTAGTAAAGATTGAAAAAAGTAAGGGGCCTAGACAGCTGCCCTGGGGAATTCCTGATTCTACCTGGATAATGTTGGAGAGGTGAAGTCTGCCACTAGCACAGTCAGTGTAGTCAGCTCAGCTATCCCCATTGTGCCTTGATCTAGGTTGTGCAAAACTAAACATGGCGGTGTTCGATTTAGCAATCTCACTAGAATAAAGACCTCCTCCATTCCTGTCATTATTGAAAGAGATTGTGATATCTCAGATCTCAAAATAGGGCTACTTAATGTTAGATCCCTCACTTCCAAGGCAGTTTTAGTCAATGAACTAATCAATGATCATAATCTTGATGTGATTGGACTGACTGAAACATGGCTCAAGCCTGATGAATTTACTGTGTTAAATGAGGCCTCTCCTCCTGGTTAAACTGGTGACCATATCCCCGCACATCCCGCAAAGGAAGTGTTGCTAACATTTACAACAGCAAATGTCAATTTACAACAAAAAAAAGACTGTTTTCGTCTTTTGAGCTTCTAGTCATGAAATCTATGCAGCCCACTCAATCAATGTTTAAAGCTACTGTTTACAGGCCTCCTGGGTCGTATACAGCGTTCCTCACTGAGTTCTCTGAATTCCTATCGGACCTTGTAGTCATAGCAGATATTATTCACATTTTTGGTAACTTTAATATTCACAAGGAAAAGTCCACAGACCCACTCCAAAGGGCTTTCGGAGCCATCATTGACTCATTGGAATTTGTATAACATGTCTCTGGACCTACTCATTGCCACAATCATATACTGGATCTAGTTTGAATAAAAAAAATCTTAATGTTTTTCCTCATAATCCTGGACTATCGGACCACCATTTTATTACGTTTGCAATCGCAACAAATAATCTGCTCCGACCCCAACCAAGGAGCATCAAAAGCCGTGCTAGAAATTCTCGGACAACCCAAAGATTCCTAGATGCCCTTCCAGACTCCCTCTGCCTACCCAAGGACGTCGTAGTACAAAAATCGGTTTCCACCTAACTGAGGATCTAAATGTAACATTGCGTAAAAACCTTAGATGAAGTCGCACCCCTAAAAACAAAAAAAAATGGTCACAAGAAATTTGCTCCCTGGTATACAGAAAATATCCGAACCCGGAAGCAAGCTTCCAGAAAATTGGAACGGAAATGGCGCTACAAGTCTTCCGACTAGATTGCAAAGACAGCACTGTGCAATATCGAAGAGCCCTCCCTGCTGCTCGATTAGCCTATTTTTCCAACCTAATTGAGGAGAATAAGAACAATCCAAATTTATGTTTGATACTGTAGCAAAGATACATTTAACACTTCACTTCAGCAGTGATGAATTCATGAACTTCTTCGATGAAAAGATCAAGATCCTTAGAAAGCAAATTAAGGACTCCTCTTTGAACCTGCGTATTTCTCCAAAGCTCAGTTGTCCTGAGTCTGCACAACCCTGCCAGGACCTAGGATCAATGGAGACACTCAAGTTGTTAATCCTGAATCTCTTTACACATTCATGAAAATAGTTCTGGCCTCTAAACCCTCAAGCTGCATACTGGACCCTATTCTAACTAAACTACTCAAAGAGCTACTTCCTGTCATTGGCCCTCCTTTATTGAACATAATAAATGGCTCCCTATCCACTGGATGTGTACCAAACTCACTAAAGTGGCAGTAATAAAGCCTCTCTTGAAAAAGCCAAACCTTGACCCAGAAAATGTAAAAATCTATCAGCCTATATCGAATCTCCCATTCCTCTAAATCTTTTTTAGAAAAAGCTGTTGCACAGCAACTCACTGCCTTCCTGAAGACAAATAATGTATACGAAATGCTTCAGTCTGGTTTTAGACCCCATCATAGCACTGAGACTGCACTCATGAAGGTGGTAAATTACCTTTTAATGGCGTCGGACTAAGGCTCTGCATCTGTCCTCACGCTCCTAGACCTTAGTGCTGCTTTTGACACCATCGATCAACACATTCTTTTGGAGAGATTGGAAACCTTAATCTTATCTGTCGGAAAGATATCAGTTTGTCTCTGTGAATGGTTTGATCTCTGACAATTCAATTGTACATTTTAGCGTTCCTCAAGGTTCCATTTTAGGACCACTATTGTTTTCACTATATATTCTACCTCTTGGTGATGTCTTTCGGAAACACAATGTCAACTTTCACTGCTATGCGGACGACACACAGCTGTACATTGCCTACACTGGAAGCCTGTGTTTCAGACATTTCAGGCAAATGTTTTACTTTTAAACTCAGACAAAACAGAGATGCTAGTTCTAGGTCCCAAGAAACAAAGAGATCTGCTGTTGGATCTGACAATTAATCTTGATGGTTGTACGTCTAAAATAAAACTGTGAAGGACCTCGGCGTTACACTGGAACCTTATCTCTCTTTTGACGAACATATCAAGAATATTTCAAGGACAGCTTTTTTCCATCTTCGTAATGCAAAAATCGGAACAATTTTGTCCAAAAATAAAAGCTAATCCATGCTTTTGTCACTTCTAGATTAGACTACTGCAATGCTCTACTCTCCGGCTACCCGGATAAAGCACTAAATAAACTTTAGTTAGTGCTAAACACGGCTGCTAGAATCCTGACTAGAACCAAAACATTTGATCATATTACTCCAGTGCTAGCCTCTCTACACTGGCTTCCTGTTAAGGCAAGGGCTGATTTCAAGGTTTTACTGCTAACCTACAAAGCATTACATAGGCTTGCTCCTACCCGTCTCTCCGATTTGGTCCTGCCGTACATACCCACACATACGCTACGGTCACAAGACACAGGCCTCCTTATTGTCCCTAGAATTTCTAAGCAAACAGCTGGAGGTAATTCTCCTGTCTTATCTGGTGTCCTGTGTGAATTTAAGTATGCTCCCTCTAATTCTCTCTCTCTCCCTCCCCTCCCAGAGGACCTGAGCCCTAGGATCATACCTGGCCTGATGACTCCTGGCTGCCCCCATTTCACCTGGTCGTGCTGCTACTCCAGTTTCAACTGTTCTGCCTACGGCTATGGAACCCTGACCTGTTTCACCGGATGTGCTACCTGTCCCAGACCTGGTGTTTTCATCTCTCTCTCTCTCTCTCGACCTCTCTCGACCTCTTTCGACCTCTCTCGACCTCTGAATGCTCGCCAATGAAAAGCCAACTGACATTTACTCCTGAGGTACTGACCTGTTGCACCCTCTACAACCACTGTGATTATTATTTGACCCTGCTGGTCATCTATGAACGTTTGAACATCTTGAAGAACAATCTGGCTTTAATGGCCAGGTACTCTTATAATCTCCACTCAGGACAGCCATAAGAGGTTGGTTCCTCTCTAGGTTTCTTCCTAGGTTCCTGCCTTTCTAGGGAGTTTTTCCTAGCCCCCGTGCTTCTACATCTGCATTGCTTGCTGTTTGGGGTTTTAGGCTGGGTTTCTGTACAGCACTTTGTGACATCTGCTGATGTAAAAAGGGCTTTATAAATACATTGATTGATTGATTGATTGATTGATTGATTGATTGATTGATTGATTGATTGATTGATTGATTGATTGATTGATTGATTGATTGATTGATTGAGTAACAAACACCCACCTCGCAACGGATGCGACTCCAAACTATCCAAACTGTTTACACTGGTCTTGTTGGCGGAGAGACATTTTGCAGTTTTAAAGCAAATTTCCTGCAATTCTACACATTTTGCCATATCATGTGTGTTCATATGATACTAATTGTCAATGCCCGACTGAGTTTGTAATTTTCTATTTATTTATTTGTCGGGACCCGCTGTCCGTATTGACCCCGTTCTGGGTCCGAATCCAGAGCTCTTCTGTTGAGTACGGCTGATCTAAAGTATTGGAGTATCGTGTGTGTTCCCGTGTGTATATAAAGTATTAGAGTATTGTGTGTGTTCCCGTGTGTATATAAAGTATTATATAGGTTTTGACCCTTGCCAGTTTCTGGACTCTGTACCCGCCTGCCTGACCTGTCTGCCTGCCCTGACCTCGAGCCTGTCTGCCACTCTGTACCTCCTGGACTCTGATCTGGTTTTGACCTTTTGCCTGTCCACGACTATTCTCTGGCCTACTCCCTTTGGATTAATAAACATCTTAAACTCCAACAATCTGCATCTGGGTCTCGCCTTGTGTCATGATATCTGTGTGTATATAAAGTATTACAGTATCATGAGTATTCCTGTGTGTATTTAAAGTATTGGAGTATCTTACCTTGCCAGTGGGGTTGTATTGTGTGTCAGTGGCGCCACCATGTGGCAGGGATCGTCTCTGCAGCAGCAACACCAGTACAGCTATCATCACCAGGCCAGAGAGGAATGTCAACACACACACACTGACAAACATCCCCACGTACCGCCCTCTGGATACACACTCTGGAGACACACACACACACACACACACACAGCTGTGAGTACTACACACTGTAGTATAGAGGGACACACCGATATTTGATCCTGAAATAGTAACACTGTCCACACAGACACACTGTCCACACAGACACACTGTCCACACTGTCAACACAGACAGACTGTCAACACAGATACACTGTCCACACAGACACACTGTCCACACTGTCAACACAGATACACTGTCCACACAGACACACTGTCCACACTGTCCACACAGACACACTGTCCACACTGTCAACACAGACACACTGTCCACACAGACACACTGTCCACACAGACACACTGTCAACACAGACACACTGTCCACACTGTCAACACAGACACACTGTCCACACAGACACACTGTCCACACAGACACACTGTCAACACAGACACACTGTCCACACAGATACACTGTCCACACTGTCCACACAGATACACTGTCCACACAGATACAGTGTCCACACTGTCCACACAGACACACTGTCCACACAGATACACTGTCCACACAGATACACTGTCCACACTGTCCACACAGACACACTGTCCACACAGACACACTGTCAACACAGACACACTGTCCACACAGATACACTGTCCACACTGTCCACACAGATACACTGTCCACACAGATACAGTGTCCACACTGTCCACACAGATACACTGTCCACAGATACACTGTCCACACAAATACACTGTCCACACAGACACACTGTCCACACAGATACACTGTCCACACAGACACATAGACACACACACATCTGGCTCATGCTCAGACAAAGATACTAAAGTTCTACTCTGATATTTATAAATGTTGCCATGGAAACTTGGCTTTGGCAACTGGGAGTGGGATGGTTCGGGAATACAGGGGGGAGTAGGGAGGGGAGAGGAGGGAGGAGAGAGGAGGGAGGGGAGAGGAGGGAGGAGAACGTTGAGGCTGGGGAAGAGGTGATTGAGAGAAAGAGGACAGTTAAGATATCAATGTGTGGGAGGACAGGGAGAGAGACAGAAGGGACGGAGACATAGGGGAGAGTGGGTGGAGGAGCGGGGAGAGAGACAGAGGGGAGAGTGGGTAGAGGAGAGGGGAGACAGACAGAGGGGAGAGTGGGTGGAGGAGCGGGGAGAGAGACAGAGGGGAGAGTGGGTAGAGGAGAGGGGAGACAGACAGAGGGGAGAGTGGGTGGAGGAGCGGGGAGAGAGACAGAGGGGAGAGTGGGTAGAGGAGAGGGGAGACAGACAGAGGGGAGAGTGGGTGGAGGAGCGGGGAGAGAGACAGAGGGACAGAGGGGAGAGGGAGCGGATGTTGCAACTAGCACTTACAGTGTGTGTGTATGTGTGTGTGTGTGTGTGTGTGTGTGTGTGTCTGTAGTATGTGTGTGTGTGTGTGTGTGTGTGTGTGTGTGTGTGTGTGTGTGTGTACACTGCTCCAAAAAATAAAGGGAACACTTAAACAACACAATGTAACTCCAAGTCAATCACACTTCTGTGAAATCAAACTGTCCACTTAGGAAGCAACACTGATTGACAATACATTTCACATGCTGTTGTGCAAATGGAATAGACAACAGGTGGAAATTATAGGCAATTAGCAAGACACCCCCAATAAAGGAGTGGTTCTGCAGGTGGGGACCACAGACCACTTCTCAGTTCCTATGCTTCCTGGCTGATGTTTTGGTCACTTTTGAATGCTGGCGGTGCTTTCACTCTAGTGGTAGCATGAGACGGAGTCTACAACCCACACAAGTGGCTCAGGTAGTGCAGCTCATCCAGGATGGCACATCAATGCGAGCTGTGGCAAGAAGGTTTGCTGTGTCTGTCAGCGTAGTGTCCAGAGCATGGAGGCGCTACCAGGAGACAGGCCAGTACATCAGGAGACGTGGAGGAGGCCGTAGGAGGGCAACAACTCAGCAGCAGGACCGCTACCTCCGCCTTTGTGCAAGGAGGAGCAGAAGGTGCACTGCCAGAGCCCTGCAA
>NC_138304.1:98751097-98753597 GCF_965601325.2 Salmo salar
ATCTGCTGAAACAATATATCCCCTAATGAAGCTTTTCATAAACAATAACAACAGGTCAGCTGATAATCACATGACAGGTTCATGTGTTGAGTCATAATATTCCAGATCAGATTACTCCCTAATAGGCCTACCTCTATAAGAATCTCACACGCACACGCAAACACACACATATCCACTTGCGTGCGGGAGTGTGCGTGTGTGTGTGTGTGTGTGTGTGTGTGTGTGTGTGTGTGTGTGTGTGTGTGTGTGTGTGTGTGTGTGTGTGTGTGTACGTGTGTGTGTGTGCGTGTGTGTGTGTGTGTGTGTGTGTGTGTGTACGTGTGTGTGTACGTGTGTGTGTACGTGTGTGTGTGTGCGTGTGTGTGCGTGTGTGTGTGTGTGTGTGTGTGTGTGTGTGTGTGTGTGTGTGTGTGTGTGTACCGTCTGGTTGGGCTGGACATTGGAACAGCTGCGGTCGTGGGATTCAGATCCTTCCGGACAAAGAGGAGAGACACTGACCAGAAAACGACTGAACGCTCTGTCCTCCACTGACACAGACACCTGGACAACTGACAACAACCTCTAGAGGAGAGAGAGAGAGAGGAGAGAGAGAGAGAGAGAGAGAGAGAGAGAGAGAGAGAGAGAGAAGGGGGGAGAGAAAGAGAGAGAGAAAGAGAAAGAGAGAGAGAGGTGGAAAGAGAAAAAGAGAGAAAGAAAAGGGGGAGAGAAAGAGAGAGAGAAAGAAAAAAAAAGAACGAGACAGCGACAGAGAGGGAGAGAAAGGGAGAGAGGGAGAGAGAGAGAGAGAGAGAGAGAGAGAGAGAGAGAGAGAGAGAGAGAGAGAGAGAGAGAGAGAGAGAGAGAGAGAGAGAGAGAGGCAGAGCAGGTTGTCATCAGAAAGCCTCCATTGTTCTTCTGAAAAATGAGGCGGGACTAAAAACAGCGTATTTTTATTAATTGGTGATTATACTGTGTTACCGTGGAGACGGGATAGCCTTAATAATGCCAAGCTTTGTTATGCGGATTCAATGTGTGTGTGTGTGTGTGTGTGTGTGTGTGTGTGTGTGGTGTGTGTGTGTGTGTGTGTGTGTGTGTGTGTGTGGTGTGTGTGTATATACTGGGCCAAACCCTCACCCTCCCCTCACCCTTCACACTCCCCTCACCTTCCCCTCACCTTCCCCTCACCCTCCCCTCACCCCTCACCCTCCCCTCACCCTCCCTTCACCCTCCCCTCACTCTCCCCTCACCCTCACCCCTCACCCTCCCCTCACCCTCCCTTCACCCTCCCCTCACCCTCACCCCTCACCCTCCCCTCACCCCTCACCCACCCCTCACCCTTCACCCTCACCCTTCACCCTCCCCTTACCCTCCCCTCACCCCTCACTCTCCCCTACCCCTCACCCTCCCCTCACCCCTCACTCTCCCCTTACCCCTCACTCTCCCCTCACCCTCCCCTCACCCCTCACTCTCCCCTCACCCCTCACTCTCCCCTCACCCCACACCTCACCCTCACTCTCCCCTCTCCCCTCACCCCTCACCTTCCCCTCACCCCACACCTCACCCCTCACCCTCCTCACCCCTCACTCTCCCCTCACCCCTCACCTTCCCCTCACCCCTCACTCTCCCCTCACCCCTCACTCTCTCCTCACCCCTCACCTTCCCCTCACCCCACACCTCACCCCTCACTCTCCCCTCACCCCCCTACCCCTTACCCTCCCCTCTCCCCTCACCTTCCCCTCACCCACACCTCACCCTCACTCTCCCCTCACTCTCCCCTCACCTTCCCCTCACCCCACACCTCACCCTCACTCTCCCCTCACCCCTCACCTTCCCCTCACCCCACACCTCACCCTCACTCTCCCCTCACCCTCCCCTCTCCCCTCACCCTCCCCTTACCCCTCACCCCTCACTCTCCCCTCACCCCTCACGCTCCCCTCACCCTCCCCTTACCCCTCACCCTCCCCTCTCCCCTCACCCTCCCCTTACCCCTCACCCCTCACTCTCCCCTCACCCCTCACTCTCCCCTCACCCTCCCCTTACCCCTCACTCTCCCCTCACCCCTCACCCTCCCCTCACCCCTCATACACACGCACTCCCCTCCCCTCACCCCTCATACACACGCACTCATACATGTGTGTGTGTGTGTGTGTGTGTGTGTGTGTGTGTGTGTGTGTGTGTGTGTGTGTGTGTGTGTGTGTGTTACCTTGTATGCATCCACTACCAGGTCTATGAGGTTGGGAGCCTGAAACAGAAGATTGGAGCCCGGTAGCAACCTGACCAACTCCTAGAGCGAGAAGGACAGATGTTGTGTATAACACTGTATATAGACATAATATGACATTTGTAATGTCTTTATTCTTTTGGAACTTCTGTGAGTGTAATGTCTACTGTTCATTTTTATTGTTTATTTCACTTTTGTTTATTATCTACTTCACTTGCATTGGCAATGTTAACATATGTTTCCCATGTCAATAAAGCCCCTTGAATTGAATTGAATTGAATTGATGTTAATTCCAGAGAG
>NC_138304.1:98758597-98761097 GCF_965601325.2 Salmo salar
TACATCCAACCAATCAGGGTTGAGATGTCAAAGGTTAGAGTAAACACGTAGCTCAGCTAATAAAATAAATAATTGATTCATTAATACATTTATTTCAGTTGATGTGTTTATGTACATTTGGGCACCAGAGTGGCGCAGCGGTCTAAGGCACTGCGTCTCAGTGCATGAGGTGGTTCAAATCTGGTTCAAATCCAGACTGAATTACATCCGGCAATGATTGGGAGTCACATAGGGTGGCACACAATTTGTCCGGGTTTGGCCGGGGTAGGCCGTCATTGTAAATAAGAATTTGTTCTTAACTGACTTGCCTAGTTAAATAAATAATAACAATAAATATTTAGAGTATTGAAATAAGTAGAAAATGTGAATGATGCAACCAGTCACTCACCTGGTCCAGGTTTTCCTGCATGGATGCTGACACGTCCACTAGGTAGTACAGATCAACAGGATATCTCTCTAACTGCTGTACTGCTACTACCACACTGGCCTCAGCACCTACACACAGTTTCATGTTTATTTGGAATAAAACAAACACTTACAATAAAGCAGCATTAAAACCAGGAAATAAAGCTCAGGACAACAACCAGAAAATCCATCTTAAAGTGAACTTACATCATGATGTACATTATAGCAGGTCTATGTGTAAACAGCCAATTAGTGAGTTACTCTGCCCCTCACCTGGTCGGAGTGTGAGTGTGATCTCTCCAGGTGAAACCTGGGTTCTGCTGGTCGTAGGGTTGACCTCCACCATGACCTCTGGATTCTCTATGAATTCTAGGCCACACCCCCTCCTGGTCAGGGTCACTGCCAGGTCACAGCGCTTGCCCACTTCAGCTCCATCCAGGAAACCCTGTTAGGGATCAGAGGTGAGAGGTCAAAGGTTAGGGACCATTCCTTTATCTCTGGAGGTTATATAAGGGGTCAAATCCATTTCAATTTGTATTTTATCACGCATCCCCATTAGCTGCTGTCACTGGCTTCATCAATAAGTGCATCGATGACGTTGTCCCCACAGTGACCATATGTACATACCCCAACCAGAAGCCATGGATTACAGGCAACATTTGCACTGAGCTAAAGTGTAGAGCTGCCGCTTTCAAGGAGCGGGACTCTAACCCGGACGCTTATAAGAAATCCCTCTATGCCCTCAGACGAACCATCAAACAGGCAAAGCGTAAATACAGGACTAAGATGGAATCCTACTACACTGGCTCCAACGCTCACCACAAGCTGGGCTTCCCTTTAAACTGTTGACCTTTAAACAGGTCAACATTCACTTTACAAGGCCGCAGGGCCAGACGGATTACCAGGATGTGTACTCCGAGCATGCGCGGACCAACTGGCAAGTGTCTTCACTGACATTTTCAACCTCTCCCTGTCTGAGTCTGTAATACCAAGATGTTTTAAGCAGACCATCATAGTCCCTGTGTCCAAGAACACTAAGGTAACCTGCCTAAATGACTACCGACCCGTAGCACTCACATCTGTAGCCATGAAGGAAGTGCTTTGAAAGGCTGGTCGTAGCTCACATCAACACCATTATCCCAGAAACCCTAGACCCACTCCAATTTGCATACCGCCCCAACAGATCCACAGATGACGCAATCTCTATTGCACTCCACACTGCCCTTTCCCACCTGGACAAAAGGAACACCTATGTGAGAATGCTGTTCATTGACTACAGCTCAGCTTTTAACACCGTAGTGCCCTCAAAGCTCATCACTAAGCTAAGGACCCTGGGACTAAACACCTCCCTCTGCAACTAGATCCTGGACTTCCTGACAGGCCGCCCCCAGGTGGTAAGGGAAGGCAACAACACATCTGCCACGCTGATCCTCAATACAGGGGCACCTCAGGGGTGCGTGCTTAGTCCCCTCCTGATCTCCCTCTGCGTGGCCAAGCACGACTCCAACACCATCATTAATGGTTGTAGGCCTGATCACCGACAACGATGAGACAGCCTATAGGGAGGAAGTCAAAGACCTGAAAGTGTGGTGCCAGGACAACAACCTCTCCCTCAACGTGATCAAGATGAAAGAGATTATCTGGGACTATGGGAAAAGGAGGGCTGAGCGCGCCCCCATTCTCATCTATGGGGGTGTAGTGAAGCAGGTTGAGAGCTTCAAGTTCCTTGGCGTCCACATCACCAACAAATTAACATGGTCCAAACACACCAAGACAGTCGTGAAGAGGGCACGTGAACAACGCCTATTCCCCCTCAGGAGGCTGAAAAGACTTGGCATGGGTCCTCTGATCCTAAACACGTTCTACAGCTGCACCACCCAGAGCATTCTGACTGGCTGCATCACCGCCTGGTATGGCAACTGCTCAGCTTCCGACCGCAAGGTGCTTCAGAAGGTAGTGCATATGGTGCAGTACATCACTGGGGCCAAGCTTCCTGTCATCCAGGACCTCTACACCAGGCGGTGTCAGCCCTAAAAATTGTCCAAGACTCCAGCCACCCTAGTCATAGATTGTTCTCTCTGCTGCCGCACAGTAA
>NC_138304.1:98766097-98783597 GCF_965601325.2 Salmo salar
TTAGGGTTAAGATCAGAATTAGTGTTAGAATTATGTTAAGGGTTAGGGTTAGGAGCTAGGGTTCGTTTTAGGACCTAGGCATAGGGTTAAGGTTAGGTTTTTGGGTTAAGGTTAGGGTTAGGGTTAAGGTTAGGTTTTTGGGTTAAGGTTAGGGCTAGGGTTAAGGTTAGGTTTTTGGGTTAAGGTTAGGGCTAGGGTTAAGGTTAGGTTTTTGGGTTAAGGTTAGGGCTAGGGTTAAGGTTAGGGTAAGAGTAAGAGTACGGGTTAGGTTAAGGGAAAATAAGATTTTGAATCGGACTGAATTGTGTGTCCCCACAGGGTTAGCTGTACAAGACTGTGTGTATGTGTGTATATGTGTGTGTGTGTGTGTGTGTGTGTGTGTGTGTGTGTGTGTGTGTGTGTGTGTGTGTGTGGTGTGTGTGTGTGTGTGTGTGTGTGTGTGTGTGTGTGTGTGTGTGTGTGTGTGTGTGTGTGTGTGTGTGTGTGTGTGTGTGTGTGTGTGTGTGTGTGTGTGTGTGTGTGTGTGTGTACAGGTGCTCCAGTGTAGTTATTTCACAAGTTTACTCACAAGATCAGCCCTTCATATAAGGAAATTAGTCAATTGAAAAGAAATTCATTAGGCCCTAATCTATGGAGTTCACACCCAGCCAATCAGAATGATTTTTCCCCTACAAAAGGGCTTTATTACAGGTAGCCTAGTGGTTAGAGTGTAGGGACGCCAGGTAGCCTAGTGGTTAGAGTGTAGGGTCGGCAGGTAGCCTAGTGGTTAGAGTGTAGGGACGGCAGGTAGCCTAGTGGTTAGAGTGTAGGGACGGCAGGTAGCCTGGTGGTTAGAGTGTAGGGACGGCAGGTAGCCTGGTGGTTAGAGTGTAGGGACGGCAGGTAGCCTAGTGGTTAGAGTGTAGGGATGGCAGGTAGCCTAGTGGTTAGAGTGTAGGGACGGCAGGTAGCCTAGTGGTTAGAGTGTAGGGACGGCAGGTAGCCTAGTGGTTAGAGTGTAGGGATGGCAGGTAGCCTAGTGGTTAGAGTGTAGGGATGGCAGGTAGCCTTGTGGTTAGAGTGTAGGGGGGGGGCAGGTAGCCTAGCGGTTAGAGTGTAGGGACGGCAGGTAGCCTAGTGGTTAGACTGTATGGACGGCAGGTAGCCTAGTGGTTAGAGTGTAGGGGAGGCAGGTAGCCTGGTGGTTAGAGTGTAGGGACGGCAGGTAGCCTAGTGGTTAGAGTGTAGGGGAGGCAGGTAGCCTGGTGGTTAGAGTGTAGGGACGGCAGGTAGCCTAGTGGTTAGAGTGTAGGGACGGCAGGTAGCCTAGTGGTTAGAGTGTAGGGATGGCAGGTAGCCTAGTGGTTAGAGTGTAGGGATGGCAGGTAGCCTTGTGGTTAGAGTGTAGGGGGGGGGCAGGTAGCCTAGCGGTTAGAGTGTAGGGACGGCAGGTAGCCTAGTGGTTAGACTGTATGGACGGCAGGTAGCCTAGTGGTTAGAGTGTAGGGATGGCAGGTAGCCTAGTGGTTAGAGTGTAGGGGGGGGGGGGGCAGGTAGCCTAGTGGTTAGAGTGTAGGGACGGCAGGTAGCCTAGTGGTTAGAGTGTAGGGACGGCAGGTAGCCTAGTGGTTAGAGTGTAGGGACGGCAGGTAGCCTAGTGGTTAGAGTGTAGGGGGGGCAGGTAGCCTAGTGGTTAGAGTGTAGGGGGGGCAGGTAGCCTAGTGGTTAGAGTGTAGGGATGGCAGGTAGCCTAGTGGTTAGAGTGTAGGGACGGCAGGTAGCCTAGTGGTTAGAGTGTAGGGACGGCAGGTAGCCTAGTGGTTAGAGTGTAGGGACGGCAGGTAGCCTAGTGGTTAGAGTGTAGGGACGGCAGGTAGCCTAGTGGTTAGAGTGTAGGGACGGCAGGTAGCCTAGTTAGAGCATTGGGCCAGTAACCGAAAGGTTGCTAGATCGAATCCCTGAGCTGACAAGGTAAAACATCTGTCGTTCTGTCCCTGAACAAGGCAGTTAACCCACTGTTCCCCAGTAGGCCGTCATTGTAAATAAGAATTTGTTATTAACTGACTTGACTAGTTAAATAAAGGTTTAAAAAAATCACCTTCACCATGCAGTCAAACACATTAATCAGAGTAATTATGCTACAGACAGTAGAGTAGGCAAATACTGTGCTTCTAAACAATGTCCCGCATATGGACCTAATTCCACTACCAAATCAATAGCATTCCCTGTGAGATTTCGTAATGTTATGTAGGCCTTGTTAGGAATGCTGCAGGTCCCAGCTTGACTCATTTGTTAAATTAATTTATGATGAATTAGTGAATTAACAAGCAGCTCTGACTTAATTACTGTGTAATTAAGTTACAGCTTGAAAACACAACACAGGCTACATCGGTACTAACATCGGTACTAACTAAGTCGAGGCTGATCACAACTCTGACATATCAATGCCGTGATAAACATAATCAACGCCTTTTGAATGCCTGAAGAGATTTATAATATAAGTCTGAGCATATAACAGTATGCAACATGTATTTGATAGATGCAGTGCATTGATAGGCTATATGTGATTTTCATTGTTATTGACAGAATAACGTGTTTGAGCGCAACGTCGCGTCGTGGACACTGATAGATGACCAGCAGGGTGACGAGTCGGGACTATTATCCGGACTGGTCTCATAAACTAGACATAACATAATAAACGCAAATCCGGGACACACTGACATATTCATTCATTGTTAATGATTGCTTTATTCATTCATCTGTCACACCCATTGACACAATGATGACGTTATCCATTTAGTAATGATCCGTCTCCGGTCGTTCTGTCTGCAGTCGCCCAGCCGAGCTATCGAGGTGTATTCTGGGACTCACCGGAACGAGAGCTCCCGCTGGTGATGTTAGCGGCCAAGAGCAGGAAGAGCAGCACAGGATTGTCGTATTTACGTAGCCAGGAAGTCATATCCACACCAGAGGCAGGCTTGTAGTCGAGACAGCAGCAGCAGCAGCTCCGCTCACAGACCGCTACTGACACTGTCCGATAGCAGCAATCAACCGGGAAATACCTTGCGTCCGCGCGAACAAGAAGCAGCGCTGGGAATGCACGGTGGTCGTTGGTGCATCGTTTTTTTTTATTTCCCCCCCATTAATCTGCTTCATGTACAATCACCAGGCAAGCTTTAAAGCGAAAAGGAGAAAGTGAAAACGAGACATCTCTCTTTCTCTCTCATCGTAGCAGCTGTTGTTTTGTGCATTCCCCAGCACATTCTGCGTCCCAGGAGAGACTGAGCCCGTTCGAATAACACCTGTCCTGTGTTTTTAGAATTGTTCTTTGCTATGTTTCAACCTTGAGCGTTTCACGTCCATGTGCTAATTTTCTCCCTGCATGAGAAATTCGCTCCCTCTCTCTTACTTCATCTCTCAATTCATTCCAAGGGCTTTACTGGCATGGGAAACATGTTAAGATTGCCAAAGCAAGTGAAGTAGATAATAAACAAAAGTCTAATAAACAATAAAAAGTTACAGTAAACATTACACATAGTATACTGTGTTGTAACGATGTGCAAATAGTTCAAGTACAAAAGGGAAAATAAATAAACATAAATATGGGTTGTATTTACAATGGTGTTTGTTCTTCACTGGTTGCCCTTTTCTTGTGGCAAAGGTCACAAATCGTGCTGCTGTGATGGCACACTGTCGTATTTCACCCAGTAGATATGGGAGTTTATCAAAATTGGGTTTGTTTTCGAATTCTTTGTGGATCTGTGTAATCTGAGGGAAATATGTGTCGCTAATATGGTCATACATTTGACAGGAGGTTAGGAAGTGCAGCTCAGTTTCCACCTCATTTTGTGGGCAGTGTGCACATTGCCTGTCTTCTCTTGAGAGCCAGGTCTACCTACGGTGGCCTTTCTCAATAGCAAGGCTATGATCACTGAGTCTGTACATAGTCAAAGATTTCCTTAAATTTGGGTCAGTCACAGTGGTCAGGTGTTCTGCCACTGTGTACTCTCTGTTTAGGGCCAAATAACATTCTAGTTTGCTCTGTTTTTTTGTTAATTCTTTCCAATGTGTCAAGTAATTCTCTTTTTGTTTTCTCATGATGTGGTTGGGTCTAATTGTGTTGCTGTCCTGGGGCTCTGTGGGGTCTGTTTGTGTTTGTGAACAGAGCCCCAGGACCAGCTTGCTTGAATTTAATCAGAAGCCACTGCCAGATTTCTGGATTGGGCTGCGCTCAGAGTTTCTTGCCTTGGCAAATCGTGCTGTTAAGACACTGATGCCCTTTGCAACCACGTACCAATGTGAGAGTGGATTCTCGGCCCTCACTAGCATGAAAACCAAATACAGGCACAGACTGTGTGTGGAAAATGATTTAAGACTGAGACTCTCTCCAATACATCCCAACATTGCAGAGTTACAGTGGCTTGCCAAAGTATTCACCCCCCTTGGCATTTGTCCTATTTTATTGCCTTACAACCTGGAATTAAAATAGATTTTTGGGGGGGTTGTATCATTTGATTTACACAGCATGCCTACCACTTTGAAGATGTAATTTTTTTTTATTGTGAAACAAACAAGAAATATTACCAAAAAACTGAAAACTTGAGCGTGCATAACTATTCACCCCCCCCAAAGTCAATACTTTGTAGAGCCACCTTTTGCAGCAACTACAGCTACAAGTCTCTTGGGGTATGTCTCTATAAGCTTGGCACATCTAGCCATTGGGATTTTTGCCCATTCTTCAAGGCAAAACTGCTCCAGCTCCTTCAAGTTGGATGGGTTCCGCTGGTGTACAGCAATCTTTAAGTCATAGCACAGATTCTCAATTGGATTGAGACTAGGCCATTCCAAGGCATTTAAATGTTTCCCCTTAAACCACTCAAGTGTTGCTTTAGCAGTATGCTTAGGGTCATTGTCCTGCTGGAAAGTGAACCTCCATCCCAGTCTCAAATCTCAAGAAGGCTGAAACAGGTTTTCCTCAAGAATTTCCCTGTATTTAGCGTCATCCATCATTCCTTCAATTCTGACCAGTTTCCAGTCCCTGTCAATGAAAAACATCCCCACAGCATGATGCTGCCACCACCATGCTTTACTGTGGGGATGGTGTTCTCGGGGTGATGAGAGGTGTTGGGTTTGCACCAGACATAGCGTTTTCCTTGATGGCCAAAAAGCTACATTTTAGTCTCATCTGACCAGAGTACCTTCTTCCATATGTTTGGTGAGTCTCCCACATGCCTTTTGGCGAACACCAAACGTGTTTGCTAATTTTTCTCTTTAAGCAATGGCTTTTTTTCTGGCCACTCTTCTGTAAAGCCCAGCTCTGTGGAGTGTACGGTTTAAAGTGGTTCTATGGACAAATACTCCAATCACCGCTGTGGAGCTTTGCAGCTCCTTCAGGGTTATCTTTGGTCTCTTTGTTGCCTCTCTGAATAATATCCTCCTTGCCCGGTCCGTGAGTTTTGATGGGCGGCCCTCTTTTGGCAGGTTTGTTGTGGTGCCATATTGTTTCCATTTCTTAATAATGGATTTAACCTCTTGGGGATCGAGGGTAACCTAATCCCACTGGTGCCTCGTGGGATGTTCAAAGTTTCGGATATTTTTTTATAACCCAACCCTGATCTGTACTTCTCCACAACTTTGTCCCTGACCTGTTTGGAGAGCTCCTACAAGTATACATCATTTAAAATTCCTTATATTAAGCAAAGCAAATGGCCACATTTTCTAGTTTTTTGTATTTATGGGGCACTCTCCAACCCTCAGACATAATTTACTAATGAAGCATGTGTTTAGTGAGTCCTCCAGATCAGATGCAGTAGGGATGACCAGGGATGTTCTCTGTTTAGTGAGTCCGCTAGATCAGATGCAGTAGGGATGACCAGGGATGTTCTCTGTTTAGTGAGTCCTCCAGATCAGAGGCAGTAGGGATGACCAGGGATATTCTCTGTTTAGTGAGTCCTCCAGATCAGAGGCAGTAGGGATGACCAGGGATGTTCTCTGTTTAGTGAGTCCTCCAGATCAGAGGCAGTAGGGATGACCAGGGATGTTCTCTGTTTAGTGAGTCCTCCAGATCAGATGCAGTAGGGATGACCAGGGATGTTCTCTGTTTAGTGAGTCCTCCAGATCAGAGGCAGTAGGGATGACCAGGGATGTTCTCTGTTTAGTGAGTCCTCCAGATCAGATGCAGTAGGGATGACCAGGGATGTTCTCTGTTTAATGAGTCTACCAGATCAGAGGCAGTAGGGATGACCATGGATGTTCTCTGTTTAGTGAGTCCTCCAGATCAGAGGCAGTAGGGATGACCAGGGATGTTCTCTGTTTAGTGAGTCCTCCAGACCAGAGGCAGTAGGGATGACCAGGGATGTTCTCTGTTTAGTGAGTCCTCCAGATCAGAGGCAGTAGGGATGACCAGGGATGTTCTCTGTTTAGTGAGTCCTCCAGATCAGAGGCAGTAGGGATGACCAGGGATGTTCTCTGTTTAGTGAGTCCTCCAGATCAGATGCAGTAGGGATGACCAGGGATGTTCTCTGTTTAGTGAGTCCTCCAGATCAGATGCAGTAGGGATGACCAGGGATGTTCTCTGTTTAGTGAGTCCTCCAGATCAGAGGCAGTAGGGATGACCAGGGATGTTCTCTGTTTAGTGTGTGAATTAGTCCATGTTCCTGTCCCGCTAAGCATTCAGAATGTAATGAGTACTTTGGAGTGTCAGGGAAAACGTGTGGAGTAAAAAGTACATTATTTTCTTTAGTAATGTAGTGAATTAAAAGTAAAAGTTGTCAAATATAAAAAGTAATGTACAGATACCCCAAAAAATGACTTAAGATTTTAAAGTATTTTTACTTTACACAACTGGGCTTACGCACTAATGCCAGATCGCCTAAAATAATTAAAGAAAAACCTCAATGGAGCAAAAATGATAAATTTATGGATTTCAGGTATTGTTATCTCTTTATTCAAACTGCACGCCACCCGCCTGCCCTTTATCCACACAATATTTCATTACCCTAAACCTGCCCGCCCACAGATATAACCACATGGACTGCGGATAATGAGTCAAAACACACATCACTAGTGTGCTTGTGTGTGTTCAACATTCCTGTTATCCCGAAGCGTTGACTACACAATAACCCTCTGTTTCTACACAATGATGTCACCGCCGTCACTGCATCACGACTCTGTTCCAGGTGTCTGTTTGCAACAGGGAGAAAGAGAGAGGCTCTGATTGTCCACTGGGAATACCGCTTTTTTTATACCGCAGGGAGGCGAGGCACTGTTTACGCCATCTTATGGTCATAGGCACGTACTTTCATTTAATTGTGTGAAATGTGGAGTGTTACGAACACAGACTACACCCAGGCTAAGCACATTCCAATGGAGGAAAAACAGCACAGTGATTGTGTCACTAGGCCTGCTAAAACCGTGTGTGTGTGACTCTCTAGAGATAATGTTCCTCACACACCAAAAGGTTATTTCATCTTTTCTTTCTTGAGCCTTAAAGAGAATGATGTTACCATAAGAACGGAAGAAAATAAGCTAAATTAATCATCTATTAATCATATATTTCAGCACGAATATTTTTGTTTTAACAACAAACAAAAAATGTTTTTAGAAAAAGTTCAAAACAATGAATAAACATTAAAGTTATCATGTGTTAAGGAGGGTGGTGGCCAGCTCAAATCAAGAAAACAATATAAAGAGAGAAAAAATAAGTGATTATCGTATGTCGTTTTGACAATGAAGCTTTTCATTTGTGTCTTGCTTCCCGGCGGAAGAATCACATTCAGATCACTTTGCACATGCAGTTTCAATTTGAGGAGCTGTGTGTGTGTGGGTTTGTGTGTCTGATGTCCCATGGGAATATCAGGGATTTTTCTTCCCAGATACCCCCACCCCACAAACAGCCCAAGGACACAGAGTATTACCTTCCACTTTCGTTTCCTGGGAGAATCTACTGATGCTGGGAAACTTAAGGTAAACGTGATCTAACATTAAGGTATTAGTTCTGAAGTCTGATCAACATCAAGTAATGTTGAGGAATTATTAACCTTTATACAATGATGTGATATAATGGTTATGCTTATATATTGTTACTAGTAAAAGGATACGGTTGGATTTGGGATTATTCAGGTAGCCAGAAATGTTCACAGCGATTCAGATGGAAATACGACGTTGTAGAACATAATAGAATGTTTGGGCAGTATATTAATTGTATACTGAATAAACACGGCTTATTTACCAGTATACCCAGCATGAGCTGCAGAGTATGAGACAGCAGCATCCTCTTGTGGTCAGAGTTGGTATAGCAGACCAGCCCACTAGTGCTGTACTATAGTTTCTGGATATGATTAGAGGACAGATGGTGAGGAAAGAGAGAGACAACACATGGTTTGGGCAAGGACAGTACAGTACACAGGTGTAGAAACACTGTGGTTCGAGTTTTGTGGCATATGTACTTTCTACTGTACTATATAGACTACAGAAAGTTATTTCACTGAGTTGTGGAGAACGACGAGAGTGTGTGTGGTGTCTAATGTGTTGGCGAGGATGGTGGAGAAAGTGTGTGTGTGTTTAGGGGTGAGGGTATAAAGGAATATTCAGTTATGAATACTTGCCTGAGACCTGAAGCCCTGTGTGAACTTTAACTGGCTTTTCAGGCTTTAGCTCAGCGGGTTACCATAGACTTTGACAACCCAGTTGGTGTCAGAGGAGTAACCTAATCTTAGGCATAATGATTTGTCCTCTCCCAGGAACTATCCCAGTTCCTCTGTCAGTCCCTCTCCCAGTTCCTCTGTCAGTCCCTCTCCCAGTCCCTCTCCCAGTCGCTCTCCTAGTTCCTCTCCCAGTCCCTCTCCCAGGTCCTCTCCCAGTTCCTCTCCTAGTTCCTCTCCCAGTTCCTCTCCTAGTTCCTCTACTAGGTCCTCTCCCAGTTCCTCTCCTAGGTCCTCTCCCAGTTCCTCTCCTAGTTACTGTCCAAGTGCCTCTCCCAGTTCCTCTCCTAGTTACTGTCCCAGTTCCTCTCCCAGTTTCTCTCCCAGTTCCACTCCCAGTTCCTCTCCCGGTTCCTCTACTAGTTCCTCTCCCAGATCCTCTCCCAATTCCTCTACTAGTTCCTCTCCCAGTTCCTCTCCCAGTTCCTCTACTAGTTCCTCTACTAGTTCCTCTCCCAGTTCCTCTCCCAGTTCCTCTCCCAGGTCCTCTCCCAGTTCCTCTCCCAGTCCCTCTCCCAGTTCCTCTACTAGTTCCTCTACTAGTTCCTCTCCCAGTTCCTCTCCCAGTTCCTCTCCCAGGTCCTCTCCCAGTTCCTCTCCCAGTCCCTCTCCCAGTTCCTCTACTAGTTCCTCTTCTAGTTCCTCTCCCAGTTCCTCTCCCAGTCCCTCTCCCAGGTCCTCTCCCAGTTCCTCTGCCAGTCCCTCTCCCAGTTCCTCTGCCAGTTCCTCTAGTCGTTCCTCTCCCAGTTTCTCTCCCAGTTCCTCTCCCAATTCCTCTACTAGGTCCTCTCCCAGTTCCTCTCCCAGTTCCTCTACTAGTTCCTCTCCCAGGTCCTCTCCCAGTTCCTCTCCCAGTTCCTCTACTAGTGCCTCTTCTAGTTCCTCGCCCAGTTCCTCTACTAGGTCCTCTAGTCGTTCCTCTCCCAGTTCCTCTCCTAGTTCCTCTCCCAGTTCCTCTCCTAGTTCCTCTACTAGGTCCTCTCCCAGTTCCTCTCCTAGTTCCTCTCCCAGGTCCTCTCCTAGTTACTGTCCAAGTGCCTCTCCCAGCTCCTCTCCTAGTTACTGTCCCAGTTCCTCTCCCAGTTCCTCTCCCAGTTCCTCTTCTAGTTCCTCTCCCAGTGCCTCTCCCAGTTCCTCTCCCAGGTCCTCTACTAGTTCCTCTAGTCGTTCCTCTCCCAGTTCCTCTCCTAGTTCCTCTCCCAGTTCCTCTCCTAGTTCCTCTACTAGGTCCTCTCCCAGTTCCTCTCCCAGTTCCTCTCCTAGTTACTGTCCAAGTGCCTCTCCCAGTTCCTCTCCCAGTTCCTATCCCAGTGCCTCTCCCAGTTCCTCTCCTAGTTACTCTCCCAGTTTCTCTCCCAGTTCCTCTACTAGTTCCTCTACTAGTTCCTCTCCCAGTTCCTCTCCCAGTTCCTCTACTAGTTCCTCTCCCAGTTCCTCTCCCAGTTCCTCTACTAGTTCCTCTACTAGTTCCTCTCCCAGTTCCTCTCCCAGTTCCTCTACTAGTTCCTCTACTAGTTCCTCTCCCAGTTCCTCTCCCAGTCTCCTCCCAGTCCTTCTCCCAGTTCCTCTCCCAGTTCCTCTACTAGTTCCTCTTCTAGGTCCTCTCCCAGTCCCTCTCCCAGTCCCTCTCCCAGTTCCTCTCCCAGTTCCTCTCCCAGTACCTCTCCCAGTTCCTCTCCCAGTCCCTCTCCCAATTCCTCTCCCAGTCCCTCTCCCAGTTCCTCTCCCAGTTCCTCTACTAGTTCCTCTACTAGTTCCTTTCCCAGTTCCTCTCCCAGTTCCTCTACTAGTTCCTCTCCCAGTTCCTCTCCCAGTTCCTCTACTAGTTCCCTCTACCCTCCCAGTTCCCTCTCCCAGTTCCTCTCCCAGTGCCTCTCCCAGTTCCTCTCCCAGTCCTTCTCCCAGTTTCTCTCCCAGTTCCTCTACTAGTTCCTCGTCTAGTTCCTCTCCCAGTCCCTCTCCCAGTCCCTCTCCCAATTCCTCTCCCAGTCCCTCTCCCAGTTCCTCTCCCAGTTCCTCTGCCAGTTCCTCTAGTCGTTCCTCTCCCAGTTTCTCTCCCAGTTCCTCTCCCAATTCCTCTCCCAGTTCCTCTCCCAGGTCCTCTCCCAGTTCCTCTCCCAGTTCCTCTTCTAGTTCCTCTCCCAGTTCCTCTCCCAGTTCCTCTCCCAGTTCCTCTACTAGTTCCTCTAGTCGTTCCTCTCCCAGTTCCTCTCCTAGTTCCTCTCCCAGTTCCTCTCCTAGTTACTGTCCAAGTGCCTCTCCCAGTTCCTCTCCTAGTTACTGTCCCAGTTCCTCTCCCAGTTCCTCTCCCAGGTCCTCTCCCAGTTCCTCTCCTAGTTCCTCTCCCAGTTCCTCTCCCAGGTCCTCTCCCAGTTCCTCTCCTAGTTCCTCTCCCAGTTCCTCTCCTAGTTCCTCTCCCAGTTCCTCTCCTAGTTCCTCTCCCAGTTCCTCTCCTAGTCCCTCTCCCAGTTCCTCTCCTAGTTCCTCTCCCAGTTCCTCTCCTAGTTCCTCTGTCAGTTCCTCTGCCAGTTCCTCTAGTCGTTCCTCTCCCAGGTCCTCTCCCAGTTCCTCTCCTAGTTTCTCTCCCAGGTCCTCTCTCTGTCCCTCTCCCAGTTCCTCTGTACCTGTCAGGCAAAGCGATGGTTGTGTTGTTTCCATTACTTTAATAATTAACCACACACTCATACATAAACCATGCAACCCTGCTTGATCACTTCCATCCACACACACACACACACACACACACACACACACACACACACACACACACACACACACACACACACACACACACACACACACACACACACACACACACACACACACACACACACACACACACACACACACAACAGGGAATTAATGATCAGTAGGGCGAAGTCAGGTGACTGAGCAAGGGACGGACTCTCCTTTGGTGGGTAGACGTACGGTGTGTGTGTCTCAGTGGAGGCTGGTGAGGGGAGGACGGCTCATAATAATGTCTGGAACGGATCAAATGGAATGACATCAAACACCTGAAAACCGTCTGTTTGATGTATTTGATACCATTCCACCATCTGCTCCAGTCATTACCACGGTACCGTCCTCCCCTATTAAGGTGTTTGATGTATTTGATACCATTCCACCATCTGCTCCAGTCATTACCACGGTACCGTCCTCCCCTATTAAGGTGTTTGATGTATTTGATACCATTCCACCATCTGCTCCAGTCATTACCACGGTACCGTCCTCCCCTATTAAGGTGTTTGATGTATTTGATACCATTCCACCATCTGCTCCAGTCATTACGACGGTACCGTCCTCCCCTATTAAGGTGTTTGATGTATTTGATACCATTCCACCATCTGCTCCAGTCATTACCACGGTACCGTCCTCCCCTATTAAGGTGCCACCAGCCTCCTGTGGTATGTGTGTGTTTGTGTTTGTTATTCCCCTCTACTGTAACTGAGGTCCTGTCTCCCTCTACTGTAACTGACCTCTAACTGAGGTCCTGTCTCCCTCTACTGTAACTGATCTCTAACTGTGGTCCTGTCTCCCTCTACTGTAACTGACCTCTAACTGTGGTCCTGTCTCCCTCTACTGTAACTGACCTCTAACTGTGGTCCTGTCCCCCTCTACTGTAACTGACCTCTAACTGTGGTCCTGTCCCCCTCTACTGTAACAGACATGTTACTGTGGTCCTGTCTCCCTCTACTGTAACTGACCTCTAACTGTGGTCCTGTCCCCCTCTACTGTAACTGACCTCTAACTGTGGTCCTGTCCCCCTCTACTGTAACTGATCTCTAACTGTGGTCCTGTCCCCCTCTACTGTAACTGACCTCTAACTGTGGTCCTGTCCCCCTCTACTGTAACAGACCTCTAACTGTGGTCCTGTCTCCCTCTACTGTAACTGACCTCTAACTGTGGTCCTGTCCCCCTCTACTGTAACTGACCTCTAACTGTGGTCCTGTCCCCCTCTACTGTAACTGATCTCTAACTGTGGTCCTGTCCCCCTCTACTGTAACTGACCTCTAACTGTGGTCCTGTCCCCCTCTACTGTAACTGATCTCTAACTGTGGTCCTGTCTCCCTCTACTGTAACTGATCTCTAACTGTGGTCCTGTCTCCCTCTACTGTAACTGATCTCTAACTGTGGTCCTGTCTCCCTCTACTGTAACTGACCTCTAACTGTGGTCCTGTCTCCCTCTGCTTTAACCATCTGCTCTACAGAAACTTTTAATGAACACCACACTGGAGGTAAACAGATAGGAGGGGATACATTGGGTGCATCCCAAACGGCATACTATTCCCTATATAGTATACCCTATACCCTATTCCCTATGTAGTATACCCTATTCCATATATAGTATACCCTATACCCTATTCCCTATGTAGTATTCCCTATTCCCTATATAGTATACCCTATTCCCTATTCCCTATATAGTATACCCTATACCCTATTCCCTATATAGTATACCCTATACCCTATTCCCTATGTAGTATTCCCTATTCCCTATATAGTATACCCTATTCCCTATTCCCTATATAGTATACCCTATACCCTATTCCCTATATAGTATACCCTATTCCCTATTCCTTATATAGTATACCCTATACCCTATTCCCTATGTAGTATTCCCTATATAGTATACCCTATTCCCTATTCCCTATATAGTATACCCTATACCCTATTCCCTATATAGTATACCCTATTCCCTATTCCCTATATGGTATACCCTATTCCCTATTCAGTATACCCTATAGCCTATTCCCTATATAGTATACCCTATTCCCTATATAGTATACCCTATTCCCTATTCCCTATATAGTATACCCTATACCCAATTCCCGATGTAGTAGTCCCTATTCCCTACATAGTATACCCTATTCCCTATTCCCTATATAGTATACCCTATACCCTATTCCCTATATAGTATACCCTATTCCCTATTCCCTATATAGTATACCCTATACCCTATTCCCTATATAGTATACCCTATTCCCTATTCCCTATATAGTATACCCTATACCCTATTCCCTATATAGTATACCCTATTCCCTATTCCCTATATAGTATACCCTATACCCTATTCCCTATATAGTATACACTAGTCCCTATATAGTATACCCTATACCCTATTCCCTATATAGTATACCCTATTCCCTATTCCCTATATAGTATACCCTATTCCCTATATAGTATACCCTATTCCCTATTCCCTATATAGTATACCCTATTCCCTATTCCCTATATAGTATACCCTATACCCTATTCCCTATATAGTATACCCTATTCCCTATTCCTTATATAGTATACCCTATTCCCTATTCCCTATATAGTATACCCTATACCCTATTCCCTATTCCCTATATAGTATACCCTATACCCTATTCCCTATATAGTATACCCTATTCCCTATTCCCTATATAGTATACCCTATTCCCTATATAGTATACCATATTCCCTATTCCCTATATAGTATACCCTATACCCTATTCCCTATATAGTATACCCTATTCCCTATTCCTTATATAGTATACCCTATTCCCTATTCCCTATATAGTATACCCTATACCCTATACCCTATTCCCTATGTAGTATACCCTATTCCCTCACTTCCCACCCGTATACCCTATTCCCTATATAGTATACCCTATTCCCTATTCCCTATATAGTATACCCTATACCCTATTCCCTATATAGTATACCCTATTCCCTATTCCCTATATAGTATACCCTATACCCTATTCCCTATATAGTATACCCTATTCCCTATATAGTATACCCTATTCCCTATTCCCTATATAGTATACCCTATTCCCTATATAGTATACCCTATTCCCTATATAGTATACCCTATTCCATATTCCCTATATAGTATACCCTATTCCCTATATAGTATACCCTATTCCCTATTCCCTATATAGTATACCCTATTCCCTATTCCCTATATAGTATACCCTATACCCTATTCCCTATATAGTATACCCTATACCCTATTCCCTATATAGTATACCCTATTCCCTATGTAGTATACCCTATTCCCTATATAGTATACCCTATACCCTATTCCCTATATAGTATACCCTATTCCCTGGTCAAAAGTAATACACTAATGACTTTAAAGGGGGCATATTCTGAACATAATGTAGTGGATGACAGGCTGCTGTATTGACTGTGTTCTAATGAACCCAGTCATATCTCTCAGTAACATTAGACATATTGATGTGATGGTAGGTGTTTCAAATGGGGAAAAGTTGACACGTACACACGCACACACAGTGTTAGGTTCTGGAATTATTCTCTCTGAGGATTGAAGCCGTTCATGGTCAATCAGCACCTTCTCACTAACAAAAAAAACTAGTTTGGAATACTGCAGCTGTCGACTGCACTGTGTTGAATCCTGGTTCAAATCCAGTGCTGCACTGTGTCGAATCCTGGTTCAAATCCAGTGCTGCACTGTGTTGAATCCTGGTTCAAATCCAGTGCTGCACTGTGTTGAATCCTGGTTCAAATCCAGAGCTGCACTGTGTCGAATCCTGGTTCAAATCCAGAGCTGCACTGTGTCGAATCCTGGTTCAAATCCAGAGCTGCACTGTGTTGAATCCTGGGTCAAATCCAGAGCTGCACTGTGTTGAATCCTGGGTCAAATCCAGTGCTGCACTGTGTCGAATCCTGGTTCAAACCGAAGGCTTTAGCTCAGCATGGTAACTCAGCAAGGTTCTGGACCTTAGTAAAGAATAAAATTGAACGAGAAAACAGGAAAGAGTGTAGAGACAAGAAAAAATATTTTTAAAGAGTGGTAGAAAATATGATAATGTATGAAGTTAATGTATGAAGGTAATGTATTCAGGTGAAGGTTTCTTCCTATAGTTGGTAGATTAGAATAACAGAAGTCAGAATAGCCATTTCAGACACATTTAGAAAGACACAACTTGACAGCCATCATCCCCTCACTGCTGGCTGGTCTATACACAACCAGCTCTCACAGTCTCACATCAGAATTAGACGTTCATTCATGTTTCTCAAATTTCAAATTTCCAAGTGTTTAAGGTTAAGTTTAGGTATTTACATCCACATTTTTAAGTTTAGGGTTAAGTTTAGGAATTAACTCCAAAACATAAGGTTAGGCATTATCTGGTTAAGGTAAGGGTTAAGGTTTGGGATAAGCTTAAAAAAAAAAATCGTAAAAACAACTTTCTATCGCTGGATTTGAACATGCAAGCTTTTGGCCCTACTGCCCCAGAGGCAATTGCTTATGCCCATCCACCATCCCGGTCCACTATACCCTAGCAAAACTGAAACCTACTTGAAGATAACAGCGCTCACTGTTGCCCCTAGTGGACAGTTTCTATGTCATCTCCCGACGTCCTCAGACATGGACAAACGTCTAATCCTGACTTGTATCACGTGTGACCTGGCTGCTGTAAAACAACTAGTGCTGGGTTTTCTATAACATACAGCAACTGCTTTAAACAGATGAACATGACAACAGTTTCAGTATTTCTCTTATGGCAGCGCTTTTATGGGCTTTAGTGTTTCTCTGCTGCTATAGTGGAGCGTGTGCCCACACACACACACACACACACACACACACACACACACACACACACACACACACACACACACACACACACACACACACACACACACACACACACACACATACATACACACACACACACACTGAGTTGAGTGCCTGTCGTTCTGTAGCTTGTTAGCTAGTCCCCAAGGTGAGCGTCTCCAAGAGCTGAAGATATCATTTTGAAATAATGAATAAAAACACAAATAATTCAATAATTAACCAATATTGTGATCAATGTGATTTCAGCCTTGAACATATTATCACCATGATAAAGAAAACAAAACTTCATCAATTTAACAGCAGTTAGCTACATAATCTGTGATGGCGCCGGAGAGTACGGCTGCCTTTTTATTGGCTGTTAACCAACCGTGCTATTTTGCGACGAGTGGCTAATCTGCCTTTGCCATCCGTACTGTTAGCCAACGTGGAAAATAAATGGGACGAACTGAAAGCACGTATATCCTACCAACGGGACATTAAAAACTGTAATATCTTATGTTTCACCGAGTCGTGGCTGAACGATAGCATTAAAACCTCTACGGGTTCGGTGTCCCCCCCCATGGGACGATTGATCTAACATGCGCTAATGTGATTAGTGCTGATGTTTTAAGTAAAAATAACATTTCCCAAGACATAGACATATCTGATATGGGCAGAAAGCTTAAATTCTTGTTAATCTAACTGCACTGTCCAATTTACAGTAGCTATTACAGTAGAAGAATACCATGCTGTTGTTTGAGGAGAAAATGAACTTGAAAATGTATTAATAAACCAATTAGGCACATTTGGGCAGTCTTGATGCAACATTTTGAACAGAAATGTAATGGTTCATTGGATCAGTCCAAAACTTTGCACATACATTGCTGCCATCTAGTGACCAAAATCTAAATTGCGCCTAGATTCCAAAATCATATATTAGCCTTTCTCTTGCATTTCAAAGATGATGGAAAAAATAAAAATAAATAAATAAATGTCTTTGTATTATCTTTTACCAGATCTAATGTGTTTTATTCTCTGACATTAATTTCACATTTCCACAAACTTCAAAGTGTTTCCTTTTCAAATGGTATCAAGAGTATGCATATCCTTGCTTCAGGTCCTGAGCAACAGGCAGTTAGATTTGGGTATGTCATTTTAAGCCATCCTTAATTTAATAACATACAGCTGGCGGGTTATACACTCTATCGGCAGGATAGAACAGCACCCTCTGGTAAGACACGGGGTGGCGGCCTATGTATATTTGTAAACAACAGCT
>NC_138304.1:98788597-98841097 GCF_965601325.2 Salmo salar
AGACACAACATCTCACAGCTGCAGATGCACTTTTTATTGAAAATGTTCTGCATTGTTTCGTGGGAAAAATAGATTTTATAAATGTATTTTTTCTTTTATTTTTATTTCACCTTTATTTAACCAGGTAGGCAAGTTGAGAACAAGTTCTCATTTACAATTGCGACCTGGCCAAGTCAAGTCAGGCCTAAATGATCCTACATCTCACACTGATCCTACAACATCTAACAGCGATCTCACAAAACAGAGCAAAGGGACAAGAGGATTCTCAAACCACTATTCGGTGCTCCCTGACCTTGTATCCCAGAGATCACTAAGAGAAAACAACAACAAAAACAAGAGAGGAGCAAGCATTGTGGGTCTAAAAATATCCTGTTGCTCACTGGGGAGTAAGCCGCCCTGTCCTGTGAGACACACACACACACACGCACACACACACACACACACTGTTCTTTTAGGGTGATTTTAAAAGGAGTTTATACGTCCAGGAGAGCAGAGCAGCGAGAGAACAGGCGCCAGCGGGACCACACACAAACACAGACTGATCTCAGCAGGTCTGATACTGTGATTAATTGGAGCGGACATCATATTTTGGTCTCTCTCTTCTTCTCTCTCTTCCCTTTCTCTCTTTCTCTATGTCTCTCTCTCTCTATGTCTCTCTCCCTCTCTTCTCTCTCTCTTCCCTTTCTCTCTCTCTCTATGTCTCTCTCTCTCTATGTCTCTCTCTCTATGTCTGTCTCTCTCTCTGTGTGTCTCTCTCTCTGTGTGTCTCTCTCTCTCTCTCTCTCTGTGTGTCTCTCTCTCTCTCTGTGTGTCTCTCTCTCTGTGTGTCTCTCTCTCTCTCTATGTCTCTCTCTATGTCTCTCTCTCTCTCTCTCTGTCTCTCTCTCTATGTCTCTCTCTATATGTCTCTCTCTGTCTCTGTCTCTCTCTCTCTATGTCTCTCTCTCTATGTCTCTCTCTCTATGTCTCTCTCTGTCTCTGTCTCTCTCTCTCTATGTCTCTCTGTCTCTGTCTCTCTCTCTCTCTCTTCTTTCCCCATCTCATTCTCTGGCTTGTGAGGAAACAGAGGTGGACATTTTCTCTCCCGTTGATTTGCAACGTGAGTGATCCACCCTCCGTTCACCCCATAAAACACACACACACACACACACACACACACACACACACACACACACACACACACACACACACACACACACACACACACACACCACACACACACACACACACACACACACACACATACACACAGACACACACACACACACTCCCCCTCATTATGTAACAGTGAGTGGCAGGGGGCTGAGAACAGCGTGGCCCCCACTTCTATTCCCGTTTACTGCGATCGGCACAAGAGTTCCTATCTGACAATCACACACACACGCACACGCACACACACACACACACACGCACACGCACACGCACACACACACACAGTGGCCCAGTTCTATTCAGTCCCTGCCTCCTGACAGTCCCATCTGTTTCAACTAGATATGTTTCCTTTCCACTCTCTGCTTTATTCTTTTCAAACCTGGGAAATGTTTGGTTGCACGTCTAATACTTTAGAACAAGTTAAGACATACCAAGACCTGCGTTAGACTGATGTCTAAAGGCCCTCGTAGTCTCCAGACTGATGTCTAAAGGCCCTCGTAGTCTCCAGACTGATGTCTAAAGGCCCTCGTAGTCTCCAGACTGATGTCTAAAGGCCCTCGTAGTCTCCAGACTGATGTCTAAAGGCCCTCGTAGTCTCCAGACTGATGTCTAAAGGCCCTCGTAGTCTCCAGACTGATGTCTAAAGGCCCTCGTAGTCTCCAGACTGATGTCTAAAGGCCCTCGTAGTCTCCAGACTGATGGCTAAAGGCCCTCGTAGTCTCCAGACTGATGTCTAAAGGCCCTCGTAGTCTCCAGACTGATGTCTAAAGGCCCTCGTAGTCTCCAGACTGATGGCTAAAGGCCCTCGTAGTCTCCAGACTGATGTCTAAAGGCCCTCGTAGTCTCCAGACTGATGTCTAAAGGCCCTCGTAGTCTCCAGACTGATGTCTAAAGGCCCTCGTAGTCTCCAGACTGATGTCTAAAGGCCCTCGTAGTCTCCAGACTGATGTCTAAAGGCCCTCGTAGTCTCCAGACTGATGGCTAAAGGCCCTCGTAGTCTCCAGACTGATGTCTAAAGGCCCTCGTAGTCTCCAGACTGATGTCTAAAGGCCCTCGTAGTCTCCAGACTGATGTCTAAAGGCCCTCGTAGTCTCCAGACTGATGTCTAAAGGCCCTCGTAGTCTCCAGACTGATGGCTAAAGGCCCTCGTAGTCTCCAGACTGATGTCTAAAGGCCCTCGTAGTCTCCAGATTGATGTCTAAAGGCCCTCGTAGTCTCCAGACTGATGTCTAAAGGCCCTCGTAGTCTCCAGACTGATGTCTAAAGGCCCTCGTAGTCTCCAGACTGATGTCTAAAGGCCCTCGTAGTCTCCAGACTGATGTCTAAAGGCCCTCGTAGTCTCCAGACTGATGGCTAAAGGCCCTCGTAGTCTCCAGACTGATGGATAAAGGCCCTCGTAGTCTCCAGACTGATGTCTAAAGGCCCTCGTAGTCTCCAGACTGATGTCTAAAGGCCCTCGTAGTCTCCAGACTGATGTCTAAAGGCCCTCGTAGTCTCCAGACTGATGGCTAAAGGCCCTCGTAGTCTCCAGACTGATGTCTAAAGGCCCTCGTAGTCTCCAGACTGATGTCTAAAGGCCCTCGTAGTCTCCAGACTGATGTCTAAAGGCCCTCGTAGTCTCCAGACTGATGTCTAAAGGCCCTCGTAGTCTCCAGACTGATGTCTAAAGGCCCTCGTAGTCTCCAGACTGATGTCTAAAGGCCCTCGTAGTCTCCAGACTGATGTCTAAAGGCCCTCGTAGTCTCCAGACTGATGTCTAAAGGCCCTCGTAGTCTCCAGACTGATGTCTAAAGGCCCTCGTAGTCTCCAGACTGATGTCTAAAGGCCCTCGTAGTCTCCAGACTGATGTCTAAAGGCCCTCGTAGTCTCCAGACTGATGTCTAAAGGCCCTCGTAGTCTCCAGACTGATGTCTAAAGGCCCTCGTACCCAAAACAAAACCAAAATGGGGAACATTATTGACATTACATTGCACTTTTCAGTGTTGTGTAGGGTGAGACCAGGTGTACTGATTTCAGTGTTGTGTAGGGTGAGACCAGGTGAATTGATTTCAGTGTGTAGGGTGAGACCAGGTGTCCTGATTTCAGTGTTGTGTAGGGTGAGACCAGGTGAATTGATTTCAGTGTTGTGTAGGGTGAGACCAGGTGAATTGATTTCAGTGTGTAGGGTGAGACCAGGTGAATTGATTTCAGTGTGTAGGGTGAGACCAGGTGTCCTGATTTCAGTGTAGTGTAGGGTGAGACCAGGTGAATTGATTTCAGTGTTGTGTAGGGTGAGACCAGGTGAATTGATTTCAGTGTGTAGGGTGAGACCAGGTGAATTGATTTCAGTGTAGTGTAGGGTGAGACCAGGTGAATTGATTTCAGTGTGTAGGGTGAGACCAGGTGAATTGATTTCAGTGTGTAGGGTGAGACCAGGTGAATTGATTTCAGTGTTGTGTAGGGTGAGACCAGGTGAATTGATTTCAGTGTGTAGGGTGAGACCAGGTGTCCTGATTTCAGTGTTGTGTAGGGTGAGACCAGGTGAATTGATTTCAGTGTGTAGGGTGAGACCAGGTGAATTGATTTCAGTGTGTAGGGTGAGACCAGGTGAATTGATTTCAGTGTTGTGTAGGGTGAGACCAGGTGAATTGATTTCAGTGTGTAGGGTGAGACCAGGTGAATTGATTTCAGTGTGTAGGGTGAGACCAGGTGAATTGATTTCAGTGTTGTGTAGGGTGAGACCAGGTGAATTGATTTCAGTGTTGTGTAGGGTGAGACCAGGTGAATTGATTTCAGTGTGTAGGGTGAGACCAGGTGAATTGATTTCAGTGTTGTGTAGGGTGAGACCAGGTGAATTGATTTCAGTGTGTAGGGTGAGACCAGGTGAATTGATTTCAGTGTGTAGGGTGAGACCAGGTGAATTGATTTCAGTGTTGGGTAGGCTGAGACCAGGTGCTGCAGATTCTTCTACTGTTTTGGCCAGTTCATCAATGTAGATGTTAAATAGTGTTGGACTTATTGGACAGCCCTGTTTCACTCCACGTCCCCGAGAGAAGAAGTCTGTTGTCTTGTTGCCAATGTTAACCACACATTTGTTTTAAGTGTACATTGATTTATTAACATCATATGTTTTCCTTCCAGTACCACTTCCTATTAGTTTGTGTTGTAGATATGTGGTAGTATAGTAGTGGCCTGAGGGCACACTTCATTTGTTGTGAAATCTGAATGTTTTGTAATGTTTTTAAAATTGTATAACTGCCTTAATTTTGCTGGACCCCAGGAAGAGTAGCTGCTGCCTTGGCAGGAACTAATGGGGATCCATAATAAACCCCAGGAAGAGTAGCTGCTGCCTTGGCAGGAACTAATGGGGATCCATAATAAACCCCAGGAAGAGTAGCTGCTGCCTTGGCAGGAACTAATGGGGATCCATAATAAACCCCAGGAAGAGTAGCTGCTGCCTTGGCAGGAACTAATGGGGATCCATAATAAACCCCAGGAAGAGTAGCTGCTGCCTTGGCAGGAACTAATGGGGATCCATAATAAACCCCAGGAAGAGTAGCTGCTGCCTTGGCAGGAAATAATGGGGAGCCATAATAAATAGAAATACAGTGTTTTTTAATAGTTATAGTCACTGCCTGTTAATATCCTCTCCTGTCCCTCCCTGTTCTCTATTCTCCTGTCCCTCCCTGTTCTCTATTCTCCTGTCCTCTGATCTGTCATGTACCGGTAACTGGCCTGGTGATGAGAGAGTTCTGCAGCTCTCGTGGATGAAGTCTTTTCTAATATACCCAGACCAGGACCAGGACCAGGACCCGACCTGAACTTGACCAGGACCAGGACCAGGACCAGACCTGAACTTGACCAGGACCAGGACCAGACCTGAACTTGACCAGGACCAGGACCAGGACCAGGACCAGGACCAGACCTGAACTTGACCAGGACCAGGACCAGACCTGAACATGACCAGGACCAGGACCCGGACCAGACCTGAACTTGACCAGGACCAGGACCCGACCTGAACATGACCAGGACCAGGACCCGACCTGAACTTGACCAGGACCAGACCTGAACTTGACCAGGACCAGGACCTGAACTTGACCAGGACCAGGACCCGACCTGAACTTGACCAGGACCAGACCTGAACTTGACCAGGACCAGACCTGAACTTGACCAGGACCAGACCTGAACTTGACCAGGACCAGGACCCGACCTGAACTTGACCAGGACCAGACCTGAACTTGACCAGGACCAGGACCAGACCTGAACTTGACCAGACCTGAACATGACCAGGACCTGACCTGAACTTGACCAGGACCAGGACCAGACCTGAACTTGACCAGGACCAGTACCCGACCTGAACATGACCAGGACCAGGACCCGACCTGAACATGACCAGGACCAGACCTGAACTTGACCAGGACCAGTACCCGACCTGAACATGACCAGGACCAGGACCCGACCTGAACATGACCAGGACCAGACCTGAACTTGACCAGGATCAGGACCAGACCTGAACTTGACCAGGACCCGACCTGAACATGACCAGGACCCGACCTGAACTTGACCGGGCCAGGACCCGACCTGAACATGACCAGGACCCGACCTGAACTTGACCGGGCCAGGACCCGACCTGAACTTGACCGGGCCAGGACCCGACCTGAACATGACCAGGACCCGACCTGAACTTGACCGGGCCAGGACCCGACCTGAACTTGACCGGGCCAGGACCCGACCTGAACTTGACCGGGCCAGGACCCGACCTGAACTTGACCAGGACCAGGACCCGACCTGAACTTGACCAGGACCAGACCTGAACTTGACCGGGCCAGGACCCGACCTGAACTTGACCAGGACCAGGACCCGACCTGAACTTGACCAGGACCAGACCTGAACTTGACCGGGCCATGCCAGAGGAGGTCACAGTCAGCCTGGAGCAGAAGATGAAACAGATGTCTGGACAGAGGGTGAGGGGTCAGAGAGGGTGTCTGGACAGAGGGTGAGGGGTCAGAGAGGGTGTCTGGACAGAGGGTGAGGGGTCAGAGAGGGTGTCTGGACAGAGGGTGAGGGGTCAGAGAGGGTGTCTGGACAGAGGGTGAGGGGTCAGAGCGGGTGTCTGGACAGTGGGTGAGGGGTCAGAGAGGGACACACTGGAACTCAAACTAGATTTGCATCTTGGGTATTTTGTGTGCTTTAGGTATAAAGCTTTAAAACGCTCCAACAGACTCTAAATCCCAACTCACACTGTCTCGCAGAGTGACAGCTTCACAGCCAAGCTGCTCGGTAAATAGTAGACAACTCACACCCAACATTACTCGTAAACACTGTACAAACCTGTACATTGTCTTTGAAAGCACCTGGTAAGTGTGCCAATTTGTAAGTCGCTCTGGATAAGAGCGTCTGCTAAATGACTAAAATGTAAAATGTAAAATGTCAATGGGAAATTCTATAGGGTTGCTAGAGTGTTTATGATTTCCATAGTTATACAGCTCTTATTTACGATACAGAGACGTCACTGAGCTGACACACACACACACACACACACACACACACACACACACACACACACACACACACACACACACACACACACACACACACACAACACACGGACACACACACAAGTCAGAGTCTCGGAAAAACGTCGCAAAGTAAAGCGCGGACGAGCAGAGACCGAGAGAGAGAAGGGGAGAGAAAGAGGGAGAGAGAGGAGGGGAGAGGAGGAGAGAGAGAGATGGAGAGAGAGGAGGGGAGAGGAAGAGAGAGAGAGAGAGAGAAGGGGAGAGGAAGAGAGAGAAAGATGGAGAGAGAGGAGGGGAGAGGAAGAGAGAGAGAGAGAGAGAGAAGGGGAGAGGAAGAGAGAGAAAGAGGGAGAGAGAGGAGGGGAGAGCAAGAGAGAGAAAGAGAGAGAAGGGGAGAGGAAGGGAGAGAAAGATGGAGAGAGAGGAAGGGAGAGGAAGAGAGAGAAAGAGAGAGAGAGAGAAGGGGAGAGGAAGAGAGAGAAAGAGGGAGAGAGAGGAGGGGAGAGGAAGAGAGAGAAAGAGAGAGAGAGAGAGAAGGGGAGAGGAAGAGAGAGGACAAGAAGAGAGAGAGAAGATGTGAGAGTGAGGAGTCTGGGACAGAGGGAGAGAGAGAAAGATACAGATTAAGAAAGAGAGGGAGAGAGAAAGATAGAGAGAGAGATACAGATTACGAAAGAGAGGGAGAGAGAGAGAGAGAGAGAGAGAGAGAGAGAGAGAGAGTGAGAGAGAGAGATACTGCATGCAGAATTCAGCAAAA
This sequence comes from Salmo salar, assembly GCF_965601325.2. NCBI lineage: Eukaryota > Metazoa > Chordata > Actinopteri > Salmoniformes > Salmonidae > Salmo > Salmo salar. The sequence goes on from NC_138304.1 coordinate 98,796,005, forward strand.
ATATCCTCTATGTACAACGGAAAACAGCAAATAATGTATGCAGAGCTGAATTAGGCCGATACCCACAAATGATCAAAATCCAGAGAAGAGACGTTAAATTTTACAACCACCTAAAAGGAAGTGATTCCCAAACCTTCCATAACAAAGCCATAACCTACAGAGAGATAAACCTGGAGAAGAGTCCCTTAAGCAAGATGGTCCTGGGGCTCTGTTCACAAGCACAAACAGACCCTACAGAGCCCCAGGACAGCAACACAATTAGACCCAACCAAATCACGAGAAAACAAAAAGATAATTACTTGACACATTGGAAAGAATTAACAAAATAACAGAGCAAACTATAATGCTATTTGACCCTAAACAGAGAGTACACAGTGGCAGAGAGAGTACACAGTGTGACTGACCCAAATTTAAGGAAAGCTTTGACTATTGTAACGCCCTGGCCATAGAGAGGGGTTTTTTGTTCTTTATTTTGGTTAGGCCAGGGTGTTACATTGGGTGGGCGTTCTATGTTCCTTTTTCTATGTTTTTGTATTTCTTTGTTTTGGGCCGAGTAGGGTTCCTAATCAGAGGCAGCTGTCTATCGTTGTCTCTGATTAGGAGCCATACTTAGGCAGCCTGTTTTCCTTTGGGGTTTTGTGGGTAGTTGTTTCTGTCGTGTGGTTTGCACCGGCAGAACTGTTGGCGTTCGTTTGTGTCTTATGTTCAAGTGTTTTGTATTATTAAAATTAAATATGAACACTCACCACGCTGCATCTTGGTCCCCTCTTTCAGATGATCGTTACAGAACTACCCACCACAACTGGATCAAGCAGCGTGCTCGGGAGGAGATGGACACCTGGTCTCATCAGGAGTGGATTGGGAGGAAAGACTAGACATGGGGCCAGGTGATCGAAAGATATCGGAGCCTACCCGGGAAGAACGAGAGGCAGCCCCAAACATTTTTTTGGGGGGGGGCACATGGGTAGTTCGGCTGGACCAGGGGTGAGGCCTGAGTCAACTACCCATGCTTTTCAGGTGCCTGCCTCTCGCACTTTCTCTCCAGTACGTCCTGTTCCTGCTCCCCGCACTAGCCTGAAGGTGTGTGTTACTAGTCTGGCGTCTCCAAAGCCAGTCCCACGCATCAGGCCTAAAGTGCGCATTCCCCGTCCAGAGCTTCCGGCGACAGTTCCCCGTCCTGAGCTTCCGGCGACAGTTCCCCGTCCTGAGCTTCCGGCGACAGTTCCCCGTCCTGAGCTTCCGGCGACAGTTCCCCGTCCTGAGCTTCCGGCGACAGTTCCCCGTCCTGAGCTTCCGGCGACAGTTTACAGTCCGGAGCCGACAGAGACGGCCGACAGTCCGGAGCCGACAGAGACGCTCCTCAGCCCGGAGCCTCCAGTGGGTCTCTCCAGCCTGGTCTGTCCTGTGCCTCCTCCCAGGACCAGGCCTCCTGTGGGTCTCCCCAGCCTGGTGAGTCCTGTTCCTGCGCCCAGAGCCAGGCCTCCTTCATGTCTCCCCAGCCTGGTGAATCCTGGGCCAGAGCTGCCAGAGCCGCCCGCCTGTCCGGAGCTGCCAGAGCCGCCCGCCTGTCCGGAGCTGCCAGAGCCGCCCGCCTGTCCAGAGTTGCCAGGGTCGGTCGCCAGCCGGGCACAGCCAGGGTCTCCCACCAGTCCTCCGGCGCAGCCAGGGGCGCCACCTAAGTGGGTGAAACCGAGGGTAGAGCAGAGGCCACGTCCCGCACCTGAGCCGCCGCCGTAGGAAGGCCCACCCGGACCCTCCCCTTCAGAGTCAGGTTTTGCGGCCGGAGTCCGCACCTTTGGGGGGGGGGGTACTGTAACACCCTGGCCATAGAGAGGGGTTTTTTGTTCTTTATTTTGGTTAGGCCAGGGTGTTACATTGGGTGGGCGTTCTATGTTCCTTTTTCTATGTTTTTGTATTTCTTTGTTTTGGGCCGAGTAGGGTTCCTAATCAGAGGCAGCTGTCTATCGTTGTCTCTGATTAGGAGCCATACTTAGGCAGCCTGTTTTCCTTTGGGGTTTTGTGGGTAGTTGTTTCTGTCGTGTGGTTTGCACCGGCAGAACTGTTGGCGTTCGTTTGTGTCTTATGTTCAAGTGTTTTGTATTATTAAAATTCAATATGAACACTCACCATGCTGCATCTTGGTCCCCTCTTTCAGATGATCGTTACAACTATGTACAGACTCAGTGATCATAGCCTTGCTATTGAGAAAGGCCGCCGTAGGCAGACCTGGCTCTCAAGAGAAGACAGGCTATGTGCACACTGCCCACAAATGAGGTGGAAACTGAACTGCACTTCCTAACCTCCTGCCAAATGTATGACCATATTAAAGATGCATATTTCTCTCAGATTATACAGACCCACAAAGAATTCGAAAACAAACCCAATTTTGATAAACTCCCATTACTATTGGGAGAAATACGACATGTGCCATCACAGCAGCAAGATTTGTGACCTGTTGCCACAAGAAAAGGGCAACCAGTCAAGAACAAACACCATTGTAAATACAACCCAGATTTCTGTTTATTTATTTTCCGTTTTGTACTTAAATTGAATTGAAATTGATTTGAGAGAGATATGTATTTTGAGTGCTTTGTCAGACCCCTTCCCCCTTCCAGGCATCCTAGTTTCTACTGAATATTCATTTATAACAGTAAAAATCTGTTATGTTAATTATCTGTGTTTTTTAGATAGCATCAGTCCGTTCATAATACTAACTACACACAGGTGGGAGAGCAGAGAACCGCACGGGAACTGACCTTTATGTAATCAGAGTCATAGAACAGGCCTATAGAAGAGGTGAAGACAGGTCAGCGTCAACAAGGATACAATGAGGTGACATAGCAAATTGAAACAGGTGTGTTGATTTAGAAACATAAAACAGGTTTGTGCTCAAACAGGAAAACAGCTGCTACCAAAAGGCAAAAATAAGACATTCATTTTCAAAAGTCACAAGTAAAATATGGTGATTTTTCATCAAACAGATATACTTTTATATTTAGGCTTTTGTCTAGGATGTGCATATGTTGAATGGGCTGATGTCTCCTGCTTCTCCCAAACAAACAACCCATTCAGAGCCACAATCCCCATTTAAACACAATGACCAGGAAGTGCAACATCACAAAACCTCTACACATCATTACAGGTGTGTGTGTAGGTTACTGTCTATTTATTTATTTAACCAGGTAGGCTAGTTGACAACAAGTTCTCATTTACAATTGCGACCTGGCCAAGATAAAGCAAAGCAGTTCGACAACATACAACAACACAGAGTTACACATGGAGTAAAACAAACATACAGTCAATAATACAGTAGAAAAATAAGTCTATATACAAAGTGAGCAAATGAGGTGAGATAAGGGAGGTAAATGCAAAAAAGGCCATGGTGGCAAAGTAAATACAATATAGCAAGTAAAACACTGGAATGGTAGATTTGTAGTAGAAGAAAGTGCAAAGTAGAAATAAATAATGGGGTGCAAAGGAGCAAAATAAAATAAATAAATACAGTAGGGGAAGAGGTAGTAGTTTGGGCTAAATTATAGATGGGCTATGTACAGGTGCAGTAATCTGTGAGCTGCTCTGACAGCTGGTGCTTAATGCTAGTGAGGGAGATAAGTGTTTCCAGTTTCAGAGATTTTTGTAGTTCGTTCCAGTCATTGGCAGCAGAGAACTGGAAGGAGAGACGGCTAAAGGAGGAATTGGCTTTGGGGGTGACCAGAGAGATATACCTGCTGGAGCGCGTGCTACAGGTGGGTGCTGCTATGGTGACTAGTGAGCAGAGATAAGGGGGGACTTTACCTAGCAGGGTCTTGTAGATGACCTGGAGCCAGTGGGTTTGGCGACGATTATGAAGCGAAGGCCAGCCAACGAGAGCGTACAGGTCGCAGTGGTGGGTAGTATATGGGGCTTTGATGACAAAACAGATGGCACTGTGATAGACTGCATCCAGTTTGTTGAGTAGGGTATTGAGGCTATTTTGTAAATGACATCGCCGAAGTCGAGGATTGGTAGGATGGTCAGTTTTACGAGGGTATGTTTGGCAGCATGAGTGAAGGATGCTTTGTTGCGAAATAGGAAGCCAATTCTAGATTTAACTTTGGATTGGAGATGTTTGATGTGAGTCTGGAAGGAGAGTTTACAGTCTAACCAGACACCTAGGTATTTGTAGTTGTCCACATATTCTAAGTCAGAACCGTCCAGAGTAGTGATGCTGGACGGGCGGGCAGGTGCAGGCAGTGATCGGTTGAAGAGCATGCATTTAGTTTTACTTGTATTTAGGATGGCTGTTCAGTGTGTGTGTAGGTTACTGTCTATGGGGGTTGGCTGTTCAGTGTGTGTGTAGGTTACTGTCTATGGGGGTTGGCTGTTCAGTGTGTGTGTAGGTTACTGTCTATGGGGGTTGGCTGTTCAGTGTGTGTGTAGGTTACTGTCTATGGGGGTTGGCTGTTCAGTGTGTGTGTAGGTTACTGTCTATGGGGGTTGGCTGTTCAGTGTGTGTGTAGGTTACTGTCTATGGGGGTTGGCTGTTCAGTGTGTGTGTAGGTTACTGTCTATGGGGGTTGGCTGTTCAGTGTGTGTGTAGGTTACTGTCTATGGGGGTTGGCTGTTCAGTTCAGTGTGTGTAGGTTACTGTCTATGGGGGTTGGCTGTTCAGTTCAGTGTGTGTAGGTTACTGTCTATGGGGGTTGGCTGTTCAGTTCAGTGTGTGTGTGACTTTGAGAGAAAGATAAACCCAGTGTTGTTGTTTTTACCAGGGTTGTGCTAATGACACCAGTTTGTGTCTGTGAATCTGCCCGGGAGTCACGCGGGGAACGGAGAGTCTCTGGAGTCTAAACTAAACTGATAGACCGGAGGAGGAGGTGTCCCACTGTCTGAGTGAGTCTCTCGCTCTGAGAGAGAGAGAGAGAGAGAGAGAGAGAGAGAGAGAGAGAGAGAGAGAGAGAGAGAGAGAGATCTGCGATAGCGTTTAAGCACCATGGACAGCAACCGGGAGCCATTCTCGTTAACAACCAACCAGCGGGAAGTTTAGAGCAGCTCGCTCTCCTCTAAGTGTTGACCGGAGGAGCTCCCATTTTCAGAGACGACTCACTTTTGGATTTGGAAATAATGATCTAGTCTTTGTTCATGCAGGTTAGTGTCTGATAAAAAATAGCTAAATAAATATATAGAAAATCTACTCGACATCATTCCCTGATCTCCTGTCCAAAACTTTCCTCAGCACTGGGACTAACATCACGCCATCCGCCACGGGCCGACAGGCGGACACCGGCTCCTCCAGGCTCGGGTTGCTAGTTGACACAAAAACATGACATTTTCTGAAATGGGATGAAACAGGACTTATCCATTTCAGTTCATCTTTATTTAATCAGAGTAGTGACTGTTTTCCAGGGAGTAGCCTAAGAAAGGCTTGTTTTCGTTTGCTGCCGACCCTCCTGACTGAGGCCGACCTCGGAGGACAGACCGGCTGGTCTCCAGGAGGATGCCCGGGCAGGATGTGCTCCAGCCGGAAGATCCTGTGGAGCCTGCTGCTGCTGTCAGTGTTGGAGGTGGGTCTGGGAGTGACCAGTATCGTCCTGGGAGCCGTGGGGCTCAGCCGGGTCAGGGAGGAACACAAGCTGCAGCAAGGAGACGCTTCTCCTGTCTGGAGCGGCATGTGTGTACGTCAAACTTTTAGTTTACCATCTTTCTGTGTGTGTGTGTGTGTGTGTGTGTGTGTGTGTGTGTGTGTGTGTGTGTGTGTGTGTGTGAAAACATGCCACAATGCTAACGAAATTAGCCCTTGAGCATTAAATAGTTCAAAGATTTTTATAACATATTTGAATAATCTAATGTTAGAATTAAATAATCAAGGCCTTTAAAAACTTGGATAATAATTGTACAAATGGAATGCCTTTTATAGTGTGTGTGACAGAGTTGCCTCAAATCCAGTAAGTTGCATTTTATGAATAAAAATTACAAATAATTAGGCGGTTGTTACTTTACAAGGTATGCTGATACATTTGTCTGTCAAAATATACATTTAAAATGTTGTTGAAATTATGAAAAACATTTGTTAAAATTATTTTTTTTAAAGTGGAGACTGTCTTGTCTTTCAAGAATCCCTCATTCAGTGAGAACTCCCGCTCCACATCTGTCTCCCCTTCGGGTTACTTTTCCTCGCACCGACCAATGAAATGCCAGTTTGGATTGGGATCTGATTAGGGTCTGTTCTCTCTCTCTCAGTTTCTAATCTGTGGGATGTGTGGAGTGCTCTGTGCCAGGAAGAGGACTGGACTCATCGTGAGTACACACGCTCACAACACACAAACACGCATGTGCGCACACACACACACACACACACACACACACACACACACACACACACACACACACACACACACTCACACTCATACTCTCTCTCTTATCCTCCTTGCTGCTTCTCTCAGAAGTCTCTCTCTCCTGAAAGGGGCTTTATTGGGAAACAAGTGAAATAGATAATAAACAACATCAACAAAAAGCATAACAAAATGAACATTGTACTCAAAGGTTTCAAAAAGATAAATACATTTCAAATATTATAATATCAGCTACGCACAGGGTTTTCAACAATGTGCAAATAGCTGTAGTACGAATAGTAGGGGAAGATAAGTAAACAAATAAATATTGGTTGTATTTACTATGTAGTTTGTGCTCGACTGGATATCCTGTTGTCGTGGTGTTTTCGGGGTGTTTTCTACTGGGATTGTTTACTGCAGTATTTCGCCTGACAGATATGGGAGTCTATCAATATGTGATTTGTTTTTAAATTCTTTGTGGGTCTGTGTCGTCTCTGTGGGAAATACGTGTCTCTAATATGGTCATACCTTTGGCAGCAGGAGGAAAGGAAGTGCAGCTCAGTTTCCACCTAATTCTCTGGGCACATAGCCTGTTCTGCCTTGTGTGGTCTCTCTCAATAGCAAGGCTATGCTAACTGAGTCTGTACATAGTCAAGGATTTTTTTTAATTTTGGGTCAGTCACAATGGTTAGGTATTCTGTTACTGTGTACTCTCTGTTCAGGGACAGACAGCATTCCAGTTTGCTCTGTTTTTTGGTTGATTCTTTCCAATGTGTCAAATAGTTATTTTTGATCTATTTTTTTCTCTCATAATTTGTCTGGGTCTAATTTTGTTGCTGTCCTGGAGTCTGCTTGTGAACAGAGCCCCAGGACCAGCTGGCTGAGGGCTCTTCTCTAGGTCCATCTCTCTGTTGGGGAGGGCATTGTAGTGAAATGTGTGGGCATAACTTCCTTTTAAGTGGTTGTAGAATTTAACAGCTATTTTTTCTGGATTTGAATAATGATTCGTGATTCTGCACTGAATGCATTGTACATTAATGATATTTTAGCAGAATTCTGCATGCAGAGTCTCAATTGGCTGTTTGTCCCATTTTCGTGAAGTCTTGATTGGTGAGTGGACCCCAGACCTTACAACCGTAGAAAGCAATGGGTTCTCTAACTGATTGTATTTTTTTGCCAGATCCTAGTTGGGATGTCAAGTTTTATGTTCCTTTTGATGGCATAGAAAGCCCTTCTTTCTTGTCTCTTAGATCGTTCACAGCCTTGTGGAAGTTACCTGTGGCGTTGATGTTTAGGCCGAAGTAGGTATAATTCTTTGTGTGCTCTAGGGCAACGGTATCTAGATGGAATTTGTATTTGTTGTCCTGGCAACTGGACCTTTTTTGGAACACCATTATTTGTGTCTTACTGAGATTTAGTGTCAGGGCCCAGGTCTGTCAGGGCCCAGGTCTGTCAGGGCCCAGGTCTGGCAGAATCTGTGTAGAAGATCTAGGTGCTGCTGTAGACCCTCCTTCGTTGGGTACAGAAGCACCAGATCATCTGCAAACAGTGGGTCCAAGCTGCATGCCTGTCTCACCCCACGGGCCTGTGGAAATAAATGTGTGTTTTTTGCCAATTTTAACCGCACACTAGTTTGTGTACATTGATTTTATGTCATATGTTTTTCCCCCAACACCGCTTTCCATCAATTTGTAAAGCAGACCGTCATTCCAAATTGAGTCAAAAGCTTTTTTGAAATCAACAAAGTATGTTTTGGTTTGTTTGTCAATTAGGGTGTGCAAGGTGTATATGTGGTCTGTCGTACGATATTTTGGTAAGAAGCCAATTTGACATTTGCTCAGGACGTTGTTTTCACAGAGGAAATGTTGGACTCTGCTGTTAATGATACTGTAGAGGATTTTTCAGAGGTTGCTGTTGAAGCAGATTCCACTGTAATTATCGGGGTGAAATTTCTCTCTACTTTTGTGGATTGATTGATCAGACCTTGGTTCGAAACACTGGGGAAGATGCCAGAGCTGAGGATAGTGTTGAAATGTTCAAGAAAAGCCCATTTTAATTAGTGGTTTGTATATTTGATCATTTTGATTAGTAGGTCATCAACACCACAGGCCTTTTTGTGTTGAAGGATTTCTGTTTTGTCCTGTAGCTTATCCAATGTAATTGGAGAGCCCAGTGGGTTCTGGTAGTCTTTAATTGTTGATTCTACGTTTTGTAAATTATTATGTTTTTACATTTTATTATAGGGCCAAACAGATTGGAGAAGTGGTTTATCCACACATCTCCGTTTTGGATAGATAACTCTTCATGTTGTTTGTTTAGAGTATTCCAGAAGTGGTTAGATTCTACGGATTCTTCAATCACATTGAGCTGATTTCTGACATGCTGTTCTTTCCTCGTAGTGTATACCTCTACTGTTTTAGTGTTTCCCCCTACTGAAGGCATAGGTTATCATTTTCTGGGTCTCTGTGTTTTTGGTTGTGTAACGCAGATGCTGGGAGACGAGAAGCAAGTACGGGGTGTGGCTTTAATAATAAATAAACATGAAAACAAAACGCAAACCGCGTCTGGACATAAAAACAGGAACAAAACAACAAGGCTGACTGGGGAATGAACCTGAGGGAGTGACAGATAGAGGGATGGAAATAATTGAAGTGATGCAGTCCAGGTGAGTCTCATGAGTCGCAGGTGCGAGTAACGATGGTGACAGGTGTGCGCAATAATCACCACACACAGAGACGGGGAGCGTGAGTAAACGTGACAGGTTGGATAGGTTTCTCAATATCTTTCTATGGTTTTTGCTTTCTTCATTAAACCATTTCTCGTTGTTGTTCGTTTTCTTAGGTTTTATTATTTTTATTTTTTTTAAAAATCTTGGTAGTTACAGTCTTGTCTCTTTGCTGCAACTCCCGTACGGACTCGGGAGAGGCGAAGGTCAAGAGCCGTGCGTCCTCTGAAACACAACCCAACCAAGCCACACTGCTTCTTGGCACAATGCCCACTTATCCTGGAAGCCAGCCACACCAATGTGGTGGAGTAAACACTGTACACCTGGTGACCGTGTCAGCGTGCACTGCACACAGCCCACAACAGGAGTTGCTAGTGTGTGATGGGACAAGGACAAACCCGGATGACACTGGGACAATTGTGCGCCGCCCCATGAGTCTCCCTGTCGCAACAGAGCCTGGACTTGAACCCAGAATCTCCAGTGGTACCGCTAGCACTGCGATGCAGGGCTTTAGACCCCTGTGCCACTCAGGAGGGCCTTCTTAGGTTTTCTGCTAGAATGTTTTTACATTTCATACAATATTATTTGTCAAATATACTGTTCAGGCTTCATACTGCTAAGTTTACACCACTATTGCAGGGAAACATTTTGTCCAGGAAGATAGGAGGGATTTATTGTTGGCTAATTGTTTGTTGGTAGATTTCTACACTAACCTCCGTCCATCTCTAGCATTTCTTAATAACCTGCAGTTTGTTCAGCTTCGATATCTCATGGTATAACTCATGGTATAACTCATGGTATAACTCATGGTATAACTCATGGGATAACTCATCGATAACTCATCGATAACTCATCAATAACTCATGGTATAACGCATGGTATAACACATGGTATAACTCATGGTATAACTCATCGATAACTCATGGTATAACTCATTAATAACTCATGGTATAACTCATGGTATAACTCATGGTATAACTCATGGTATAACTCATTAATAACTCATGGTATAACTCATGGTATAACTCATCGATAACTCATGGTATAACTCATGGTATAACTCATGGTATAACTCATCAATAACTCATGGTATAACTCATGGTATAACTCATGGTATAACTCATCGATAACTCATGGTATAACTCATGATATAACTCATGGTATAACTCATGGTATAACTCATGGTATAACACATGATATAACTCATGGTGTAACTCATGGTATAACTCATGGTATAACTAACTCATGGTATAACTCATGGTATAACTCATGGTATAACTCATGGTATAACTCATGGTATAACTAACTCATGGTATAACTCATCGATAACTCATGGTATAACTCATTAATAACTCATGGTATAACTCATGGTATAACTCATGGTATAACTCATCGATAACTCATGGTATAACTCATGGTATAACTCATGGTATAACTCATGGTATAACTCATCGATAACTCATGGTATAACTCATCGATAACTCATGGTATAACTCATGGTATAACTCATGGTATAACTCATGGTATAACTCATGGTATAACTCATTAATAACTCATGGTATAACTCATGGTATAACTCATGATATAACTCATGGTATAACTCATGGTATAACACATGATATAACTCATGGTATAACTCATGGTATAACACATGATATAACTCATGGTATAACACATGGTATAACTCATGGTATAACTCATGGTATAATTCATGGTATAATTCATGGTATAATTCATGGTATAACTCATGGTATAACTCATCGATAACTCATGGCATAACTCATGGTATAACTCATGGTATAACTCATGGTATAACTCATGGTATAACTCATTAATAACTCATGGTATAACTCATGGTATAACTCATGATATAACTCATGGTATAACTCATGGTATAACTCATGGTATAACACATGATATAACTCATGGTATAACTCATGGTATAACACATGATATAACTCATGGTATAACACATGATATAACTCATGGTATAACACATGGTATAACTCATGGTATAACTCATGGTATAATTCATGGTATAATTCATGGTATAATTCATGGTATAACTCATGGTATAACTCATCGATAACTCATGGTATAACTCATGGTATAACTCATGGTTGAGTATTACTCTGTTCAAGTAGACTGTGATTTTTCTGTGGTCTGATAGGGGTGTCAGTGGGCTGACTGTGAACGCTCTGAGAGACTCTGGGTTGAGGTCAGTGATAAAGTAGTCTACAGTACTACTGCCAGGTGGATGATCTGAGGGTGTACCTACTAAAGGAGTCTGATCGAAGCCTACCATTGACTATGTACAGACCCAGCGTAGGACAGAGCTGCAGGAGTTGTGACCTGTTTGTGTTGGTTGTGTTGTCATAGTTGTGTCTAGGGGGGCACATGGGGGAGGGAATGCTGTCACCTCCAGGCAGGTGTTTCTCCCCCTGTGTGCTGAGGGTGTCAGGTTCTTGTCTGGGTTTTAGGTCACCACAGACTAGTACATGTCCCAGGGCCTGGAAATGATTGATTTCCCCCTCCAGGATGGAGAAGCTGTCTTCATTAAAGTATGGGGATTCTAGTGGGGGGGATATAGGTAGTATGGAGAAGCTGTCTTCATTATAGTATGGGGATTCTAGTGGGGGATATAGGTAGGATGGAGAAGCTGTCTTCATTATAGTATGGGGATTCTAGTGGGGGATATAGGTAGTATGGAGAAGCTGTCTTCATTATAGTATGGGGATTCTAGTGGGGGGGATATAGGTAGTATGGAGAAGCTGTCTTCATTATAGTATGGGGATTCTAGTGGGGGGGATATAGGTAGGATGGAGAAGCTGTCTTCATTATAGTATGGGGATTCTAGTGGGGGGATATAGGTAGTATGGAGAAGCTGTCTTCATTAAAGTATGGGGATTCTAGTGGGGGTATATAGGTAGTATGGAGAAGCTGTCTTCATTCAAGTATGGGGATTCTAGTGGGGGGATATAGGTAGTATGGAGAAGCTGTCTTCATTATAGTATGGGGATTCTAGTGGGGGGATATAGGTAGGATGGAGAAGCTGTCTTCATTAAAGTATGGGGATTCTAGTGGGGGGATATAGGTAGGATGGAGAAGCTGTCTTCATTAAAGTATGGGGATTCTAATGGGGGGATATAGGTAGCACACAGGAGAGCATTTTTCTCTGTTGAAATCATTTCCTTATTAATTTCTAGCCAAATGTAAAATGTTCCTGTTTTGATTAATTTAATAGAGTGAGTTAGGTCTGCTCTATACCAAATTAACATACCCCCTGAGTCTCTTCCCTGTTTCACACCTGGTAGTTTGGTGGATGGGACTACCAGCTCTCTGTAACCTAGTCGCCAATCAGTCGGTCCATTTCTCCTATACCATGTTTCTTGCAAAATGCCAATGTCTGTATTTCTGATTTCTTTGTTGAAGTCTGGGTTCCTGCTCTTTAGGCCAAAGGCAGATGACCTCAGAGCTTGTATATCCCAGGATGCTTTGTGGTCTATAGTGTCCAGTGTTGTAATTTGTGTGGTTTAGGCCCGGACCATTAGCTTTTAGCAGAGCATGCTGAGCATCTGAGGATGGGGCTGTTGCTCTGCTCACGGCCTGGGCGTATGTCTCTCTCTCCCCTTCTCCATCCTCTTCTCTCAGCAGTCACCCCTCTCTCTCCTCTCCCTCTCCTATCCTCCCCCAAACTCTGTGTGATGATTAGGTTATCCTAGGTTAGTGTTTCTCTGGAGTCTGATGTGTTTTCAAACAATGGATAATGACTGAAACAGGAGCTCTGATTTTCCATGTGGACATTTACTGAAGGCATGTGTTACATTAGGAAACCTGACGTGTCTATCCACACACACACACACACACACACACACACACACACACACACACACACACACACACACACACACACACACACACACACACACACACACACACACACACACACACACACACACACACACACACACACACACACACAGGAATAAAGGGTGTGGGGGTTCTGAGTGGGACAGGGTACTTAGAGGCTTGTTCACTGAAACTGAGCTTCCAGGAAATGGCAGAAGAGTGTGTGTGTGTGTGTGTGTGTGTGGATAATTATGCTGAACATAATTTATTTTACACGTTTTAAAAACAATGTGTGGAGTCATGTATAGTACTGAACCACAAACCAGTATTTACAGTGTGTTCCATCTCATTTACAGGTATAGAGCAGGAAACTCTAAACTGTGTTCCATCTCATTTACAGGTATAGAGCAGGAAACTCTAAACTGTGTTCCATCTCATTTACAGGTATAGAGCAGGAAACTATAAACTGTGTTCCATCTCACCATGTATTGTTTCTGCTGACAAGGTGGCTATAGTATCTGCAGGAGCAGTCATTTAAGTCTGTGTGTATTTATATCGCTTTATTCTCTTGTTTTTTTATCCCTCTCCGTCTTTCCCCCTCTCTCTCTCTTTCCCTCCCCCTCTCTCCCTTTCCCTCCCTCTCTCTTTCCCTCCCCCTCTCTCTCTTTCCCTCCCTCCCCCTCTCTCTTTCCCTCCCTATGTCTCTCCCTCCCTCTTCCTCTCTTTCCCTCTCCCTCTCTCTTTCTCTCCCTATGTCTCTCCCTCCCGCTTTCCTTCTTTCCCTCCTTCTTTCCCTCTCCCTCTCTCTTTCCCTCCCTATGTCTCTCCCTCCCTCTTTCCCTCTCTCCCTCTCCAGATGATTCTGTTCTCAGCTTGCTGTATCTGTGGTCTGATTGGAGGGATTCTCAACTTCCAGTTCGTTAGGGCGTTGTCACGACGACCGGACTCTCTTCGTTCCCTACACCTAGCAGCCATGACTATTGCCTGCCTGGGTTTGCAACACTATGAAACGCTACAAAACACTTTGAAACATAGTTAAACATTATATTACATGACACTAAAATCAACTCATTCCAACTCCAGGTAGTTGAGCTGGGCGACGCTGACCCAACGCTGACCTCATCTAACCTGCATGAAAACGTCTGTCTGTATATGAAAGGTAACGTTCAGATTCTGGCACCATTCAATTAGTCATCTCCCTCTCTCCCGTAGGTATCTCTTCCTGTACCCTCTCCACCTGGTTGACCTGTCGTCTGGCCAGTTCAGAACAGCAGAGGATGTTTCTGGAGAGAGAACACTCACTGCACCACTCACACGAGATGGCTGAGAAGGATTCATACACACACGGATCTTTTGTAAGAAACAAAACACACTCACAAGCTTGGACTGCAATCACACATTACTCTTAATGCTCCTCAGTTATAATCCACAGCTGAGTGATACTAACGTACGTGTGTGTGTGTGTGTGTGTGTGTGTGTGTGTGTATGTGTGTGTGTGTGTGTGTGTGTGTGTGTGTGTGTGTGTGTGTGTGTGTGTGTGTGTGTGTGTGTGTGTGTGTGTGTGTGTGTGTGTGTGTGTGTGTGTGTGTGTGTGTGTGTGTGTGTGTGTGTGTGTGTGTGTGTGTGTGTGTGGTGTGTGTGTGTGTGTGTTTCCAACAGGAGATCCTTGACAACTCCAGCAATGGGATTCCCCAGATCTCCTACAATGCTAACACCACATCTCCTTGACAATGGAACCACCTTGTTGCCCTGACAACTGGCACATCTTGTAACCCTGACAATGGAACCACCTTGTTGCCCTGACAATGGACACAACTTGCTGCCCTGATGATGTACACACCTTGTTGCCCTGACAACGGAGTGATGTCGTAACAGAGCTGAGCAGCATTATTGCAGAGCTGTTTGTAGAGAACTTCAGCACAGATGGAAGAAGTTTCCCAAAATAAAACAACAATGAACGCTATTCTTGAACAAGTTGTTCCGAGGTCTGATAGTCCTAACACACAGAGCCCCATGACATATGCCCTCACAGACAGGAGGGACAGACAGCCAATCAGACGCTTCAAACTAATTATCACAAAACACGCATGCAATTTATTTTAAATCTCTCTCTCCCATTCCTCCCTCTCCCTCATTCCTCTCTCTCATTCCTATCTCCCTCTCCCATTCCTCTCTCTCTCTCCCATTCCTCTCTCTCTCTCCCTCCCTCCCTCCCTCCCTCCCTCCCTCCCCCTGGTTCTGGCTATATGAATGTAGGTGTATGAAGGAACAGTGCTTTAGCGATCTAATACAGAGCAGAATATGGAATTATTTAAAGTATCAGACAGACGACCAACGATGCACACTGTAGAGCTGCTGTGGGTAACCCTCCTCCTGTAGAGCTGCTGTGGGTAACCCTCCTCCTGTAGAGCTGCTGTGGGTAACCCTCCTCCTGTAGAGCTGCTGTGGGTAACCCTCCTCCTGTAGAGCTGCTGTGGGTAACCCTCCTCCTGTAGAGCTGTTGTGGGTAACCCTCCTCCTGTAGAGCTGCTGTGGGTAACCCTCATCCTGTAGAGTTGCTGTGGGTAACCCTCATCCTGTAGAGCTGTTGTGGGTAACCCTCATCCTGTAGAGCTGTTGTGGGTAACCCTCCTCCTGTTGGTAACCCTCCTCCTGTAGAGCTGCTGTGGGTAACCCTCCTCCTGTAGAGCTACTGTGGGTAACCCTCATCCTGTAGAGCTGCTGTGGGTAACCCTCCTCCTGTAGAGCTACTGTGGGTAACCCTCCTCCTGTAGAGCTGCTGTTGGTAACCCTCCTCCTGTAGAGCTGCTGTGGGTAACCCTCATCCTGTAGAGCTGTTGTGGGTAACCCTCCTCCTGTAGAGCTACTGTGGGTAACCCTCCTCCTGTAGAGCTGCTGTGGGTAACCCTCATCCTGTAGAGCTGTTGTGGGTAACCCTCATCCTGTAGAGCTGTCCTCCTGTAGAGCTGTTGTGGGTAACCCTCCTCCTGTAGAGCTGTTGTGGGCAACTGTCCTCCTGTAGAGCTGTTGTGGGTAACCCTCCTTCTGTAGAGCTGTTGTGGGTAACCCTCCTCCTGTAGAGGTGCTGTGGGTAACCCTCCTCCTGTAGAGCTGCTGTGGGTAACCGTCCTCCTGTAGAGCTGCTGTGGGTAACCCTCCTCCTGTAGAGCTGCTGTTGGTAACCCTCCTCCTGTAGAGCTGCTGTTGGTAACCCTCCTCCTGTAGAGCTGCTGTTGGTAACCCTCCTCCTGTAGAGCTGCTGTGGGTAACCCTCATCCTGTAGAGCTGTCCTCCTGTAGAGCTGCTGTGGGTAACCGTCCTCCTGTAGAGCTGTTGTGGGTAACCCTCATCCTGTAGAGCTGTCCTCCTGTAGAGCTGTTGTGGGTAACCCTCCTCCTGTAGAGCTGTTGTGGGTAACCCTCCTCCTGTAGAGCTGTTGTGGGTAACCCTCATCCTGTAGCGCGCCTGTGGGTAACCCTCCTCCTGTTGGTAACCCTCCTCCTGTAGAGCTGTTGTGGGTAACCCTCCTCCTGTAGAGCTGCTGTGGGTAACCCTCCTCCTGTAGAGCTGTTGTGGGTAACCCTCCTCCTGTAGAGCTGCTGTGGGTAACCCTCATCCTGTAGAGTTGCTGTGGGTAACCCTCCTCCTGTAGAGCTGTTGTGGGTAACCCTCCTCCTGTAGAGCTGCTGTGGGTAACTGTCCTCCTGTAGAGCTGTTGTGGGTAACCCTCCTCCTGTAGAGCTGCTTTTCTCCAGCAGTGTTCTACCCAGATCCTGAAGCAGAAGTCTACACACCCAGTAACTCTCCAGGAGGTCAGTTAGCTTCCACCCCTGCTGTATATTCATGCTTGTACTGTATATCAGGAAAACAATCATTATGGAGTTACAATATTTTT
Organism: Salmo salar; assembly: GCF_965601325.2. NCBI lineage: Eukaryota > Metazoa > Chordata > Actinopteri > Salmoniformes > Salmonidae > Salmo > Salmo salar. The sequence continues at coordinate 98,812,785 of NC_138304.1, forward strand.
CTATAGGCTTCTTATAAAACAAAAATAAAACTATGGAAATGCTTAGTTAACCTTATTGATCAATCACTATTCCTTACTATAGACAGGAGAAACATAGTAACCAGTCTGTTACTGTAACTAACCAAGGTAAGACTGTGTGTGTTGCCAGGGACAGCGCTGCAGTTCTTGACTCAAACCGGTGAGCCTGGCAGTTACTACCATACCCAGTTCAAAGGCACTTAAATATTTTGTCTTGGTCATTCCCCCTCTGAATGGCACACACACACAACCCATGTCTCAAGGCTTAAAGATCCTTCTTTAACCTGTCTCCTCCCGTTCATCTACACTGATTGTAGTGGATTTAACAAGTGACATCGATAACGGAGTCATTGCTTTCACCTGGATTCACCTGGTCAGTCTGTCATGGAAAGAGCAGGTTTTCCTAATGTTTTGTACAGTGCCTTCGGAAAGTATTCGGACCCCTTGACTTTTTACACATTGTTACATTACAGCCTTATTCTAAATTTGATAAATGTAACAAATCCTCAACACACACACAATACTCCACCCATTTACATAAGTATTCAGACCCTTTTGATATGAGACTCAAAATTGAGCTCAGGTGCATCCTGTTTGCATTGATCGTCCGTGAGATGTTTCTACAACTTGATTGGTAAATTCAATTGATTGGACATCAGAAAGGCACACACCTGTCTATATAAGGTTCCACAGGTGACAGTGCATGTCAGAGCAAAAACCAAGCCATGAGGTCGAAGGAATTGTCCGTAGAGCTCTGAGACAGGATTGTGTCGAGGCACAGATCTGGGGAAGGGTACCAAAAAAATGTCTGCAGCATTGAAGGTCCTCAAGAACACAGTGGCCTCCATCATTCTTAAGTGAAAGAAGTTTGGAACCACCAAGACTCTTCCTAGAGCTGGCCGCCTGGCCAAACTGAGCAATTGGGGTAGAAGAGCCTTCGTCAGGGAGGTGACCAAGAACCCGCTGGTCACACTAACAGAGCTCCAGAGTTCCGCTGTGGAGATGGGAGAACCTTCCAGAAGGACAACCACCTCTGCAGCACTCCACCAATCAGGCCTTTATGGTAGTGGCCAGATGGAAAAGGCACATGACAGTCTGCTTGGAGTTTGCCAAAATACACCTAAAGGACTCTCAGACCATGAGAAACAAGATTCTCTGCTCTGATGGAACCAAGATTGAACTCTTTGGCCTGAATGCCAAGCGTCAAGTCTGGAGGAAACCTGGTACCATCCTTATGGTGAAGCATGGTGGTGACTACTCAGGATCAAGCGAAACATGAATGGAGAAAAGTAGAGAGAGATCCTTGATGAAAACCTGCTCCAGAGCGCTCAGGACCTCAGGCTGGGGTGAATGTTCCCCTTCCAACAGAAAAACGACACTAAGCACACAGCCAAGACAACGCAGGAGTGGCTTCGGGAAAAGTCTCTGAATGTCCTTGAGTGGCCCTGCCAGAGCCCAGACTTGAACCCAATGGAACATCTCTGGAGAGACCTGAAAATAGCTATGCAGCAACGCTTATCTATATTCCATTCACAACTGCAGTGACAACATCTGTTCAATGAACGGGGGAACACCCTGAACTTTAGCAGGGAGGAGTAGGTATAACTTTAGTGGGGAGGAGTAGGTATAGACTTTAATGGGGAGGAGTAGGTATAGATTTAGTGGGGAGGAGTAGGTATAGACTTTAGGGGGGAGGAGTAGGTATAGACTTTAATGGGGAGGAGTAGGTATAGATTTAGGGGGGAGGAGTAGGTATAGACTTTAGGGGGGAGGAGTAGGTATAGACTTTAGGGGGGAGGAGTAGGTATAGACTTTAGGGGGGAGGAGTAGGTATAGACTTTAGGGGGGAGGAGTAGGTATAGACTTTAGGGGGGAGGAGTAGGTATAGACTTTAGGGGGGAGGAGTAGGTACAGACTAGTGGGGAGGAGTAGGTATAGACTTTAATGGGGAGGAGTAGGTATAGATTTAGTGGGGAGGAGTAGGTATAGACTTTAGTGGGGAGGAGTAGGTACAGACTTTAGGGGGGAGGAGTAGGTACAGACTTTAGGGGGGAGGAGTAGGTATAGACTTTAGGGGGGAGGAGTAGGTATAGACTAGTGGGGAGGAGTAGGTATAGACTAGTGGGGAGGAGTAGGTATAGACTTTAGGGGGGAGGAGTAGGTATAGACTTTAGGGGGGAGGAGTAGGTACAGACTTTAGGGGGGAGGAGTAGGTATAGACTTTAATGGGGAGGAGTAGGTATAGACTTTAGGGGGGAGGAGTAGGTACAGACTAGTGGGGAGGAGTAGGTATAGACTAGTGGGGAGGAGTAGGTATAGACTTTAGGGGGGAGGAGTAGGTATAGACTAGGGGGGAGGAGTAGGTACAGACTTTAGGGGGGAGGAGTAGGTATAGACTTTAGGGGGGGGGAGTAGGTATAGACTTTAGTGAGGAGGAGTAGGTATAGACTTTAATGGGGAGGAGTAGGTATAGACTTTAGGGGGGAGGAGTAGGTATAGACTTTAGGGGGGAGGAGTAGGTATAGACTTTAGGGGGGAGGAGTAGGTATAGACTTTAGGGGGGAGGAGTAGGTATAGACTTTAGGGGGAGGAGTAGGTATAGACTTTAGGGGGGAGGAGTAGGTATAGACTTTAGGGGGGAGGAGTAGGTACAGACTAGTGGGGAGGAGTAGGTACAGACTTTAGGGGGGAGGAGTAGGTATAGACTTTAGGGGGGAGGAGTAGGTATAGACTTTAGGGGGGAGGAGTAGGTACAGACTAGTGGGGAGGAGTAGGTATAGACTTTAGGGGGGAGGAGTAGGTATAGACTAGTGGGGAGGAGTAGGTATAGACTTTAGGGGGGAGGAGTAGGTATAGACTTTAGGGGGGAGGAGTAGGTACAGACTAGTGGGGAGGAGTAGGTATAGACTTTAGGGGGGAGGAGTAGGTATAGACTTTAGGGGGGAGGAGTAGGTATAGACTTTAGGGGGGAGGAGTAGGTATAGACTTTAGGGGGGAGGAGTAGGTATAGACTTTAGGGGGGAGGAGTAGGTATAGACTTTAGGGGGGAGGAGTAGGTACAGACTTTAGGGGAGGAGTAGGTACAGACTTTAGGGGGGAGGAGTAGGTATAGACTTTAGGGGGGAGGAGTAGGTATAGACTTTAGGGGGGAGGAGTAGGTACAGACTAGTGGGGAGGAGTAGGTATAGACTTTAGGGGGGAGGAGTAGGTATAGACTAGTGGGGAGGAGTAGGTATAGACTTTAGGGGGGAGGAGTAGGTATAGACTTTAGGGGGGAGGAGTAGGTACAGACTAGTGGGGAGGAGTAGGTATAGACTTTAGGGGGGAGGAGTAGGTATAGACTTTAGGGGGGAGGAGTAGGTATAGACTTTAGGGGGGAGGAGTAGGTATAGACTTTAGGGGGGAGGAGTAGGTATAGACTTTAGGGGGGAGGAGTAGGTACAGACTAGTGGGGAGGAGTAGGTATAGACTTTAGGGGGGAGGAGTAGGTATAGACTTTAGGGGGGAGGAGTAGGTACAGACTAGTGGGGAGGAGTAGGTATAGACTAGTGGGGAGGAGTAGGTATAGACTTTAGGGGGGAGGAGTAGGTATAGACTTTAGGGGGGAGGAGTAGGTACAGACTAGTGGGGAGGAGTAGGTATAGACTTTAGGGGGGAGGAGTAGGTATAGACTTTAGGGGGGAGGAGTAGGTATAGACTAGGGGGGAGGAGTAGGTATAGACTAGTGGGGAGGAGTAGGTATAGACTTTAGGGGGGAGGAGTAGGTATAGACTTTAGGGGGGAGGAGTAGGTATAGACTTTAGGGGGGAGGAGTAGGTATAGACTTTAGGGGGGAGGAGTAGGTATAGACTTTAGGGGGGAGGAGTAGGTACAGACTAGTGGGGAGGAGTAGGTACAGACTTTAGGGGGGAGGAGTAGGTATAGACTTTAGGGGGGAGGAGTAGGTATAGACTTTAGGGGGGAGGAGTAGGTACAGACTAGTGGGGAGGAGTAGGTATAGAGTTTAGGGGGGAGGAGTAGGTATAGACTAGTGGGGAGGTGTAGGTATAGACTTTAGGGGGGAGGAGTAGGTATAGACTTTAGGGGGGAGGAGTAGGTACAGACTAGTGGGGAGGAGTAGGTATAGACTTTAGGGGGGAGGAGTAGGTATAGACTTTAGGGGGGAGGAGTAGGTACAGACTAGTGGGGAGGAGTAGGTATAGACTTTAGGGGGGAGGAGTAGGTATAGACTAGTGGGGAGGAGTAGGTATAGACTTTAGGGGGGAGGAGTAGGTATAGACTTTAGGGGGGAGGAGTAGGTACAGACTAGTGGGGAGGAGTAGGTATAGACTTTAGGGGGGAGGAGTAGGTATAGACTTTAGGGGGGAGGAGTAGGTATAGACTAGTGGGGAGGAGTAGGTATAGACTTTAGGGGGGAGGAGTAGGTACAGACTAGTGGGGAGGAGTAGGTATAGAGTTTAGGGGGGAGGAGTAGGTATAGACTTTAGGGGGGAGGAGTAGGTATAGACTTTAGGGGGGGAGGAGTAGGTATAGACTTTAGGGGGGAGGAGTAGGTACAGACTAGTGGGGAGGAGTAGGTATAGACTTTAGGGGGGAGGAGTAGGTATAGACTTTAGGGGGGAGGAGTAGGTACAGACTAGTGGGGAGGAGTAGGTATAGACTTTAGGGGGGAGCAGTAGGTATAGACTTTAGGGGGGAGGAGTAGGTATAGACTTTAGGGGGGAGGAGTAGGTATAGACTTTAGGGGGGAGGAGTAGGTATAGACTTTAGGGGGGAGGAGTAGGTACAGACTAGTGGGGAGGAGTAGGTACAGACTAGTGGGGAGGAGTAGGTATAGACTTTAGGGGGGAGGAGTAGGTACAGACTAGTGGGGAGGAGTAGGTACAGACTAGTGGGGAGGAGTAGGTATAGACTTTAGGGGAGAGGAGTAGGTGTAGACTTTAGGGGGAGGAGTAGGTACAGACTAGTGGGGAGGAGTAGGTATAGACTTTAGGGGGGAGGAGTAGGTATAGACTTTAGGGGGGAGGAGTAGGTACAGACTAGTGGGGAGGAGTAGGTATAGACTTTAGGGGGGAGGAGTAGGTATAGACTTTAGGGGGGAGGAGTAGGTATAGACTTTAGGGGGGAGGAGTAGGTATAGACTTTAGGGGGGAGGAGTAGGTACAGACTAGTGGGGAGGAGTAGGTATAGACTTTAGGGGGGAGGAGTAGGTATAGACTTTAGGGGGGAGGAGTAGGTATAGACTTTAGGGGGGAGGAGTAGGTATAGACTTTAGAGATTATGAACTTCACTCATCTCAAAATATATTTTAATGTATAGATCGAATGAAGTCTTCTCTGAGTTGGGGTTAGACAGGATATTGTGTGTGTTCGTCTGCCTCGGTGCATGATGGGTGCAATCATTTTTACATCTGGGCTCCCGAGTGGAGCAGCAGTCTAAGGCACTGCATCTCAGTGCAAGAGGTGTCACTGCAGTCCCTGGTGCGATTCCAGGCTGTATCACATCCGTCCGTGATTGGGAGTCCCATAGGGTGGTGTACAATTGGCCCAGCGTCATTTGGGTTTGGCCAGGGTAGGCCGTCATTGTAAATAAGAATGGGTTCTTAATGGACTTGCCTGGTTAATTAAAATGTTAGTTCGCACAGTGCTACAGGTGGGCAGAGATTTCACTTTAGGACCAATGGAATGGTCTAAAGTGTGCAAACTCCACCCACCCAGTGTACCAGACTACATTTTGATCATTTAGCAGATGCTCTTATCCAGAGCAACTTAATCAGCGCATTCAACTTAGGTAGTTAAGTTAACCACCAACCTGGACTCAGGGGTAGACGTAACATAGTAAAGGTAAATCCTGGACATTCCAATTAATATGATGTTAAGTTTCATATGGTATGTATTAATTTGTGGATGTCCATCATCCATGTCATACAATATGTTAGGAATTGCAATTCATACTTACGCTTTTGCTAAACGTATTATAGGTTAGGAATTCAGATTTGTTGTGGCTAACGCTGACGTTAGCTAGGTGGCTAACGCTAACATTAGCTAAGTGGCTAATGTTTGTTAGGCTAGGGGTTAAGGTTAAAGTAGTTGCAAATGAGCTAAAATGCTAGTTGTCTGATGAGATTCGAAAGCACAAGCTTTGGGTTGCTAGACGTAAACGTTACACGCCTACCCATCCACCATGACCAACCACCCAACTTTAGTTTTTACCTTAAGTAACCATTCCAAATGTAACAAATAGTAATTTGAGAGTACCAAATTGATGTTTACTTTGTTACGTCTAGTCTATGAAACCAGGCTGCAGCCACATTACAGTCATTGCAAGTAAAACTTTCCTCAATAAAGCAGCTATCTGCAAAACCATAGTAAGAAAATTGAAGTGGGAGTGTTCGTGTAACTCCATGTACAACAGTTAGGTGCTCGTTTTGATTCACCCAATGATATGGAATAACCCTACATCCTAGTCTAAAACAATGATATGGAATAACCCTACATCCTAGTCTAAAACAATGATATGGAATAACCCTACATCCTAGTCTAAAACAATGATATGGAATAACCCTACATCCTAGTCTAAAACAATGATATGGAATAACCCTACATCCTAGTCTAAAACAATGATATGGAATAACCCTACATCCTAGTCTAAAACAATGATATGGAATAACCCTACATCCTAGTCTAAAACAATGATATGGAATAACCCTACATCCTAGTCTAAAACAATGATATGGAATAACCCTACATCCTAGTCTAAAACAATGATATGGAATAACCCTACATCCTAGTCTAAAACAATGATATGGAATAACCCTACATTGAGGATCCTAGTCTAAAACAATGATCATTACATATTAGACATAACACAAGGTCTAATGATCCATTTCTCACCTGTGTGTGCAGCTCTGCTCTCCATTCCTCAGATTAAGTGAGGGGTTGTGGCTCAACATATTTGCCGACTCCACACGCCTCCTACCTAGTATGAACCCGTCTGATCGGATTGCATGTTAACTTCCTAGTACAAAACGTGACAAACTGTACAATTATGAATCACCCACTCAGGCGACTTGGGGAGATGGACATACCTCAAATTAGTTGTTGTTGGTAAGCCCTTCTCGTGGAGCTGCGTCATCACCTACATCTACAACTAACTATCCTCTACCACACTAACTTAGAAAAAAGGCACAACACAGTCACTCCCAAATATATCATTATTTAATTAATAAAAACACTTTCTCTGCTTTGCTGAGGTCTTCAATGTGTAGAAGGACTAGACAGCGGTAACATCTCTTCCCTTCTCTCCGGGGCCTGGAGAACAACAACACACCATCTCCGTTCCAAATGAAACCCTAATTCCCTACATAGTGCACTACTTTTGGCAAAGAACCTATATGATAGCCCTATGTGACCCTGACCCAAACTAGTGCACAATGTAGGGAATAGGGTGCCATTCCAGATTTGAAGACACTGGTAAAGCCGTGACGAATATCCCTACAGCATGTGGATGTGTTCTAGCGGAAGCTAGAAGGGTAAAACCTGGAGTTCTTTACCATGAGCCATGGAGGCTTCTAGAAATGACTTGGCTCCCTCTGCAGGTTTGTAAAGGGAACTACACAAAGAGCTGCATCAACAGAGACACAGACCAACCCAACAGTATGGGAGGTTTGTAAAGGGAACTACACAAAGAGCTGCATCAACAGAGACACAGACCAACCCAACAGTATGGGAGGTTTGTAAAGGGAACTACACAAAGAGCTGCATCAACAGAGACACAGACCAACCCAACAGTATGGGAGGTTTGTAAAGGGAACTACACAAAGAGCTGCATCAACAGAGACACAGACCAACCCAACAGTATGGGAGGTTTGTAAAGGGAACTACACAAAGAGCTGCATCAACAGAGACACAGACCAACCCAACAGTATGGGAGGTTTGTAAAGGGAACTAGACAAAGAGCTGCATCAACAGAGACACAGACCAACCCAACAGTATGGGAGGTTTGTAAAGGGAACTACACAAAGAGCTGCATCAACAGAGACACAGACCAACCCAACAGTATGAGAGGTTTGTAAAGGGAACTACACAAAGAGCTGCATCAACAGAGACACAGACCAACCCAACAGTATGAGAGGTTTGTAAAGGGAACTACACAAAGAGCTGCATCAACAGAGACACAGACCAACCCAACAGTATGAGAGGTTTGTAAAGGGAACTACACAAAGAGCTGCATCAACAGAGACACAGACCAACCCAACAGTATGGGAGGTTTGTAAAGGGAACTACACAAAGAGCTGCATCAACAGAGACACAGACCAACCCAACAGTATGGGAGGTTTGTAAAGGGAACTACACAAAGAGCTGCATCAACAGAGACACAGACCAACCCAACAGTATGGGAGGTTTGTAAAGGGAACTACACAAAGAGCTGCATCAACAGAGACACAGACCAACCCAACAGTATGGGAGGTTTGTAAAGGGAACTAGACAAAGAGCTGCATCAACAGAGACACAGACCAACCCAACAGTATGGGAGGTTTGTAAAGGGAACTACACAAAGAGCTGCATCAACAGAGACACAGACCAACCCAACAGTATGGGAGGTTTGTAAAGGGAACTACACAAAGAGCTGCATCAACAGAGACACAGACCAACCCAACAGTATGGGAGGTTTGTAAAGGGAACTACACAAAGAGCTGCATCAACAGAGACACAGACCAACCCAACAGTATGGGAGGTTTGTAAAGGGAACTACACAAAGAGCTGCATCAACAGAGACACAGACCAACCCAACAGTATGGGAGGCCACATTGGGCTGAAGCTGTAACCAAACTATGTCACCAGGTGTACTTAAGACATTCCATTAGTCAACATCATCATCTTTTAATGTTTATTCAGTTTCACTCAATTTTAGTCGCAGTGACACAGTCACATCATTTATTTTTCTTCTTCTTAGTTTTGGGCGTTTCAGGATCTCCATGGAGAAAGGACGTGATATCGTCACCCTGTTTCCTCTTCCTGTTTGGCTTGTCACTAAGGTAACCGCTGGAGTCGCTCCCCTGCACCTCCACAGGACCTCTCCCACCCACTTCTCTCTCCTCATCCTCTTCGTTCTGTCGTTTCTCCTTCCTCTTCTTCTTCTTCTCCTCAGAGTGTCCGTTAGTGCTGCTGTCCTCCACTGTTCCGTTCACAGCATCTCCGGGGGCTGGTACTGAAACCACCTCCTCTCTGTGTTTCTCCTTCCTCTTCTTCTTCTTCTTGGGTTTGACGGTGGCTTCGGGCGAGTCCTGGTTGGGTTGTAGAGCAGGTTCTGTGTCTGGTTCCTCCAGCTGTTCTGTGGGGTCAATAGGATCAGAACTCTCTCCAGCTGCCATCAGCTCCTGAACCCTGAGAGAACACACAACTGTTTAGCCTCAGATAACACAGCTCTAACATATCCTCATACAGCTTGCCCACTGCCGCGCGAGGCCCATACAGCTTGCCCCCCCCCCTGCCGCGCGAGGCCCATACAGCTTGCCCCCCCTGCCGCGCGAGGCCCATACAGCTTGCCCCCCCCCCGCCGCGCGAGGCCCATACAGCTTGCCCCCCCCCCGCCGCGCGAGGCCCATACAGCTTGCCCCCCCCCCGCCGCGCGAGGCCCATACAGCTTGCCCCCCCTGCCGCGCGAGGCCCATACAGCTTGCCCCCCCGCCGCGCGAGGCCCATACAGCTTGCCCCCCCCCCCCCGCCGCGCGAGGCCCATACAGCTTGCCCCCCCCCCCCCGCCCGCGACCCCCTGCCGCGCGAGGCCCATACAGCTTGCACCACCCTGCCGCGCGAGGCCCATACAGCTTGCCTCCCCCCCCGCCCGCGAGGCCCATACAGCTTGCCCCCCCCCCCGCCGCGCGAGGCCCATACAGCTTGCCCCCCCTGCCGCGCGAGGCCCATACAGCTTGCCCCCCCCCCGCCGCGCGAGGCCCATACAGCTTGCCCCCCCCCCCCGCCGCGCGAGGCCCATACAGCTTGCCCCCCCCCTGCCGCGCGAGGCCCATACAGCTTGCCCCCCCCTGCCGTGCAAGGCCCATGCAGCTTGCCCCCCCTGCCGTGCGAGGCACAGAATCACTGGCCCTTGATCACTCGATCCAGCAACTGGGATGCAAAGTGATTTGTACATCAGTGATTCTGCACAGTCCGACTGCAATGTAATCCATCTCAGACACACCGTAACCTACCGTGCCCTGCCAAGTCTTCCTCTGATCAGCAGTACTCCGACTGTGTCTGCATCTAGCTGACAGACCTCAAACTCCAGCTCCGCCCCTATCCTGGGTCCTGCCTCCTTCCAGGTCTCCATGGTGACGTGGGCTGGCTTCGGAACACTGGCGTTGAAACAGCCATGGACCAGACAGCCCACGTGACTCACACCAAGCTTATTAACTGTACCCTGGAGAGGGGGGGGGGTACAGTTAGATTACCATGGTAACTAGCTACAACACATCAACACTGTGCAGTTGTCTGTAAGAATCACATCGGTTCTGTATGGGTTACTCACAAACAGTTAACATAGCTTGCCTCTCACCAGTAGTTTCTGTCCTCTCTGGGGTTGGAAGACGACAAAGTTGGCTTGTATGTCGAGGTGAATGTATCCGTTATCGTCGTAGATGTCTCCATGCTGTCTCAGTAAACTGACCTCATCATAGGCCAGAGGCACACCTTTCAGACTGCACAGGGAACACCGGTCGACAGGGTCATATTCATTAATGCACACCACAACAAAACGTTTTGCAACAGGAAACTTAAAAAAACATTTCAAGGTAGGTCCCTCCCGTTCCAGACAGTTTACTTCTGTTTGGTTCCTAGAGGATACGACCCGGGAGTGTTATCGTCAGCAGAGAACACGCCAGATACACAGATGATTATGTGCAGGCCAGAAGATCAATGTAACATATTTCATGTGGTTCCTGGGATGTTTAATACAAGTTCAGAGCATTGTAAAGATCTGATATTCTGCACAAGCCTGCACGCTATAGAGTTGACCTAACGACACCTCCTGGCGGCCATGTTGGAAGACCACCACATGAATTATTCTGACAACAGCCGAGTGGCTACCCCAAACTGCATGATAACAGTGCCTAAAACTACTTCATTCAGTATTTGGCTGCTCTAACAAGGCAGGAAAGAAAACAGTTAAAATTATAATAAAATGAACAGATTCCCACACCAGGACTCAAGAACTGTCAGAAAAGCGAAGAAAACGTTTTACCCGTCAAGAGCTGAACCCAGACAGCTGTCAGTAACTGGTCTGCTACGATCATTTAATCACTGGTAAATCACGTCTGATCGATTTCGAGTTTAGTTTAGCTGTTGTGCTAACAACAACACTAAATTAGCTAGCTAGATAGCTTGTAGTCCAGCAAATAGCATGTATTGTGTGAGATTAACATTTTTGGGGAAGCTATTTTTCACCCTAAAAAAAGATGACATGCCTCTATCATCATAAGACTACTACTCCTAATGTGATGAGTAGATTGGATAGTCATAATTTAGGATATGAATAAGCGTGTAGTGGCATAGGTTTATAGGCTATGTCAGAGACATTTTCTTTGCACGGGAAAAATGTGGCCTTCTGATAAACACTTCTACTAAACTTTATGACTGGAGAAATGAGCAGAATCTTGTTAATACGCTGGTCGTCCAGATCAGATCAGTAAAAAATACCTGGTCTTGAATGCAACCATGTACTCTAGGCCTTTGAAAAAGGGCTCCTGGCTAAAAGGGATCTAGCTTGTACCAAATTGTCGAAAGTATTTTTTTTATTTTAGCTAATGCTAACCCTTTTCCTTACCGTAACCTAATTCTCCTAGTCTGCTACGAAATGTAAAACATGACGTTCATTTGACAACAGCTGTATCCCTTATAGCCATGACTATGAAAAGGGGGAGACTATACAATATTACATCCATATAGCCAGGAGGACCTTACTGTCCCCCCCCCCAAAAAGAAACTCCAACGATAATTTGTTGAGAACTTTATTCATAAGAGTGTATGTACATTACAGCATAGGACAAAGGCCTCAATGGGATAGGACAACCTGCTGTGTTGACTATTGGTTGTTCCAGCCCAACAATAGATTGAATCTTTATATGACACTAAAACAGCTGAATGAATCAAACACACAATCAAACAATTAAAAGCCCTGATGGTACAGGTAGCTAAAGAAGTGAAATCTTACTTGGATAGGTTATCCCACTGGCTCTGTTTTCTGGGTCCTTAGAAAAACTCAATAATGGGGCAGTTTGGGGAAGTTTCAAATTTGATTTGATTTTCTAACATCAGGGGTGCTTTTCATTTGTTTATGTACTACTGTAGGTTCACCAGCTGACCTCTATCAAGACACACACGTTGACTGGATTCCCACTGTGAAGGTGAGCAATACTGCAGCAGCATCAGATTCCCACTGTGAAGATGAGCAATACTGCAGCAGCATCAGATTCCCACGGTGAAGATGAGCAATACTGCAGCAGCATCAGATTCCCACTGTGAAGATGAGCAATACTGCAGCAGCATCAGATTCCCACTGTGAAGATGAGCAATACTGCAGCAGCATCAGATTCCCACGGTGAAGATGAGCAATACTGCAGCAGCATCAGATTCCCACTGTGAAGATGAGCAATACTGCAGCAGCATCAGATTCCCACTGTGAAGATGAGCAATACTGCAGCAGCATCAGATTCCCACTGTGAAGATGAGCAATACTGCAGCAGCATCAGATTCCCACTGTGAAGTTGAGCAATACTGCAGCAGCATCAGATTCCCACTGTGAAAATGAGCAATACTGCAGCAGCATCAGATTCCCACGGTGAAGATGAGCAATACTGCAGCAGCATCAGATTCCCACTGTGAAGATGAGCAATACTGCAGCAGCATCAGATTCTCACTGTGAAGATGAGCAATACTGCAGCAGCATCAGATTCTCACTGTGAAGATGAGCAATACTGCAGCAGCATCAGATTCTCACTGTGAAGATGAGCAATACTGCAGCAGCATCAGATTCTTCGACTACTACTTTGTCCTACAAAATCTGGTATAATGATTAGCCTCTTACAAATGATCACACGATCCCGTGTGGCTCAGTTGGTAGAGCATGGTGTTTGCAACACCAGGGTTGTGGGTTCGTTTCCCACGGGGGACCAGTACGGGGGAAAACATTTATGTAATGTATGCATTCACTACTGTGAGTCGCTCTGGATAAGAGCGTCTGCTAAATGACTAAAATGTAAATGTAAATCTAGTGTTATTGTTTTTAAACGGAGAACCGAACAATATGTAAAACAGTGTGTGAGTTAAGCTATTCTCTGCTTCAGATGCACAATGTCAACTGCAAATTCCCACAAGGCTAATGCCATCATACTGTATCATACTGCTAGTGGTTCCCAACTCCGGTCCTCCAGTACCCCCCCCCCCCCCAACGGTAGTTTTATTGTAGCCCCGAACAAACACACCGGATTCAATTTGTCAACTAATCATCAGGCCCTCAATGAGTGGAATCAGGTGTGCTTGTCCGGGGCTACAATACTGGAGTTAGGCCTACAGCAGTGGCTGCATTGGCGTTGCATTGGCGTTGCATGCCATTATCAACTGCAAAATGATTTCACGTTGCTGATATCCGTATAAAAAATAAATAAATAAAAGGACAATCAAAACTAATTGATCAAACTAATTGGAGCTTATGACTGAACAAAAAAGGTCATTTCCATTTGCGAATACAACACAGACAACTTAGAGATTCCCTTCCTCTCTCTATTGCAGGACTGTGATCTGTGATTCATCAACACTAGTTCAACATCAAAAAATTGTTAAGTTAACAATTAAAACAATTTTAAACACTTAACCTCAAATAATCATCACTTACATATAATTTCAAAGTGTACTATTAAGCTAAATCACATGTAAAAGTTTGACATTTTAGTAACAACTAGGCTATTATTACCATTATTATTTTTAAAAGTAAAAAAGTAAATAACAGGACTGGAGTAGGCTAGTGGTTAGAGCGTTGGGCCAGTAACTGAAAGGTTGCTGGTTTGAATCCCAGAGCCGACAAGCCTCAGTTGATGTGCCTTTGAGCAAGGTACTTAACCGTAATTGCTCCTGTAAGTCGCTCTGGATAAGAGCGTCTGCTAAATGACTCAAATGTAGGTGGCCAACCTCGCTCCACTGGTCCCCGATCTACTGGGTGAGCAGACTTCTGTTCCAGCCCAGCAACAGCAAACTTGATTATTAACTTATTAGGTTTGATACATTGACTCAGGTGTGTTAGTGCAGGGCTGGAACAGTAGCCTGCACAGCCAGCAGGGTTGGGTCTGCCCCAGTCACAATAGGTTTATACATTGTGTGAATTTTAAAACTGTATTTTTGTTCATAAAATTTGCAATCATAGCTACACATATAATCCAGGGTTTGAAAGCTCCGCCCTACGGGACTCCCGATCACGGCTGGTTGTGATACAGCCCAGCATCGAACCAGGGTCTGTAGTGACGCCTCTTGCGCTGCAGTGCCTTAGCCCGCTCGGAGTCCAAAAGGTATCGGAACCCACCCAATGTTAGTAGTGTTTTACATCAAATCAAATGTTATTGGTCCCATACACATGGTCAGCAGATGTTATTGGTCACATGGTTAACAGATGTTATTGGTCACATGGTTAGATGTTATTGGTCACATGGTTAACAGATGTTAATGGTCCATACACATGGTCAGCAGATGTTAATGGTCCATACACATGGTCAGCAGATGTTAATGGTCCATACACATGGTTAGCAGATGTTATTGGTCCATACACACGGTTAGCAGATGTTATTGGTCCATACACACGGTTAGCAGATGTTATTGGTCCATACACATGGTTAGCAGATGTTATTGGTCCATACACACGGTTAGCAGATGTTATTGGTCCATACACACGGTTAGCAGATGTTATTGGTCCATACACACGGTTAGCAGATGTTATTGGTCCATACACACGGTTAGCAGATGTTATTGGTCCATACACACGGTTAGCAGATGTTATTGGTCCATACACATGGTTAGCAGATGTTATTGGTCCATACACATGGTCAGCAGCTGTTATTGGTCCATACACATGGTTAGCAGATGTTATTGGTCACATACACATGGTTAGCAGATGTTAATGCGAGTGTAGCGAAATGCTTGTGCTTCTAGTTCCGATCATGCAGTAATATCTAACAAGTAATCTAACAATTTCACAACAACTACCTTGTACACACAAGTGGAAAGGAATGAATACGAATATGTACATAAAAATATATAAATGAGCGATGGCCGAACGGCATAGGCAAGATGAAGTAGATGGTATAGAGTACAGTATATACATATGAGGTAAGTAAACATTATAGAAAGTGGCTAGTGATACATTTATTACATACATTTTTTTCATTATTAAAGTGGTTGGAGTTGAGTCAGTATGTTGGTAGCAGCCACTCAATGTTAGTGATGGCTATTTAACAGTCTGATGACCTTGAGATAGAAGCTGTTTTTCAGTCTCTCTGTCCCAGTTTTGATGCACCTGTACTGACCTCGCCTTCTGGATGTTAGCGGGGTGAACAGGCAGTGGCTCGGGTGGTTGCTGTCCTTGATGATCATTTTGGCCTTCCTGTGACATCGGGTGGTGTAGGTGTCCTGGAGGGCAGGTAGTTTGCACCCGGTGATGCGTTGTGCAGACCTCACCACCCTCTGGAGAGCCTTCCGGTTATGGGCGGAGCAGCTGCCGTACCAGGCGGTGATAGAGCCCGACAGGATGCTCTCAATTGTGCATCTGTAAAAGTTTGTGAGTGTTTTTGGTGACAAGACAAATTTCTTCAGGCTCCTGAGGTTGAAGAGGCGCTGTTGTGCCTTCTTCACCACACTGTCTGTGTGGGTGGACCATTTCAGTTTGTCCGTGATGTGTACGCTGAGGAACTTAAAACTCTCCACCCTCTCCACTACTGTCCCGTCGATGTGGATGGGGGGCTGCTCCCTCTGCTGTTTCCTGAAGTCCACGATCATCTCCTTTGTTTTGTTGACGTTGAGTGTGAGGTTATTTTCCTGACACCACACTCCGAGGGCCCTCACCTTCTCCCTGTAGGCCGTCTCGTCGTTGTTGGTAATCAAGCCTACCACTGTAGTGTCGTCTGCAAACTTGATGATTGAGTTGGAAATGTGCATGGCCACGCAGTCGTGGGTGAACAGGGAGTACAGGAGAGGGCTGAGAACGCACCCATGTGGGGCCCCTGTGTTGAGGATCAGCGGGGTGGAGATGTTACCTACTCTCACCACCTGGGGGCGGCCTGTCAGGAAGTCCAGGACCCAGTTGCACAGGGAGGGATCGAGACCCAGGGTCTCGAGCTTAATGACGAGTTTAGAGGGTACTATGGTGTTAAATGCTGAGCTGTAGTCGATGAACAGCATTCTTACATAGGTATTCCTCTCGTCCAGATGGGTTAGGGCAGTGCGATTGCGTCGTCTGTGGACCTATTGGGGCGGTAAGCAAATTGGAGTGGGCCTAGGGTGTCAGGTAGCGTGGAGGTGATATGGTCCTTGACTAGTCTCTCAAAGCACTTCATGAAGAGGAAGTGAGTGCTACGGGGCGATAATCGTTTAGCTCAGTTACCTTGACTTTCTTGAGAACAGGAACAATGGTGGACGTCTTGAAGCAAGTGAGGACAGCAGACTGTGATAGGGAGAGATTGAATATGTCCGTAAACACACCAGCCAGCTGGTCTGCGCATGTTCTGAGGACGCGGCTGGGATCTGGACCTGCAGCCTTGCGAGGGTTGACACGTTTCAACGTTTTACTCACGTTGGCTGCAGTGAAGGAGAGCCCGCAGGTTTTGGTAGCGGGCCATGACCATCAAAGTCTTTTGTGCCACTGATCTCGAAATCAGGCATGCAACAGCAAATATATTCTAAATAGTAACTATTTCGGGATGATATAGATTTCAACTGCAAAGTAGGAAGCCTGCTAGATAGCTCTGGTCCAGGGCGTTGTTCAACTACGCTCTCACTAACGAGTTGTTTAGTGACTAGCTTCAATATAACTAACTACTTTCTTAACTCGAAAAAGTGGAGAGATTTAGAGTAGCCAAAATGTTTCTGTATGCGCAAACTGTCATTTATCCAAAGTACGAAAAAAAGTAGTTTTTTACCGCCAGACTACCTCTGGTGCGCATGTGTCGGGTCTACATGCGTATTACAACGTGTATAAACTAGCAGCACATCGCTGGTTACTAGCCACTTCGTGAGTTAACTAACTAGCATATTCAACCCATAGCTTACCTTTCTGAGTATCTTAGCAGTTCGGTGTTCAGTTCCTCTTGGATCCCTGTCCGTTTCTTCTTCAGGTACATGGGCGACAGGGCAATATGTCTCCTGTGCGTGTCCATGACTAGACACGAGTACGGCGTTGACACCAGCTTACATGCGTCAGCGAACGACGGGATCAGACTTGGAAACGCGCCTGGGTCTCCACCGCCTGCCGCATAAGGTCCGTTTGCTGTCGGATTGGTTAAAATTGAGACTTCGGTGGACATTTTTGCGTGTTTCGAGTCGTCTTCTATCTGCTCCAAGTTCGCCATGCTTCTGGAGACAGCAGGAAGGAAGTCGACGAGGGAAGACTTCCGTAGTGAAGAGGGTCCGCGAGTTTAGACAGTCGGTGTTTTTGTTATGTCGTCTCCTAGCGGAGAGGAGTAGTCGAAAACTAAACCTGCACACATTCCACTCCACATTCACTGACCCCCTTCTCTACGTTAGACAGATACAGCTCTTCATTGATTGTGTGCCATGATTGAAATACATTCAAGAAACTCAAACATAATAGTGTGTTATGATGCCGTTTTTTCCACTAGAATCATTATACAGGAAGTTAGAGGAGTAGTGGTGGAGTTAGAGGAGTAGTGGTGGAGTTAGAGGAGTAGTGGTGAAGTTAGAGGAGTAGTGGTGGAGTTAGAGGAGTAGTGGTGAAGTTAGAGGAGTAGTGGTGAAGTTAGAGGAGTAGTGGTGAAGTCAGAGGAGTAGTGGTGAAGTTATAGGAGTAGTGGTGGAGTTATAGGAGTAGTGGTGAAGTTAGAGGAGTAGTGGTGAAGTTAGAGGAGTAGTGGTGAAGTTATAGGAGTAGTGGTGAAGTTAGAGGAGTAGTGGTGGAGTTAGAGGAGTAGTGGTGGAGTTAGAGGTGTAGTGGTGGAGTTAGAGGAGTAGTGGTGAAGTTAGAAGAGTAGTGGTGAAGTTAGAGGAGTAGTGGTGGAGTTAGAGGCGTAGTGGTGGAGTTATAGGAGTAGTGGTGGAGTTAGAGGAGTAGTGGTGGAGTTAGAGGTGTAGTGGTGGAGTTAGAGGAGTAGTGGTGAAGTTAGAGGAGTAGTGGTGGAGTTAGAGGAGTAGTGGTGAAGTTAGAGGAGTAGTGGTGGAGTTATACGAGTAGGGCTGAAGTTATAAGAGTAGTGGTGAAGTTAGAGGCGTAGTGGTGGAGTTAGAGGAGTAGTGGTGGAGTTATAGGAGTAGTGGTGGAGTTAGAGGAGTAGTGGTGGAGTTAAAGGAGTAGTGGTGTGTTACCTTGTGCTGTTGGATGTACAGGCGTTCTCTCTGTGTAGTGTCAGTTTCATTTGAACCGTTAGATGGCAACGTCCTGTATGGGATATGGCTCCAGCTTGGCTCTTTTATCAAACATCCAGGGTTTAGTAACTCAGTTACATGTAATCTGATTACAAACAAACCCAATCAGTTACATTACCAGCAAAAATATTCTTATCAGATTACAGATAGCCTTTTAAAAAACTTGATGATTACTTCTTGGATTACGTTTAAATTCAGAAAGGGTGTTTGCGAGAAGAAAAAAAAAACATTGACACCTTTCTGTTTTCTCAATTACATTCAATTCAGCATTGAAAAAAGGCGCAAGTTTACATTTTTTCCACCTGAGCGAGACTGACCACAAGTCAGAGACCACTATGATGACACACCAAATGCATTTCATGGATCATTTTTGTCTTCTAATGCCAGATAAGGGGAAAGTAATCAGATTTACATTACTGAGTTTGTGTAATCCCAAAATTACATTACTGATTACAATTTTGGTCAAGTAACAGATTATATTTACAAAGTAACCTACCCAACCCTGCAAACATCAGTAGTCTACTGTTACTGTATATTCACTCACTCTGGATAAGACCATCAGCTAAATTACTAAAATGTTGATTCAAACATACAATAATTGTTATTTCAGAAGATAATTAAAGATATTTACAACATTACAACATTTTAAATGCATTTAGAAATGGACCCATTCTTCGTTGAAAACATCAATCAATAAATTGTTATTTCAGAATCCAGGAGAAAATAATCTGTATAACTTTGTATGAGTTTGTTGATACAAAGACTGGTACTTCATGTGTTGCCAATCCCCATGGAGAGAAATAGAGTGTAGAGGCCACAGGAGGCTGCTGAGGGGAGGACGGCTCATAATACTGGCTGGAACAGAGAAAATGGAATCAAACACGTTTGATGTATTTGATACCATTCCACTAATTCCACTCCAGCCATTACCACAAACCTTTCCTCCCCAATTAAGGTGCCACCAACCTCGTGTGGTAGAGGTCACGTGGAGCATTCTGACAGTCTCTATGTCTGTGTGTGAAGTCTAGAACAGACCAAAACGAGGGTATAGTTGTCCATGGATGGGTTTTGATCTATTATCTGCCCTGTATGTCCCCTATAAGGCTTATGGATTGTGGGAATCAAGCACACAGAAACGGCCTGCATATCTCCCACCATAGAGATACACAGTACAGAACGTGTTAGAAATCTTTGTTGATGTCTCTAACGTTCGTCGTTACGAGGTGTTCCATCAGTCCTGCTCTCTCCAGTACACCACAGTCCAGTTGTAGCATGTTGAACCACCCCAACCAGTATGGATTCTCTTGGATAATCTGTGGATAAATCAACTATGGATTAGTTACCATGTTGTCTGATATTATGATCAAATTTAAATCATGTTAATAAATATACCATACCATAACCACTACCATAACCATAACCACTACCATAATCTACCCTGTTTGGCTGCGCCCCTGCAGTGGAGGGAGCACTGCCATAACCTACCCTGTTTGGCTGGAGCACTACCATAACCTACCCTGTTTGGCTGTGCTCCTACAGTGGAGGGAGCACTATCATAACCTACCCTATTTGGCTGTGCCCCTGCAGTGGAGGGAGCACTATCATAACCTACCCTGTTTGGCTGGAGCACTACCATAACCTACCCTGTTTGGCTGTGCCCCTGCAGTGGAGGGAGCACTACCATAACCTACCCTGTTTGGCTGTGCTCCTGCAGTGGAGGGAGCACTACCATAACCTACCCTGTTTGGCTGGAGCACTACCATAACCTACCCTGTTTGGCTGTGCCCCTGCAGTGGAGGGAGCACTACCATAACCTACCCTGTTTGGCTGTGCTCCTGCAGTGGAGGGAGCACTACCATAACCTACCCTGTTTGGCTGTGCTCCTGCAGTGGAGGGAGCACTACCATAACTTACCCTGTTTGGCTGTGCCCCTGCAGTGGAGGGAGCACTACCATAACCTACCCTGTTTGGCTGGAGCACTACCATAACCTACCCTGTTTGGCTGTGCTCCTGCAGTGGAGGGAGCACTACCATAACCTACCCTGTTTGGCTGTGCTCCTGCAGTGGAGGGAGCACTACCATAACCTACCCTGTTTGGCTGTGCCCCTGCAGTGGAGGGAGCACTACCATAACCTACCCTGTTTGGCTGTGCCCCTGCAGTGGAGGGAGCATTAGCATGATGTAGCAGACCCCGACCATGCTTCCTCCTCCATCCTACACACTGAGAAGACATAGCTCAGACGCTCATGGGCCACATAACCACAGCTGGCTGCTCCTGACACATGCGCCTCGTCCAAATCCAGGCCCATAGCCTCGCCCTGCAGCACGTGGTGGAGGAAGTCTAGAATAAGAATAATCTTCATCATTCTCATCATCTTTTTTTTTGATTGGCACCTTTTGTAATGACATTACAGCCCAAAGTGCTTAACGGATTGGCACCTCAAATGTATAATTGGTTAATTGGTTGCTTAAATGGTTATAATTACAGAAAGTAGCCTACCTATGTACCGCGTGGCCAGTTTGAGCGTCTGGATCTTGCTGAGTTTGTCTGAGGGCAGCGTGGGGATGATCTGTCGTAGCGAGGCGAAGGCCTGGTTGAGTGACTGGGTCCTCTGTCGCTCCCGTACATTAGCCATGACACGCTGATTCTGTGTGTCATCCAGAGACCTGGGTAGACTGCTCACACTGCTGACGTCACTCCAGTCACTTCCTCTCCTCTTCCCCCTCTTCTTCCCCGGGCTTTGGATATTCCGGTTCCCCTCATCTTCTTCATCTTCATTCTGCTCCCCCGGTCTCCTTCGGCTTGCCCACTGTTTTCTGGTGCCTCTACGTGGCCTCCGGTGTTGGTCGATCTCTTCCTCGCTGTTCCCAGCGCTGTCGACCGGAGACCGAGACCCCACTGGGGAACACATCATGTCCCCAAACATAACCTGATCCCTTAAACCCTGACTGATGACCTAAACCCCTGACCCGGGTCACAGCATCCTGGAAACCTGGTGGATCCTGTCCCTTTAAGACAGGAGTTAAGATCCCTATTTCTCTATCCTTTTCTCCCTCTTTCCCTCTCCCTCTCTCCCTCTGTCTCCCTCTCTCTCTCTCTCCCACACTCTTTTGTCCCTTTCAGAGAGGAGTGTAGACAGTTAACATTGATCCAGTCTCGTACTCTGCCGGTTGGATATCTTTATAAGCATGCAGCGCCCGGAATGGGGATTTTGGGGAGCGCTGTGATTGGGTGAGAGGGTGAGGTGACGTCAGGAGGGAGTGGGTGGGAGGGAGAAGGTCGATCATAGTCTGTTAGAAGTTCTGAGCGCCGAGAAATCATTTAAAAATGTTTTGTGTTTTGCGCATGAGCACAGTCGCAATTAAAAGTCAAATGTTCCTCTTTTAATGTATTCAAAGCGGACAAGTTGTTGAAAAACCTAATGGAAGGGACGGAGCGGCTGGGGGGGTCAGACCTTCCTCTTCGCGTTCTGCCCTATAGGGCACTCATGCGCAATTAGATGTGTCAAAACGACCACACACATTTACTGGATTTCTTTACGCAAAACAGTCTGGTTTAATTTGCATTAATTCCTGTATGAGGTCATGAAAACAGACTTATTCAGATAATATATGTAGCCTATAACCTATTCTGCATCACTGTATGCCTCGTTAAATAAAGGTTAAATAAAACATTTTAAAATGCTCCAAAGACAAGCCAGTGAAAACATCAGCCATTTCTATCAGAAAAGAGAAAGGTCAACAGCAGGTTTTCCGTAGCCGAAGATTGACTGTTTATTTTTCTTTACTCTAAGGTATGCAGCTAAGTGGTTCTGCCCCCCGCTGGGACCCCGGCAGAGCGGCTCAGGTTTAAAAGGCAAGCCGGCCCAGGGAGCTCACAGGGCGGATCCCAGCTCACAGCGGGTCGCTGATGCCGTGGACGGCTGGAGCGCAATGCAAACATTGGAGGTGCGTGGAGGGGAAAGCCGCAGAGAGCAAACCTACACGTGCGCGCACGCATATACACAAACTATATTCGGATTTCGTCATAAGACCACCGTCATTAATACATTTCGCAAATAACGGCAGCTCAGTTGTGTAGCTCAGTTGGTAGAGCATGGTGTTTGCAGCGCCAGGGTTGTGGGTTCGATTCCCACGGGGGACCAGTACGGAGAAAAAAATGTATGAAATGTATGCATTCACTACTGTAAGTCGCTCTGGATAAGAGCTTCTGCTAAATGACTAAAATTTAATGTAAATGTAGGTAGCCTAGTGGTTAGAGTATAGGGGCGGCAGGTAGCCTAGTAGTTAGAGTGTAGGGACGGCAGGTAGCCTAGTGGTTAGAGTGTAGGGACGGCAGGTAGCCTGGTGGTTAGAGTGTAGGGGCGGCAGGTAGCCTGGTGGTTAGAGTGTAGGGGGGGCAGGTAGCCTAGTGGTTAGAGTGTAGGGGGGGCAGGTAACCTAGTGGTTAGAGTGTAGGGACGGCAGGTAGCCTAGTGGTTAGAGTGTAGGGACGGCAGGTAGCCTAGTGGTTAGAGCGTTGGGCCAGTAACCGAAAGGTTGCTGGATCGAATCCCCGAGCTGACAAGGTCGTTCTGCCCCTGAACTGTTCCCCTGTAGGACGGCATTGTAAATAAGAATTTGTTCTTAACTGACTTGTCTAGTTAAATAATGAAATAACCCTGCAAGTGACTCATGAATGAATAGTAGGCCATGAGAAAGATTAAACATGTATTTGAGATATTATGCAAAAGAGCAATTCGTGACAATCACAGAAACCTTTTCAGTTGAGGTTGGTATCCTATAGAGAGATACATCTGGTTAGGCCTTCATAATAAGTGGTGTACTCTCCTATAAAAGGGTGAGCTAGGTCGCTGACCGTGCACTCCATGGTCTGAACTACTGTGACACGCTCGCACACATGGTCTGATGAGGTAGCTTTCCCCCAGTGGTAAAATCTCTCTAATGACCTCTACCCTGGAACTCTCTCTAATGACCTCTACCCTGGAACCCTCTCTAATGACCTCTACCCTGGAACTCTCTCTAATGACCTCTACCCTGGAACCCTCTCTAATGACCTCTCTCTAATGACCTCTACCCTGGAACCCTCTCTAATGACCTCTACCCCCTGGAACCCTCTCTAATGATCTCTACCCTGGAACCCTCTCTAATGACCTCTACCCTGGAACCCTCTCTAATGACCTCTACCCTGGAACCCTCTCTAATGACCTCTACCCTGGAACCCTCTCTAATGACCTCTACCCTGGAACCCTCTCTAATAACCTCTACCCTGGAACCCTCTCTAATGACCTCTACCCTGGAACTCTCTCTAATGACCTCTACCCTGGAACCCTCTCTAATGACCTCTACCCTGGAACTCTCTCTAATGACCTCTACCCTGGAACCCTCTCTAATAACCTCTACCCTGGAACTCTCTCTAATGACCTCTACCCTGGAACCCTCTCTAATCACCTCTCTCTAATGACCTCTACCCTGGAACCCTCTCTAATCACCTCTACCCTGGAACCCTCTCTAATGGCCTCTACCCTGGAACTCTCTCTAATGACCTCTACCCTGGAACACGCTCTAATGGCCTCTACCCTGGAACACTCTCTAATGACCTCTACCCTGGAACCCTCTCTAATCACCCTCTCTAATGACCTCTACCCTGGAACCCTCTCTAATCACCCTCTCTAATGACCTCTACCCTGGAACCCTCTCTAATCACCCTCTCTAATGACCTCTACCCTGGAACCCTCTCTAATCACCCTCTCTAATGATCTCTACCCTGGAACCCTCTCTAATGACCTCTACCCTGGAACTCTCTCTAATGACCTCTACCCCCTGGAACCCTCTCTAATCACCTCTCTCTAATGACCTCTACCCTGGAACTCTCTCTAATGACCTCTACCCTGGAACCCTCTCTAATGACCTCTACCCTGGAACTCTCTCTAATGACCTCTACCCTGGAACCCTCTCTAATGACCTCTACCCTGGAACTCTCTCTAATGACCTCTACCCCCTGGAACCCTCTCTAATGACCTCTACCCTGGAACCCTCTCTAATGACCTCCACCCTGGAACTCTCTCTAATGACCTCTACCCTGGAACCCTCTCTAATGACCTCTACCCTGGAACCCTCTCTAATAACCTCTACCCTGGAACCCTCTCTAATGACCTCTACCCTGGAAGCCTCTCTAATGACCTCTACCCTGGAACCCTCTCTAATGACCTCTACCCTGGAAGCCTCTCTAATGACCTCTACCCTGGAACCCTCTCTAATGACCTCTACCCTGGAACTCTCTCTAATGACCTCTACCCTGGAACCCTCTCTAATGGCCTCTACCCTGGAACTCTCTAATGACCTCTACCCTGGAACTCTCTCTAATGACCTCTACCCTGGAACTCTCTCTAATGACCTCTACCCTGGAACCCTCTCTAATCACCTCTCTCTAATGACCTCTACCCTGGAACCCTCTCTAATGACCTCTACCCTGGAACCCTTTCTAATGACCTCTACCCTGGAACCCTCTCTAATGACCTCTACCCTGGAAGCCTCTCTAATGACCTCTACCCTTGAACCCTCTCTAATGACCTCTACCCTGGAACCCTCTCTAATGACCTCTACCCTGGAACCCTCTCTAATGACCTCTACCCTGGAACTCTCTCTAATGACCTCTACCCTGGAACCCTCTCTAATCACCTCTCTCTAATGATCTCTACCCTGGAACCCTCTCTAATCACCTTCTCTAATGACCTCTACCCTGGAACCCTCTCTAATCACCCTCTCTAATGACCTCTACCCTGGAACCCTCTCTAATGACCTCTACCCTGGAACTCTCTCTAATGACCTCTACCCTGGAACCCTCTCTAATGACCTCTACCCTGGAACCCTCTCTAATCACCCTCTCTAATGACCTCTACCCTGGAACTCTCTCTAATGACCTCTACCCTGGAACTCTCTCTAATGATCTCTACCCTGGAACCCTCTCTAATGACCTCTACCCTGGAAGCCTCTCTAATGACCTCTACCCTGGAACTCTCTCTAATGACCTCTACCCTGGAACCCTCTCTAATCACCTCTCTCTAATGACCTCTACCCTGGAACCCTCTCTAATGACCTCTACCCTGGAACTCTCTCTAATGACCTCTACCCTGGAACCCTCTCTAATGACCTCTACCCTGGAACCCTCTCTAATGACCTCTACCCTGGAACCCTCTCTAATGACCTCTACCCTGGAACCCTCTCTAATGACCTCTACCCTGGAACCCTCTCTAATGACCTCTACCCTGGAACCCTCTCTAATGACCTCTACCCTGGAACCCTCTCTAATAACCTCTACCCTGGAACTCTCTCTAATGACCTCTACCCTGGAACCCTCTCTAATGATCTCTACCCTGGAACCCTCTCTAATGACCTCTACCCTGGAACCCTCTCTAATGACCTCTACCCTGGAACCCTCTCTAATGACCTCTACCCTGGAACCCTCTCTAATGACCTCTACCCTGGAACCCTCTCTAATGACCTCTACCCTGGAACCCTCTCTAATGACCTCTACCCTGGAACCCTCTCACACAGTTAGCACCTCACCACCAGATAGACATGCTGCTGATGATGAGACAACACAATCTGTCCCTATCTGGATCCCCTCATTATCTACAGACTCTTTGGGTTGGATACTGTTGTGCCTCCCCTAGCCTACATATCTTTCAAGGACATCAATTACGTTTTCTCTTCTCATTGATTTCCCATGATAATTAAACCCATGACAATCAACCCAGTTCAACCTATTAAAACAAAACAAGTTGTAGTTTTGCTCAGTCACATATCATTTCACTTGGGGGGGAATTGAAAGTAAACTGAACCCAGGTGTTTGTAAGATAATTATTCTTTCCAGAATAATGCTAATAACACTTTCTACAACGCTATAGAAAACTATAAATATCTACTTTATATTGTATATGTTAACAACCACAGATCCATTCTGAAAACCTGACATTCCATAAAAACATATAATCAATATCATCAGTCTGATATCTCATCGCTCAGATCCTGATCAGGTGTTTTCCAGTCTAGGTCCGCCATAAAGTTAATATCTGATCAATCAATCATTTAAATCTGGTTCTGATCAGGCTGATAGATCCCGATCAGGTGTTCTCTAACAGGAAATGTAGACGATGGTGAGATGAAGCATCAATCAATCTAACCAGTCTGATTAATCTATCATGACACAAGGCCAGACCCAGATGCAGATGGTTGGAGTCTTACAATATTTATTAATCCAATAGGGTAAGGCAAGAAAATGGTCGTGGACAGGCAAAAGGGTCAAAACCAGTTCAGAGTCCAAAAGGTACCGAAGGGCAGCCAAAATCCAGATCAGGCAGGCAGGATGATCATGCAGACGGGAAAGAAGTCCAGAAGTCCAGGCAGACTAGCAAAAAGAGCATAGCAAAAGGAGCACGGGAAAACCACGCTGGTTGACTTGACTAACATACAACACAAACTGGCACTGAGAGACAGGAAACACAGGGATAAATACACTGGGGAAAACAAGCAACACCTGGAAGGGGTGGAGACAATAACGAGGACAGGTGAAACTGATCAGGGTGTGACATAATCGATCTGCTTC
Organism: Salmo salar; assembly: GCF_965601325.2. Taxonomy (NCBI): domain Eukaryota; kingdom Metazoa; phylum Chordata; class Actinopteri; order Salmoniformes; family Salmonidae; genus Salmo; species Salmo salar. The sequence goes on from NC_138304.1 coordinate 98,840,043, forward strand.
TGATCATGCTGATGGGCTCTATGTGATCAGATCAGGTGTTCTCTAACTTCTGATCATGCTGATGGGCTCTATGTGATCAGATCAGGTGTACCCTAACTTCTGATCATGCTGATGGGCTCTATGTGATCAGATCAGGTGTACCCTAACTTCTGATCATGCTGATGGGCTCTATGTGATCAGATCAGGTGTTCTCTAACTTCTGATCATGCTGATGGGCTCTATGTGATCAGATCAGGTGTTCTCTAACTTCTGATCATGCTGATGGGCTCTATGTGATCAGATCAGGTGTACCCTAACTTCTGATCATGCTGATGGGCTCTATGTGATCAGATCAGGTGTACCCTAACTTCTGATTGTGCTGATGGGCTCTATGTGATCAGATCAGGTGTTCTCTAACTTCTGATCATGCTGATGGGCTCTATGTGATCAGATCAGGTGTTCTCTAACTTCTGATCATGCTGATGGGCTCTATGTGATCAGATCAGGTGTTCTCTAACTTCTGATCATGCTGATGGGCTCTATGTGATCAGATCAGGTGTACCCTAACTTCTGATCATGCTGATGGGCTCTATGTGATCAGATCAGGTGTACCCTAACTTCTGATTGTGCTGATGGGCTCTATGTGATCAGATCAGGTGTTCCCTAACAGGTCCATCGTGAAGGAGATGTAGACGAGCGTCTCGATACGCGACGGCCTCTTCTCGTAGACAAAGGTCGTCTTTTTCTTCCGCAGCTCGTCAAAGGCCTCGTTCAGACTCAACATCCTCTTCCTCTTCCTCTCCCGAACGTTAGCCACCTGACGCTGGCCCATGTTGATCACACGCCTCCGCTTTGACTGCCCGGTGTGTGTGTGTGTGTGTGTGTGTGTGTGTGTGTGTGTGTGTGTGTGTGTGTGTGTGTGTGTGTGTGTGTGTGTGTGTGTGTGTGTGTGTGTGTGTGAGAGAGAGAGAGAGAGGTGTGTGTGTGTGTGAGAGAGGTGTGTGTGTGAGAGGTGTGTGTGAGAAAGAGCCTGGGGTGTAGGTATAGGCAGGTGTGGCCGTCTCATGCAGGTGATG
>NC_138304.1:98846097-98948597 GCF_965601325.2 Salmo salar
GTTTGTCAGACCACGAGACATCGCGAAAATCGGTATTCTCACAAAAACATCTGTAGCATCCGTACGGTTGGGGAAGACTATCATGAACATGATGGTGTTTTCCGTTTTGCTCTATGATCCCCATAAGCCCCACGTGACTCGTTTGAAGGTAACAAATTAATGGGGGTAAACTCAATAAAAAAAGAAACGTCCTCTCACTGTCAACTGCGTTTATTTTCAGCAAACTTAACATGTGTGAATATTTGTATGAACATGACAAGATTCAACAACTGAGACATAAACTGAACAAGTTCCCACAGACATGTGACTAACAGAAATGGAATAATGTGTCCCTGAACAAAGGCAGGGTCAAAATCAAAAGTAACAGTCAGTATCTGGTGTGGCCACCAGCTGCATTAAGTACTGCAGTGCATCTCCTCCTCATGGACTGCACCAGATTTGCCAGTTCTTGCTGTTAGATGTTACCCCACTCTTCCATCAAGGCACCTGCAAGTTCCCGGACATTTCTGGGGGGAATGGCCCCAGCCCTCACCCTCCGATCCAACAGGTCCCAGACGTGCTCAATGGGATTGAGATCCAGGCTCTTAGCTGGCCATGGCAGAACACTGACATTCCTGTCTTGCAGGAAATCATGCACAGAACGAGCAGTATGGCTGGTGGCATTGTCATGCTGGAGGGTCATGTCAGGATGAGCCTGCAGGAAGGGTACCACATGAGGGAGGAGGATGTCTTCCCTGTAACGCACAGCGTTGAGATTGCCTGCAATGACAACAAGCTCAGTCCGATGATGCTGTGACACACCGCCCCAGACCATGACGGACCCTCCACCTCCAAATCGATCCCGCTCCAGAGTACAGGCCTCAGTCTAACGCTCATTCCTTTGACGATAAACGCAAATCCGACCATCACCCCCGGTGAGACAAAACCGGGACTCGTCAGTGAAGAGCACTTTTTGCCAGTCCTGTCTGGTCCAGCGACGGTGGGTTTGTGCCCATAGGCGACGTTGTTGCCGGTGATGTCTGGTGAGGACCTGCCTTACAACAGGCCTACAAGCCCTTAGTCCAGCCTATTGTGGACAGTCTGAGCACTGATGGAGGGATTGTGTGTTCCTGGTGTAACTTGGGCAGTTGTTGTTGCCATCCTGTACCTGTCCCGCAGGTGTGATGTTCAGATGTACCGATCCTGTGCAGGTGTTGTTACACGTGGTCTACCACTGAGAGGACGATCAGCTGTCCATCCTGTCTCCCTGTAGCGCTGTCTTAGGGGTCTCACAGTACGGACATTGCAATTTATTGCCCTGGCCACATCTGCAGTCCTCATGCCTCCTTGCAGCATGCCTAAGGCACGTTCACACAGATGAGCAGGGACCCTAGGCATCTTTCTTTTGGTGTTTTTCAGAGTCAGTAGAAAGGCCTCTTTAGTGTCCTAAGTTTTCATAACTGTGACCTTAATTGCCTACTGTCTGTAAGCTGTTAGTGTCTTAACGACCGTTCCACAGGTGCATGTTCATTAATTGTTTATGGTTCATTGAACAAGCATGGGAAACGGTGTTTAAACCCTTCACAATGAAGATCTGTGAAGTTATTTGGATTTTTGCTAATTATCTTTGAAAGACAGGGTCCTGAAAAAGGGCCGTTTATTTTTTTGCTGAGTTTAGTTTTGTGTTAAATGTGTCAAAAAAATCTATATATATTTCCTGAGATTTCTTAGGACAGACACTTCGAAACCTTATTCCATATTATTTATTTTTTGACTGTATTTTTTGCCATTTTTGAATGTGTTATTCAATGGGTTTCTATGGGCTATAGTAGTAAAGGCGAAATTCAGTATGTTATCTAGGTTGTCCTAACATTGTCCTGAGGTTGTCCTAACATTGTCCTGAGGTTGTCCTAACATTGTCCTGAGATTGTCCTGAGGTTGTCCTAACATTGTCCTGAGATTGTCCTGAGGTTGTCCTAACATTGTCCTGAGGTTGTCCTAACATTGTCCTGAGGTTGTCCTAACATTGTCCTGAGGTTGTCTTGCGGTTGCAGAAGTTTCCATAAAGGTTTGTGGTATTCCTATCCGGGGTGAGCCCGGGCCACTTCCTAGTGTCTAATATATCATATTTGAGTAAAGATAAAAGACATATTGTATCCTAACTGAGTAAATAACTAAACATATGTGAGATCAACCACTGTTTCCTCTTCCTCGTAACCAACAGCCATAAAACAGACAAGAGGTGCAAAGTTTACTGAATCTCATGATGCAGTGTGAGCAGCAGGTGTGTGTAGTGTGTGTGTGTGTGTAGTGTGTGTGTGTGTGTGTGTGTGTGTGTGTGTGTGTGTGTGTGTGTGTGTGTGTGGTGTGTGTGTGTGTGTAGTGTGTGTGTGTGTGTGTGTGTGTGTGTGTGTGTGTGTGAGGGAGAGAGAGAGAGAGAGAGCGATTGAATAACTAGTCAGTCTTTAGCCATGCAAAAGACACTCTGCAGCATTCCTCTCCTCTGTCACCTCTACTCATCACCCGTCCTATCAGGTTAGACACACACACACACACACACACACACACACACACACACACACACACACACACACACACACACACACACACACACACACGGTTAATATGAGGGAACATTTGGGACCTTTGCAGTGAAAGTATGGGTGACCTGGTGACTGTGGCCTACCTCCCTGGAGCTGGCAGCAGAGCCTGGGACTATATTAATCTCTACCCCTGTCTGCTGTGTGACCCTGCTGGGGCACTGCCCATCTGGAGAGAGGTAGGCATCCTCCGCTCTATTATCTCTGTAACTCGCTCCTCTTTCCAGGCTCCCCTTTCACTCTTTCTCTATCTACTTCTGTCTCCAGTTCTCTCACATCCCTTCTTTCTTCCTTCCCTCCCTCCCTGCATACCATCTCTATCTTTCTCTCTCTATCTGTCTCTCACTCTCTCTCTCTCCTTCATGCCAGCATACAGAGTGTAAGGTATAGCCAGGTTGTCAGTGGGTCCCTGAATAATGAATCTAGGTGGTTAATGTTCAGTCATTGGTCAATCATGTGACTCTCTCTCTGAATTTTTTTCAATTCAAATTGCTTTATTGGCATGATGTAATAATGTAGGTACATATTTCCAAAGTGTACTTTGGAATTAAGTGATTACTTTAAAATATTAACATAATAACAATAATAATAATCAAGATTGTCAACAGGACAATCAGTAACAACAATAATTAAGGGTCAAAATAACCATACAATGGACAATAACAATAACAGTGGCATAGAGGACATGTGCAGGTTGATTGGTCTGTCAGACACTGTCCCTCATCTTATTGCAGGCAGCAATGTAGTGCGCTGCCAACCCACAGCTCTCTGTGTCCTCCCCCAGCAGGACGGGTAGCCTGTCCTCAGAGAGATCTTTGAAACCTTGAATAAGGGTTTCAAATTTGGGGGAAACGGCACTCTGATTGTTTTATATTTTCTGTCTCAGGTTCTGCTGTTGTGCAGTGGTTGCACAGCCTTTCCTCTACAGGGAGCCAGATTTTCCTGTGTCTACCCTTCTCAATGACTGTCACGTCCTGACCTGCAGAGGGCGTAATTGTGTTAGTCTTGGTCAGGATGTGGCAGTTGGTTTGTGTTTGTTAAATGTTGGGTTGATGATTGGGACTTCCAATTGAAGGCAGGTGTGTATAGTTGCCTTTGATTGGAAGTCCTATATAGGTGTGTGTGTTTTTCTTTGGGGTTGTGGGTGGTTGTTTTGCACTGCGTTTATTAGCCTGCAAACTGTTGCTGCTGTCGTGTTTATTGTGGATGCTTTACTCCTTTTGTTGGGTAATTAAATATGAATATTCACATACCTGCTGCGCCTTGGTCCATTTATGAAGACAGACGTTACAATGACAAGGCTGTGCTCACTGAGCCTGTACTTTGTCAAGGTTTTTCTAAGGTTTTGATCAGTAACCATGGTCTAATAGTTTGCCATGATGTACTGTCGATTTAGGGCCAGATAGCACTGCATTTTGCTTTGTGCTTGTGTTTCCCTATAAGTAATGTAGTTTTGTTTTGACTGTGTTGTAATTTGTTTTGATCTGATTGATTGGATGTTCTGGTCCTGAGGCTTCAGTGTGTTAGTAGAACAGGTTTGTGAACTCAGGACCAGCTGGATGAGGGTCCTGAGGCTTCAGTGTGTTAGCAGAACAGGTTTGTGAACTCAGTCCCAGGACCAGCTGGATGAGGGTCCTGAGCCTTCAGTGTGTTAGTAGAACAGGTTTGTGAACTCAGTCCCAGGACCAGCTGGATGAGAGTCCTGAGGCTTCAGTGTGTTAGTAGAACAGGTTTGTGAACTCAGTCCCAGGACCAGCTGGATGAGGGTCCTGAGGCTTCAGTGTGTTAGAACAGGTTTGTGAACTCAGGACCAGCTGGATGAGGGTCCTGAGGCTTCAGTGTGTTAGTAGAACAGGTTTGTGAACTCAGTCCCAGGACCAGCTGGATGAGGGTCCTGAGGCTTCAGTGTGTTAGTAGAACAGGTTTGTGAACTCAGTCCCAGGACCAGCTGGATGAGGGTCCTGAGGCTTCAGTGTGTTAGTAGAACAGGTTTGTGAACTCAGTCCCAGGACCAGCTGGATGAGGGTCCTGAGGCTTCAGTGTGTTAGTAGAACAGGTTTGTGAACTCAGTCCCAGGACCAGCTGGTTGAGGTTCCTACTTGTCGAGAGGAAAACTACAAACAATGCATGCTGGGCAGAATTAGGCCAATATCCACTAATAATAAAAACTACAAAAATGGCAATTCAGTTTTGGAAACATCTAAAATACATTGACCCCTTCTCATATCATTACCAAGCCCTGCAATACCAGGAGCTGAGCAAAGAAAAGAGTCCCCTCATGTTGTACAGCTTACTGGGCTGTGAATGTGTTGTTGTTTCCATGTCTGCCTTGACAGTGAATGAGCTGAGAGAGAAAGGGTCAATGTCTGTAATCATACATTGACTGTGCTGTGGCCTAGAGGTGAGCAATAGTTGAATCTCCCCAAAGAGTCCCTGTAACCTACCATTGACAAAATACAGACCCAGGCTTCGACAGAGCCGTAACAGATCCTATCCGGTTTGGTTGATGGTGCTGTCGCTGTTGTTTCTATGGGGGAGATGAAGGCAGTTAGAAACCTCGTGTGGTCGTTAGATCAGGTAGTGTTCCTGTGTGCGCATTTGTGTCCCCACAGATGAGCACATTTCCCTGGGTCTGGAAATGGCACGTCTCTTCCTCAAGGGTGGGGAAGATCTCCTCTGAGTAACATGGGGATTCTGAAGGGAGAATATACAGTGTGTTCTGGAAGAATACAGAAAGTTGACTTTTTCCACATTTTGTTACGTTAAAGCCTTATTCTAAAATGGATTAAATCATTTTTTCCCCTCATCGATCTACACACAATACCCCATAATGACAAAGCAAAAACAGGTAAAAAAAATAATTATAAACTGAAATCAAATCAAATTTAAATTTGTCACATGCACAATACAACAGGTGTAGACTTTACAGTGAAATGCTAACTTACAAGCCCTTAACCACCAATGCAGTTTTAAGAAAATACCAACAATATTTTTTTTAGTTACAAGAAAAAAAAATAAAGTAAGAGATAAGAGTAACAAATAATTAAAGAGCAGCAGTAAATAACAATAACAATACAGGGGGGTACCGGTACAGAGTCAATGTGCGGGAGCACCGATGTCGAGGTAATTGAGGTCATATGTACATGTAGGTAGAGTTATTAGACTATGCATAGATGATAACAACAGAGAACATGGGGGGGGGGGGGGGGGGGCAATGCAAATAGTCTGGGTAGCCATTTGATTAGTTGTTCAGGAGTCTTATGGCTTGGGGGTAGAAGCTGTTTAGAAGCCTCTTGGACGTAGACTTGGTGCTCCGTTACCGCTTGCCGTATAGTAGCAGAGAGAACAGTCTATGACTGGGGTGGCTGGAGTCTTTGGCCATTTTTAGGGCCTTCTGACACCGCCTGGTATAGAGGTCCTGGATGGCAGGAAGCTTGGTCCCGGTGAAGTACTGGGCCGTACGCACTACCCTCTGTAGTACCTTGTGGTCATAGGCCGAGCAATTGCCATACCAGGCAGTGATGCAACCCGTCAGGATGCTCTCGATGGTGCAGCTGTAAAACCTTTTGAGGATCTGAGGACCCATGACAAATCTTTTCAGCCTCCTGAGGGGGAATAGGTTTTGTCGTGCCCTCTTCACGACTGTCTTGGTGTGTTTGGACCATGTTAGTTTGTTGGTGATGTGGACACCAAGGAACTTGAAGCTCTCAATCTGCTCCAGTGCAGCCCCATCGATGAGAATGGGAGCATACTCAGTCCGCCTTTTCCTGTAGTCCACAATCATCTCCTTTGTCTTGATCACGTTGAGGGAGAGGTTGTTGACCACATGGTCAGGTCTCTGACCTCCTCCCTATAGGCTGTCTCATCTTTGTCGGTGATCAGGTCTACCACTGTTTTGTCATCAGCAAACTTAATGATGGTGCCTGGCCATGCAATCATGAGTAAACAGGGAGTACAGGAGGGGGACTAAGCACACACCCCTGAGGGGCCCCTGTATTGAGGATCAGCATGGCGGATGTGTTGTTACCTTCCCTCACCACCTGGGGGTGGCCTGTCAGGAAGTCCAGGATCCAGTTGCAGAGGTAGGTGTTTAGTCCCAGGGGCCTTAGCTTAGTGATGAGCTTAGAGGGCACTATGGTGTTGAACACTGAGCTGTAGTCAATGAACAGCATTCTCACATAGGTGTTCCTTTTGTTCAGGTGTGAAAGGGCAGTGTGGACTGCAATAGAGATTGCATCATCTGTGGATCTATTGGTGCGGTATGCAAATTGGAGTGGGTCTAGGGTTTCTGGGATAATGGTGTTGATGTGAGCCATGACCAGCCTTTCAAAGCACTTCATGGCTACAGATGTGAGTGCTACGTGGTGATAGTCATTTAGACAGGTTACCTTAGTGTTGTTGGGCACAGGGACTATGGTGGTCTGCTTGAAACATGTTGTTATTACAGACACAGACAGGGAGAGGTTGAAAATGTCAGTGAAGACACTTGCCAGTTGGCCTTACCCACATTGGCTGCGGAGAGCGTGATCAAACAGTCGTCCGGAACAGTTGATGCTCTCATGCATGTTTCAGTGTTACTTGCCACGAAGCGAGCATAGAAGTTATTTAGCTCGTCTGGTAGGCTTGTGTCACTGGGCAGCTCGCAGCTGTGCTTCCCTTTGTAGTCTGTAATAGTTTTTAAGCCTTGCCACATCCGACGATCGTCGGAGCCGGTGTAGTATGATTCGATCTTAGTCCTTTATTGATGCTTTGCCTGTTCGATGGTTCGTCAGCGGGCATAAATATCACATGTACATACGTTTTCAGACCCTTTACTCAGTACTTTGCTGAGGCACCTTTGGCAGTGATTACAGCCTCGAGTCTTATTGGGTATGAAGCTACAAGCTTGGCACACCTGTATTTGGGGAGTTTCTCAAATTCTTCTCTGCAGATCTTCTCAAGCTCTGTCAGGTTGGCTGGGACCCTCAAGGATATTCAGAGATGTGTCCCGAAGCCACTCCTGCATTGTCTTGGCTGTGTGCTTAGGGTCGTTCCCTGTTGGAAGGTGAACCTTCGCTCCAGTCTGAGGTCCTGATGGCTCTGGAGCAGGTTTGCTTCAAAGATCTCTCTGTACTTTGCTCCATTCATCTTTCCCTCGATCCTGACTAGTCTCCCAGTCCCTGCTGCTGAAAAACATCCCCACAGCATGATGCTGCCACCGCCATACTTCACCGTAGGGATGGTGCCAGGTTTCCTCCAGATGTGACACTTGGCATTCAGGCCAAAGAGTTCCATATTGGTTTCATCAGACCAGAGAATCTTATTTCTCATGGTCTGAGTCCTTTAGGTGCCTTCTGGCAAACTCCAAGAGGGCTGTTATGTACCTTTTACTGAGGAGTGGCTTCCGTCAGGCCACTCTACCATAAAGGCCTGATTGGTGGAGTGCTGCAGAGATGGTTGTCCTTCTGGAAGGTTCTCCCATCTCGACAGAGGAACTCTGGAGCTCTGTCAGAGTGACCATCGGGTTCTTGGTCACCACCCTGACCAAGGCCCTTCTCCCCCAGGTCTAGGAGGAGTCTTGATGGTTCCAAGCTTCTTCCATTTAAGAATAATGGAGGCCACTGTGTTCTTGGGGACTTTCAATGTTGCAGAATTTTTTTCGGTACCCTTCCCCAGATCTGTGCCTCGACACAATCCTGTCTCGGAGCTCTACGGACAATTCCTTTGACCTCATGGTTTGGTTTTTTCTCTGACATGCACTGTCAACTGTGGGACTTTATATAGACAGGTGTGTGCCTTTTAAATCATGTCCAATCAATTGAATTTAGGTATTCACTATTATTATTCTACAATGTAGAGTAGGTTTGTCCAAACTTTTGACTGGTACTGTATGCAAGTAAGTTATTTCTGATTTTTCTTTTTATAAAATTTTGCGAAAATCTCTAAAAAACAGTTTTTGCTTTGTCATTATGGAGTATTGTGTGTAGATTTATGAGGGAAATGTTTTATTTAATCCATTTTAGAATAAGGCTGTAATGTAGCAAAATATGGAACAAGTGAAGAGGTCTGAATACTTTCCGAATGCACTGTATATTGCGCAAAGGAACACATTTTTCTGTCAGTAAAAGTTATTTTTTCAGATTCAACCAAATACGATATTTACCAATTTTGAGGGGATCAATTAGATTTTGTAGTTCGGATTTGTATCAAATGATCAATCCTCCAGAGTCTCTGCTTCTATTGACAGAGCTGTGTTTCTTTGATGGCATGATTACCTCTGTAGCCTGTGTGACAGTGAGTGTCTGCCTTATACCATGTCTCCTGCAGAATGATGACATCAACATCTTTAAGATGTGTGTTGAACTCCAGTGCTAAACTCTTCAGTCCAAAGGTTGATGAGTTTAGGCCCTGAATGTTCCACATGTTAACTGATAGGTTGATGAGTCTAGGCCCTGAATGTTCCACATGTTAACTGATAGTGATTTCATGTTGCAAGAAGAGAGAATAACACTGTTTAAAAATGCAGTAACTATTAACTGATAAGTTGTTAAGAACAATGGATAACAGCAAACATTCCTTTGCTTTTGCTCACGTTTAGTGCAATAGTTATGTGTGACAAAAAATGGTCAGAGACTCCAGTCACCCAAGTCATAGACTGTCCTCTATACTATCGCACGGCAAGCAGTACCGGAGTGCCAAGTCTAGGACCAAAAGGCTCCTTAACAGCTTCTACCTCCAAGCCATAAGACTGCTGAACAGCTAATCAAATGGCCACCTGGACTATTTACATTGACCCCCCCTTTTGTTTTGACACTGCTTCTACTCGCTGTTTATTATCTATGCATAGTCACTTTGCAAATTACCTCGACTAACCTGTAGCCCCACACATTGACACGGTACCGGTACCCCATGTATATAGCCTCCACATTGACTCTGTACCGGTACCCCCTGTATATAGCCTCCACATTGACTCTGTACCGGTACCCCCTGTATATAGCCTCCACATTGACTCTGTACCGGTACCCCCTGTATATAGCCTCCACATTGACTCTGTACCGGTACCCCCTGTATATAGCCTCCACATTGACTCTGTACCGGTACCCCCTGTATATAGCCTCCACATTGACTCAGTACCAGTACCCCCTGTATATAGCCTCCACATTGACTCAGTACCAGTACCCCCTGTATATAGCCTCCACATTGACTCAGTACTGGTACCCCCTGTGTATAGCCTCCACATTGACTCTGTACCGTAACACCCTGTGTAGAGCCTCCACATTGACTCTGTACCGTAACACCCTGTATAAAGCCTCGTTATTGTTATGTAAATGTATTGTGTTACTTTTTGATTGATTCGATTTTTTTTTACTTTAGTTTATTTAGTAAATATTTTATTAACTCTATTTCTTGAATTGCATTGTTGGTTAAGGGCTTGTAAGTAAGCGTTTCACTGTAAGGTCTACACCTGTTGTATTCAGCACATGTGACAAATATGATTTGAAATTTGTGTGTGTGTGTGTGTGTTATTTATTTCATCTTTATTTAACTAGGCAGGTCAGATAAGAACAAATTCTTATTTTCAATGACGGCCAGAATGACAGATTTGTTGTCAGCTCGGGGATTTGATCTTGCAACCTTTCGGTTACTAGTACAACACTCTAACCACCAGGCTACCCTGCCGCCCCAGGTGCGTGCGCGTGTGTGAGTGTGAGGTGTGTGTGAGTGTGAGGTGTGTGTGAGAAAGAGCCTGGGGTGTAGGTATAGGCAGGTGTGGCCGTCTCATGTACTGGATGTACTGGAGGAGATGTGTTATCTCACTCAATCCTATAGAATTCTCCTGTCCTCTTAGGGCCTCCGCACAGCTGCGCTGGTCCTGCTGTTGGGCCCCATGGAGGGGGGCCAGGTCTGGGCCAGGGGGCTGTCTCTCTGGTCTGGTAGAGTTGGTGGTCTGGTGTGGGGTAATAGACTGGGCCCGGTCTAATCTGGAGGCTCTCTCTCTCTCTCTCTCTTAATTCAATGTCAATTCAAAGGGGTTTATTAACATGGGAAACATATGTTTACATTGCTGAAGCAAGTGAAATAGATAATAAACAAAAGTGAAATAAACAATCATAAATTAACAGTAAACATTACACTCACAAAAGTTTCAAAAGAATGAAGACATTCCAAATGTTATAGTATGTACAGTGTTGTAACAATGTGCAAATAGTTGAAGTACAAAAGGGAAAACAAATAAACATAAATATGGGTTGTATTTACAATGGTGTTTGTTCTTCACTGATTTCCTTTTCTTGTTGTAGAAGTTAACGGCTATTTTCTGGATTTTGATAATTAGTGGGTATCATCCTAATTCTGCTCTGCGTGCATTCTTTGATGTTTTATGTTGTACACGAGGAAGGTTGTGCGGAATTGGGTGTTTGTCCCGTTTTGTGAATTCTTGGTTGGTGAGCGGACCCCATGCCTCACAACCATAAACGTCAATGGGTTCTATAAGTGAAGATCCTAATTGGGATGTTGAATTGTATGTTCCTTGTCTTGTGTCTCTGTGCCGCTCTCTCTCGCTTTCTTTCTTCTCTCTCTCTCTCTCTCTCTCTCTCTCTCTCTCTCTCTCTCTCTCTCTCTCTCTCTCTCTCTCTCTCTCTCTCTCTCTCTCTCTCTCTCTCTCTCTCTCTCTCTCTCCTCTCTCTCTCTCTCTCTCTCTCTCTCTCTCTCTCTCTCTCTTTGTGTGTGTGTCTAGGTTAGATGGTAAGTTGTCAACCACTGGTCAATCGTGCATTTGATAGTTCTTTGCTACTTGATTTTATGTTGAGAGGTAGGCTATGCTACATTTTCATATAGCTGTTGTGTATTTTATTTGTATTTAACCTTTATTTATACAGGTTTTTCTCAGATAAAATCACATTTTCAAGAGAGACCTGGTCCAACACCAGCAGTCCATCAAGCAATAACTTTGTAGGGCAGGCTATCTGCACAACAGTAGCAATAATCGAAGATAACGTTGCACATTTATTACAACATCATAAATGTCGACTATGTGTTTGAGTGTTTCAGAGAAAGTTTTTGTCTGAGTTACAGTTGAAAAAGTAATAGATTGTAGAATGAAACCACATTGCCACTCACCGGTGTGTTGGATGCGTCATGAAAAAAAAAAATCAACCAATCAGAGAGCGACGTCGAGAAACGGGGTGCTGAGACGTATGAAGCTGCAACATGGCGTCTCTCCGAAGAGACTACGGAGAGTGGCGATACAACCGTTTTTAAACCATATAGTTACGACTCGTGCAATGTGGCGGGATTAGCACAAGCCTCGACACCCACAACATTGTAAACTATGTTTGCAGAGGTAAGTTTATACTCGCTCTAAGGCGTGTCTATAGGTTTGTTTTCTGCGCTGGGCAGTGACAGCTAGATAGCCACATAGCTAGCTAACCGTTTAGCATCGGATCACAGGTAAACAGGAAGACAAGCACAGACAGGCTTGTCTGTTTTGAAAAAGCCTCTTTGCTAACTCGGTGTTTGTCATTCCAGAATTAGACAGCTAATACGATGAGCTGAAGTTATCCTTAGTGACAACACTGTGCTGGAATTAGCTTGTTGGCTAGGTTAAATAACCAACGTTATGCGATCACATGAGTTGTAACGACGTTGCTAAGAGAATATCTTTAGCTCAGGTGAGAATCGATGTCTGTTGCCCTATTTGCTTCCTGGCAATATATATCTTCACCTGCTAGTTAACTAGTTAAAGGGGAACTCCACTCAAACTATATTTAGGGATGTTTTTTCTTCGTTAGTCCACTGTTGATACAGTCCCGAAATGTTTTGCATGTCAGCAGTCAAGTTTTGAAGATATTGGACTTTCAAGAAGCAAAGTGTATCACTGACCACATCACCAACTACCTTTAGCCCTACTGGACTATAGTCCGGGGGAATCCTGACACTCGATCTGAACATTAAAACGCATCTCTTGCTGTACGGTTTTGGAAACATAGGAACAGATCTTTAACATCAGGGAGAAATAAACAAAAACAGGTTAAATTACTACACACCTTTTTTTATTTTTTTTTTATAGGGGTAGGGTTAGTGTTCCCACAACGGAAGACAGAGGCGGCCACCTGTGTTAATAAGCTGTCTAGCGTGCTCTGAACATCTCTGTAAGCATAACTGGGCAGGAAGTGTAGTTCATCAACTGGAGGCACACGCAGAGTATGGATCTGTGCAAAACTGCTACAGTAAGTGTATATATGTTTTTTTTTTGAAAGATGATGGTCATATCAGCAGTGATTCCTCTGGAAAAATGTGCAGCAGTGGGAGGCAAAAGTCATAGGGGGTGGGGGTTATGTAGAAGGACTGAGAATCTCACTTCAGGTGTCTTTCTACTCCAAATTGAATGAAAATAAAATGATGCTACCATCTAAAATATGATATCCACCTCCAGAAATGAGCCCTATAACAAATTGGTACAGTTATTTGTTTAAATAATTTGTACATTTTGGACTATGCATATAGACTATGCAGGGCTCATATCATCAGGTATGCTATTAGCAATAAGCATTATCACCTGTAGCCCAACTGATGGGGCGGCAGGGAAGCCTAGTGGTTAGAGCATTGGACTAGTAACCGAAAGGTTGCAAGTTCAAATCCCCGAGCTGACAAGGTAAAAATCTGTCGTTCTGCCCCTGAACACCCACTCTCTCATATGCACTCACTGTGAATTGCTGAGTCGTAACTGCTTAACCATAATGCTGCTAAAAACTCTGGGTTTAAAATGGTGCAGTTTGTGCATATTTAGGAGTTGGAAAATTTTTACTTTTTTTTTTATATTCTTTTTTTTTTAACAATGGCCTTTAAAACGTCTGTTTTCCTCCTCGATGGCAATAATTGCTGTGCGTTGACTGCCTGTCAGAATGCAGGTTTCCTTCACTATGGCAACTTCAATGTGCCTCGAGAGGAATATTTCTCACATAAAACACAGCAGATGACGTAAATGGATGAACTATTCAACTATGGGCTTGTCTGATTTGTTTTATTCATTACTCATTTTGTTTTGCAGAGGAAAAGTACATTTGGACTGTTTTAACATCTGACAGTGCGCCTCGACAGATTTTTTGTTGTTGTTGTCATGTTTCATATGTGGCTACAATGATTTTGACAGTCGCAGCACCACAGTTAAATAAATGACTGCAGCAGAAACACTGCATATCGGCATATGTTTCAAAAAACCATTTCTCTAGCAACAATTATTGACGTTTCTAAAACGCCTCATCGGAATTGTAGTTCACACGCAGCCAACCGTGGGCGAGGCTAACTGCTGAAACCCAACAGAGAAGAGTTTTCGAGAGCTAAGTAGTTAATTGCTAGCTAGTATTTAATTCAATGGTTCTGATATGACATGTTTGGCTAGCTAGCTACTTATTACTACTCTGCCCTGGGCTGTGTAGACATCCATATATATGTTGGCCAGCTACATTTTGGTGATAATGGATGACGTTTAGTCTCTCTGCCTCATCATTATCTGGCTTACAACTGGAACTGTCACTACTGGTCTAGTGTGTGGGCTATGTATGTTGTGTGGGCTGTGTATGTTGTGTGGGCTGTGTATGTTGTGTGGGCTGTGTATGTTGTGTGGGCTGTGTATGTTGTGTGGGCTATGTATGTTGTGTGGGCTGTGTATGTTGTGTGGGCTGTGTGGGCTGTGCATGTTGTGTGGGCTGTGCATGTTGTGTGGGCTGTGCATGTTGTGTGGGCTGTGCATGTTGTGTGGGCTGTGTGGGCTGTGCATGTTGTGTGGGCTGTGTATGTTGTGTGGGCTGTGTGGGCTGTGCATGTTGTGTGGGCTGTGCATGTTGTGTGGGCTGTGCATGTTGTGTGGGCTGTGCATGTTGTGTATTCCTGTACTTTTGTAACCCTTAAACAATGTTTATTCTAGCTCTCTAGCTCGCTACATGCAAAGTAGCTACAGTTATCATCAGGCTTTTGAAGGTGGTAAGTCAGAGTTTCTGTCCAGCTCCATTTTCCCCCCCCCCTTGAAATAGGGATATATCAGACCAGTGTCAAGTCCAAAATAGATATGTATTGTATAGATCAGGTGTGATTGCATGTCATGGGGAATTGTTATCTCAGCAGCACTACTCAGTGCATTTCTATATCATCTGAACCCGCAGTGTTTTGCATCCGTAATGTTTAGAAAACTGGTTTAGATGCCATAGTTGACCACGGTGGTGTGTTGCACTATCTACCAGTAATGTAGTTAAAGTCACTATGTAGGCCCCTAAACAGTTCTCTGGGGTCTACCAGGTCAATACGTGACAGTTTTACCCTGGTATCAAGGCCCTTCTTGTGTTGGAGGCCTTTGGTGTGTAGCTCTCTGCCTAGTAGGGGTGCAACGGTACACAGTATGCTATCGAACCGTTCGGTACTCCCCCTACGGTTCAATACGCACACGTGAACCGCGGAATTACGGTATGCCTGTCATTTTCCTAGAATTTCCAAAACGTTCTTATTGCGCTGCAGATTACACACACGTTGTACATTCAGATCCAGAGATCCAGATGCTCAGCTTGTGGCCGTTAGGGAGCTCCTGAGGTCTGACAAACTTTACTCCACAGCAATGTCTCAAAATGTTGCATCCACAGTGACCACAACCCCCTCCCTTTAAACAACCAATGGAAGATTTGCGATGACATCTCAGTTGGAAACCTCCCTAAAGGGGTCACATGAAGATCGGGGAAACTAAAAATAAATATTCTCTCAGCTCCAACGTGACCATGGCGAGCGCTAGCGAGGCAGAGACGAGCAAATTTGAAGAAGCACCGCCGTCTTTGAAATCCGCTGTGTGGGAACAGCGTTCAATACAGTGACGAGGGTAAGAAGACAGTAAACAAACAAAGTACAATCTGCAAGCATTGCTTTGCCACTGTCAGCTACTCCAGTGGAAACACTTCTAACATGTCATTTACGTGGCCATCACTCGGCCGTATCCCTTGCAAGTGGAGCTGGAGCACAACAACAACCTCTCGCTGCTGCTTTCAACAACAACATTGTGACAAACGAAAGCAGTGGGAGTATTCATAGCCAAAGATTTTCAGCCCTATTCGGTGGTTACTGACTCGGGATTTCATCACCTGATGATTTTTTTCTTTTTTTTGCCACGTTACAATGTCCCCTCCCGCACACATTTCAGCAGCGAAGTAATTCCCAAACTCTATGAAACATCACGGAGAGAAATTAAAAAGGAATTGACACAGACACCCTATCTAGCTCTCTCCACTGACAGTTGGACCTCCAGAGCAACTCAAAGCTTCCTCTCTGTGACGGTTCACTATGTACTGGAAGCTACCGCTCTGTGACGGTTCACTATGTACTGGAAGCTACCGCTCTGTGACGGTTCACTATGTACTGGAAGCTACCGCTCTGTGACGGTTGACTATGTACTGGAAGCTACCGCTCTGTGACGGTTGACTATGTACTGGAAGCTACCGCTCTGTGACGGTTCACTATGTACTGGAAGCTACCTCTCTGTGACGGTTCACTATGTACTGGAAGCTACCGCTCTGTGACGGTTCACTATGTACTGGAAGCTACCGCTCTGTGACGGTTCACTATGTACTGGAAGCTACCTCTCTGTGACGGTTCACTATGTACTGGAAGCTACCGCTCTGTGACGGTTCACTATGTACTGGAAGCTACCGCTCTGTGACGGTTCACTATGTACTGGAAGCTACCGCTCTGTGACGGTTCACTATGTACTGGAAGCTTCCTCTCTGTGACGGTTCACTATGTACTGGAAGCTTCCTCTCTGTGACGGTTCACTATGTACTGGAAGCTTCCGCTCTGTGACGGTTCACTATGTACTGGAAGCTACCTCTCTGTGACGGTTCACTATGTACTGGAAGCTACCGCTCTGTGACGGTTCACTATGTACTGGAAGCTACCGCTCTGTGACGGTTCACTATGTACTGGAAGCTACCGCTCTGTGACGGTTCACTATGTACTGGAAGCTACCGCTCTGTGACGGTTCACTATGTACTGGAAGCTACCGCTCTGTGACGGTTCACTATGTACTGGAAGCTACCGCTCTGTGACGGTTCACTATGTACTGGAAGCTACCGCTCTGTGACGGTTCACTATGTACTGGTCTGGGAGATGAAGAGCTATGTGTTAACTCTTCCCCTGTATGAGAGTCATACAAGCGCACACATTTCTTAAATATTAAGAAACCGTACCGTGGCACACAAACCGTGATGCATACTGAACCGTGGGCCCACTGTACCGCTACATCCCTACTGCCTAGTGTGGTGGGCCTCATCTAATCTAGTTATATCTGCTGATAAAGTCCCTCTCCGACGTAACATCTCTCTGCTGTGAGATTGTATCTGCGTGTACTCAGTAAGTGCTAATATGTAACACTCTGATTACTAGCAGGTCTATATATGACCTCTCTAGGTAAGGTAAGGCTGTGGCCGACTGTGGCGCGTTGTCTCCAGTTAATCAGGGCTGTTATGGAAGAGGGAGAGCATGGTGTTGGGCCAGATATCACAACCCTGTTACAGGCCTTTTCTGTTTCTCAAACCCTCTTAACAAGTCACTGTTTCAGTGACCTGGGTCCAACTCGAGGCATATAATCAAATCCCATTTGGTCACATGCTTCGTAAACAACAGGTGGTAGACTACCAGTCCTGAGTCGATGTGCAGGGGTAAGAGGTAATGGAGGTAGATGCAGTATGTACATATAGGTAGGGGTAAAGTGACTAGATAATAGACAGTAACAGCAGTATACTGTAGGTAGGGGTAAAGGATAGATAATAGACAGTAACAGCAGTATACTGTAGGTAGGGGTAAAGGATAGATAATAGACAGTAACAGCAGTATACTGTAGGTAGGGGTAAAGGATAGATAATAGACAGTAACAGCAGTATACTGTAGGTAGGGGTAAAGGATAGATAATAGACAGTAACAGCAGTATACTGTAGGTAGGGGTAAAGGATAGATAATAGACAGTAACAGCAGTATACTGTAGGTAGGGGTAAAGGATAGATAATAGACAGTAACAGCAGTATACTGTAGGTAGGGGTAAAGGATATATAATAGACAGTAACAGCAGTATACTGTAGGTAGGGGTAAAGTGACTAGATAATAGACGGTAACAGCAGTATACTGTAGGTAGGGGTAAAGGATAGATAATAGACAGTAACAGCAGTATACTGTAGGTAGGGGTAAAGTGACTAGATAATAGACAGTAACAGCAGTATACTGTAGGTAGGGGTAAAGGATAGATAATAGACAGTAACAGCAGTATACTGTAGGTAGGGGTAAAGGATAGATAATAGACAGTAGCAGCAGTATACTGTAGGTAGGGATAAAGTGACTAGATAATAGACAGTAACAGCAGTATACTGTAGGTAGGGGTAAAGGATAGATGATAGACAGTAACAGCAGTATATTGTAGGTAGGGGTAAAGGATAGATAATAGACAGTAGCAGCAGTATACTGTAGGTAGGGGTAAAGGATAGATAATAGACAGTAACAGCAGTATACTGTAGGTAGGGGTAAAGGATAGATAATAGACAGTAACAGCAGTATACTGTAGGTAGGGGTAAAGGATAGATGATAGACAGTAACAGCAGTATACTGTAGGTAGGGGTAAAGGATAGATGATAGACAGTAACAGCAGTATACTGTAGGTAGGGGTAAAGGATAGATAATAGACAGTAACAGCAGTATACTGTAGGTAGGGGTAAAGGATAGATAATAGACAGTAACAGCAGTATACTGTAGGTAGGGGTAAAGTGACTAGATAATAGACAGTAACAGCAGTATACTGTAGGTAGGGGTAAAGGATAGATGATAGACAGTAACAGCAGTATACTGTAGGTAGGGGTAAAGGATAGATAATAGACAGTAACAGCAGTATACTGTAGGTAGGGGTAAAGGATAGATAATAGACAGTAACAGCAGTATACTGTAGGTAGGGGTAAAGGATAGATAATAGACAGTAACAGCAGTATACTGTAGGTAGGGGTAAAGGATAGATAATAGACAGTAGCAGCAGTATACTGTAGGTAGGGGTAAAGGATGGATAATAGACAGTAACAGCAGTAGGTAGGGGTAAAGGATAGATAATAGACAGTAACAGCAGTATACTGTAGGTAGGGGTAAAGGATAGATAATAGACAGTAACAGCAGTATACTGTAGGTAGGGGTAAAGGATAGATAATAGAGAGTAACAGCAGTATACTGTAGGTAGGGGTAAAGGATAGATAATAGACAGTAACAGCAGTATACTGTAGGTAGGGGTAAAGGATAGATAATAGACAGTAACAACAGTATACTGTAGGTAGGGGTAAAGGATAGATACTAGACAGTAACAGCAGTATACTGTAGGTAGGGGTAAAGGATAGATAATAGACAGTAACAGCAGTATACTGTAGGTAGGGGTAAAGGATAGATAATAGACAGTAACAGCAGTATACTGTAGGTAGGGGTAAAGGATAGATAATAGACAGTAACAGCAGTATACTGTAGGTAGGGGTAAAGGATAGATAATAGACAGTAACAGCAGTATACTGTAGGTAGGGGTAAAGTGACTAGATAATAGACAGTAACAGCAGTATACTGTAGGTAGGGGTAAAGGATAGATAATAGACAGTAACAGCAGTATACTGTAGGTAGGGGTAAAGGATAGATAATAGACAGTAGCAGCAGTATACTGTAGGTAGGGGTAAAGGATAGATAATAGACAGTAACAGCAGTATACTGTAGGTAGGGGTAAAGGATAGATAATAGACAGTAGCAGCAGTATACTGTAGGTAGGGGTAAAGGATAGATAATAGACAGTAGCAGCAGTATACTGTAGGTAGGGGTAAAGGATAGATGATAGACAGTAACAGCAGTATACTGTAGGTAGGGGTAAAGGATAGATAATAGACAGTAACAGCAGTAAACTGTAGGTAGGGGTAAAGGATTGATAATAGACAGTAACAGCAGTATACTGTAGGTAGGGGTAAAGGATAGATAATAGACAGTAACAGCAGTATACTGTAGGTAGGGGTAAAGTGACTAGATAATAGACAGTAACAGCAGTATACTGTAGGTAGGGGTAAAGGATAGATGATAGACAGTAACAGCAGTATACTGTAGGTAGGGGTAAAGGATAGATAATAGACAGTAACAGCAGTATACTGTAGGTAGGGGTAAAGGATAGATAATAGACAGTAACAGCAGTATACTGTAGGTAGGGGTAAAGGATAGATAATAGACAGTAACAGCAGTATACTGTAGGTAGGGGTAAAGGATAGATAATAGACAGTAGCAGCAGTATACTGTAGGTAGGGGTAAAGGATAGATAATAGACAGTAACAGCAGTATACTGTAGGTAGGGGTAAAGGATAGATAATAGAGAGTAACAGCAGTATACTGTAGGTAGGGGTAAAGGATAGATAATAGACAGTAACAACAGTATACTGTAGGTAGGGGTAAAGGATAGATAATAGACAGTAACAACAGTATACTGTAGGTAGGGGTAAAGGATAGATACTAGACAGTAACAGCAGTATACTGTAGGTAGGGGTAAAGGATAGATAATAGACAGTAACAGCAGTATACTGTAGGTAGGGGTAAAGGATTGATAATAGACAGTAACAGCAGTATACTGTAGGTAGGGGTAAAGGATAGATAATAGACAGTAACAGCAGTATACTGTAGGTAGGGGTAAAGTGACTAGATAATAGACAGTAACAGCAGTATACTGTAGGTAGGGGTAAAGGATAGATGATAGACAGTAACAGCAGTATACTGTAGGTAGGGGTAAAGGATAGATAATAGACAGTAACAGCAGTATACTGTAGGTAGGGGTAAAGGATAGATAATAGACAGTAACAGCAGTATACTGTAGGTAGGGGTAAAGGATAGATAATAGACAGTAACAGCAGTATACTGTAGGTAGGGGTAAAGGATAGATAATAGACAGTAGCAGCAGTATACTGTAGGTAGGGGTAAAGGATAGATAATAGACAGTAACAGCAGTATACTGTAGGTAGGGGTAAAGGATAGATAATAGACAGTAACAGCAGTATACTGTAGGTAGGGGTAAAGTGACTAGATAATAGACAGTAACAGCAGTATACTGTAGGTAGGGGTAAAGGATAGATAATAGACAGTAACAGCAGTATACTGTAGGTAGGGGTAAAGGATAGATAATAGACAGTAGCAGCAGTATACTGTAGGTAGGGGTAAAGGATAGATAATAGACAGTAACAGCAGTATACTGTAGGTAGGGGTAAAGGATAGATAATAGACAGTAGCAGCAGTATACTGTAGGTAGGGGTAAAGGATAGATAATAGACAGTAGCAGCAGTATACTGTAGGTAGGGGTAAAGGATAGATGATAGACAGTAACAGCAGTATACTGTAGGTAGGGGTAAAGGATAGATAATAGACAGTAACAGCAGTAAACTGTAGGTAGGGGTAAAGGATAGATAATAGACAGTAACAGCAGTATACTGTAGGTAGGGGTAAAGGATTGATAATAGACAGTAACAGCAGTATACTGTAGGTAGGGGTAAAGGATAGATAATAGACAGTAACAGCAGTATACTGTAGGTAGGGGTAAAGGATAGATAATAGACAGTAACAGCAGTATACTGTAGGTAGGGGTAAAGGATAGATAATAGACAGTAGCAGCAGTATACTGTAGGTAGGGGTAAAGGATAGATAATAGACAGTAACAGCAGTATACTGTAGGTAGGGGTAAAGGATTGATAATAGACAGTAACAGCAGTATACTGTAGGTAGGGGTAAAGGATTGATAATAGACAGTAGCAGCAGCGTATGTGATGAGTCAAAAGAGTCAGTGCAAAAAGGGTCTATGCAGATAGTTAAATGTTCACCAATAGCGACTAACTCTTTAGCAGTCTCATGGCTTGGGATTAGAAGCTGTTCAGGGTCCTGTTGGCTCCAGACTTGGTGCATTGGTACTGCTTGCTGTGGGGTAGCAGAGAGATTTGGGTGGCTGGAGACTGTTGACCAATTTTTAGGGTCTTCCCTCCAGGCCTTCACCACCGTGCCGGAGGACAACCCTGCTACAGTGTGCCGGCGCCTGACTGAATACAACCAGCAGTTTCCAGGCAAACTGAAGGGAGATTTGTTGTTGTGGTGTAACTGGTGTTAGTGTAATATAGATCCTCACTGATATGTGTTCCTCTCACAACTAAATCTCAATCATCTGTCTTAATCAAAGCTTAGTGACAGGGAGGCGCCAGTCCATCAGAGCTGCTCCTCTGCACACGTGGCCTTCATCAGCCTGGGGTCACCCTAGAAAGCTTTAACAGTCCACAGTCTATGGGAGAAGCATGAGAATTGAGCCTAGTATACATCATCATACTGAGGCCTGACTGTGAGTTGACTCTCCCAAAAACTTTTTCAACATACATCTGTAAAATTATAGTCTAGAAACTAAAGCTTTTGGTTGTCTACCCCTCAGGCTTCCATGTCTTCTCTGTGGACCTCCTCAATGTCCACCTCTTGAACATCAGACTCTGAGGCCTCATCTTCACTGTCACTTTCCAACCTTGTTGAGGATGGCTCGTTGTCAGGCTCAAAAATCTTTACATTTGCTCGGATGGCCACTGATTTCTCAACCCTTGTATTGGTCAGCCTGTTGTGTGCTTTGGTGTGTGTGTGTTCCCAAACAAGGACCAGTTGCGCTCTGAGGCGGCTGCTTCTCTTGCTTTGGAACCCTTCACTCTCATTTCGAACCCTTCACTCTCCACTAGCAAGGGAATGGAGGTCCTACTCAGTCTTTTTGGCTCAGGGCAGTTTCTGTTGCACATTTAGGACTGTACACTGACTGAACAATCCTCTCTGTGTTAAGCCAGTGGAGGAGTGGATCAGCTACATCACCCTGTAAATAGTAGAAGTTAACCCTGTAGTGGTTTAGTAAGCCCTGTCATTCTCTAGCTGATGGATGGACACTATACAGTGTCAGTATGAGAGACGAGACTGCCAGGCGTGACCACAGATGGCTATGTGAGACTCTTTACACTTGACTGAGTCTATCGTGGGCAGAGAATCATTTTTATTCAACCTTCTCAGACCCATTTCTGTTGGAATAGTTTCCCTGCACCTTCTTGCTACCCTACATTATCACCGAAGAAATGAACGTAATCGTTACGCACATTTCTGTTGTTTTTGATTTGTTGTGGCTGATGACTGTATTCTCTCCCACTAGCCTGCTCTTAATGCTGATAAGGTTAGCCTCGATCAGAATATGGAAGGCTAGCCACCAATAATATCATGACTACCTGTCTGTGCCTGTATTCAGACCGTGACTGTTCCCTGGAGGCTCCGGTGTGACGGCAACACTGTGATAACCCTGCTCTGGTCTGCTGATA
Organism: Salmo salar; assembly: GCF_965601325.2. Classification (NCBI taxonomy): domain Eukaryota; kingdom Metazoa; phylum Chordata; class Actinopteri; order Salmoniformes; family Salmonidae; genus Salmo; species Salmo salar. Next base: position 98,869,043 of record NC_138304.1, read on the forward strand.
TGGGCCCACTAACACCATTACGCGTGTGTGTGTGTGTGTGTGTGTGTGTCAAGTCAAGGACATGTACTAGCAGCCAGGCACCTCGTGAATATGGAGAGGCCTCCTTATCCCTGCTGTTAGTAGTATAAAGACCCTGACTGTCTGATAAATAAATAAATAAATACCATGTGAGCCATATGTTTAAAAAATGTGTGTTGGACCGGCTGGTGGTGTCAGCAGTAGGAAGCTCTGACTAGTGACCGGGCGTGTTCATTCCTCAGTCAGGGAGAGTGACATGTTTTTAGGTCGTCTCACATGACAGCCTAGTAGTATGTTACTTCTCACCAGAAGTAGTCTAGGGTACCATTAGTGACAGCCCAGACCCTTAGCTAGTGTGTGTCGGATGCAGGCTAATGTTTTTACATTCCCCTGTGTGTAATAATGTGATGTAGTAGGCTGTAGCACTAAGGTCAACGACCTGTAGAAGTCAGACTGCTCTGTTGTTATTTGGCCATTGTGTTGTTTACTGTCAGGTGAAATGTGTGAGCAGGAAGACACTGACAAGGCTGTATGATTCTGTGAGTGAGGGGAAACGCTGCCCGTGTGTGTGTGTGTGTGTGTGTGTGTGTGTGTGTGTGTGTGTGTGTGTGTGTGTGTGTGTAATATAAAGTTGTGTAGGGATAGGGATAGCCCGGCTCGGTCCAGTGTGGTTGATTGAAACAGATGGTGTTGATGTTAAAACAGTGTCAGAATATTCTGCTGCTATCTCTTGCCTAGTGTGATGCTTATAGCTGGAAATACTGCTGAATTAGTCAACACCATCACCCTGATCCCTGGAAAGGTCAGGACCCATCCACTGTGTGCGTGTGGAACGGGGACGCCATTTTCTGGAATCCTCTTAACATTCCACACATCCGTCACATGACTGACCAGTCTTTTGAACAGACGACGGATACACGTGTGTGCGTGTACATGCTTGTGTATTGTGTGGTGCAGTCATATTTAACACAGTACATTGGAGTAGCTTGTAGTCTGTCACTGTTCTGGCTTTCTGTTCATTCTCAGTAGCAGGTAGTAGTGGGTGGCTATGACTGTCCTCAGACTACTGGTTTATAGGATTTAGACTAGGTCCTATTGTTACTGTGACAGAGGAGTGGCCATGTTTCAACACGTTCTAGAACACTGTTGCTATGGTTCTGACACGCTGAGTCATGATCTGTAGACTAGGTTTGGGTGTTATTCTGATTTTCCATACTGTTGCTGTACCGTACCAGGTTCTACGGTATTACCGGCAGTGCACAGAAGGAGTGCTATTTATTTCCAAAAATAAAAATACTCAATATTCAGTTGATGCGTAGAAACACGTCTTTGGGTCTAACGAGTCAGTAGGAGTCAGTAGGAGTGACATCGGCCAGAATCTAGGCTGTGCCTTTACATTAGGACAAAATTAACAACTAAGAAATCATTTTTAACTTCTCCTATTGACTTCTCAAGCCCCAAACCTCAGTCTGGTCTGCAGCGTTCCTGGAAGTCTTGCGATGTTGAACCTCTGTGTTTAGAAACTCTGTGGTTCTAGTTAGGGATGCACGATATATCGGTGAACATATCGGAATCGGCTGACATTAGCTAAAAATGCCAACATCTGTATCGGCCCGACGTCTGTTAACCGATGTCAAAGCACCCGTGCATACCTACATGATGTAATGACGCCACGTAAAATGTTGGACTTACACGTGCAACACAGCATTCTTAACCTAGCCCACAATGTCTGCTGTGTGGATCGAGCAGTTAACAAGTCAAGCAGTCATTTGAAAGAGAGAATTTCAGCGAGACAACTCAAAGGCGAAATCCATTAATGCGAAAATAATGTAATTCATTGCCCTTGACAATCAACCGTTCTCTGTTGTGGGTGATGTTGGCTTTCGACCGACTGGTCGAGCACCGGTACACACTACCAAGTGTGCTATTTTTCAGATGTTGCCCTACCGGAGTTACACAGTAATAGCGTCACTGCTATAAGCTTCACAACATGCATACTATGGAACACCATTTGGGTCTTTGTGTGTCAAAAAAAGATGTACAAAAAAGTCTGCAAACACCGGCCATGAACGATGTGTTTACGGTACTGCGTTGATAATAAAGCATTATTTGTTTTACTGCAACTTCTGGGGTAGCTAGCTTTAGCTTGGTACCTAGTTAGTACCAATACAACCAGCCTAAAAACAATGACCGATAGAAACTGCAGTCATTTTCATTATTCTTAGCAATGATTTAGGAATCCTTGTAAGTATTACCTAGGTTGCCACTTGTTGTTCGCCTATTGAAATTGAACTTCAGTTCATGAAAATAAATAGCAAGCCAGCTACTTAACCTCTATGGGACCGGCGGGACGAATTCGTCCCACCTACGTAACATCCACTGCCAGCCTGTGGCGCGATTTTCAAAATCTTCAAAATCCTATTACTTCAATTTCTCAAACATATGACTATTTTACAGCCATTTAAAGATAAGACTCTCGTTAATCTAACCACACTGTCCGATTTCAAAAAGGCTTTACAACGAAAGCAAAACATTAGATTATGTCAGCAGAGTACCAAGCCAGAAATAATCAGACACCCATTTTTCAAGCCAGCATATAATGTCACCAAAACCCAGAAGACAGCTAAATGCAGCACTCACCTTTGATGATCTTCATCAGATGACAACCCTAGGACATTATGTTATACAATACATGCATGTTTTGTTCAATCAAGTTCATATTTATATCAAAAACCAGCTTTTTACATTAGCATGTGACGTTCAGAACTAGCATACCCCCCGCAAACTTACGGGGAATTCGCTAACATTTTACTAAATTACTCACGATAAACGTTCACAAAAAGCATAACAATTATTTTAAGAATTATAGATACAGACCTCCTCTATGCACTCGATATGTCCGATTTTAAAATAGCTTTTTGGTGAAAGCACATTTTGCAATATTCTAAGTACATAGCCCAGGCATCACGGGCTCGCTATTTAGACACCCGGCAAGTTTAGCACTCACCATAATCATATTTACTATTATAAAAATGTCATTACCTTTTGTTGTCTTCGTCAGAATGCACACCCAGGACGTCTACTTCAATAACAAATGTTGGTTTGGTCCAAAATAATCCATCGTTATATCCGAATAGCGGCGTTTTGTTCGTGCGTTCCAGACACTATCCGAAATAGTAAAGAAGTGTCGCGCGCTTGGCGCAATTCCTGACAATAAAATTCAAAGTATTCCATTGCCGTACGTCGAAGCATGTCAACCGCTGTTTAAAATCAATTTTTACGTCATTTTTCTCGTAGAAAAGCGATAATATTCCGACAGGGAATCTCCTTTTCGGCAAACAGAGGAAAAAATCCCAAAGGCGGGGGCGGTCGGGGTCACGCGCATAAGCTAGTGTCTCTTGATGGGCCACTTGAGAAAGGCGATAATGTGTTTCAGCCTGGGGCTGGAATGACGACATTCTCTTTTTTCCCGGGCTATGAGAGCCTATGGAAGACGTGGGAAGTGTCACGTTAGAGCAGAGATCCTTAGTAAATGATAGAGATGGCAAAGAAGTTCCAGAAATGGTCAGACAGGCCACTTCCTGTAAAGGAATCTCTCAGGTTTTGACCTGCCATTTGAGTTCTGTTATACTCACAGACACCATTCAAACAGTTTTAGAAAATTTAGGGTGTTTTCTATCCATATGTAATAAGTATATGCATATTCTAGTTACTGAGTAGGAGTGGTAACCAGATTAAATCGGGTATGTTTTTTATCCAGCCGTGTCAATGCTGCCCCCTAGCCCTAACAGGTTAACCTGTTGCCCAAAGCTAATGTTATATGCAGCCAGCTAGTTTCAACTGGCTAGTGATGCTCGACCGGACCGGGTTATGTGTTGTGAAGCTAGCCAAGATAAGGATTAGGCACAATAGTGGAATTTGCGGTTTGCCTTCAAACTAAAAGTATGTCATTGACAGTGATTCAAATGAATACAAAAAGTAGAATTATGCCATACTTTTATTTTTAAGGCTAACCAAAGTCCACTACTGTGGCTAATCCTTATTGTGGCTAGCTTCACATAGATGGGTCCGACCACCATTAATCAAATAAGAACTGTCATATAAATTAGAGTTATTTTAGATGATGACACCTAGCTAGATAGTTAGCTTGCTAACTATATAGCTACTGAAACAGATTGTCGTTTTGCTATGTTTTTGGGGAAGAACATTGTTTGCATCCATGAACTAGCTAGCATTTTTTATGACCAGCACTGTAGGTGCACGAGACTTTACCAGCATCATAGCAGACGTATCGATGAATCGTTGTGACATATGAAATACGAGTCATAGCGTAATCAGTGTATAAAAACTACATATAAAAATGAATGAACGCGTTAAATTACTATGTGACATGCAGTCATATTCAGGTCCTGATTGGTCAAATAGTGTATCTTTTTTGACCCGCAAAGACCCAAACGGTGTTCCATAGAAATCCTGGTTGAGAATGAAACGACTGAACAATGAAACAGCACAGCAAGTAAGTGACATAAATAGTTTTTGATTATGTTTTACTGGTAATGGGGACATATGTTAATGCCAACAAAATAACATATGAAATACGAGTGATAGCGTAGTCAGTGGGTAATAACTACGTAAACAATGTATGAACGCATTAAACTGTGACGTCATATTCAGGTCCTGATTGGTCAACAAGCTTATTTGACATGTCAAATAGTGTTATTTGACACGTCAAAGACTCAAACGGCGTTCCGTAGAAAACCTGGTTGAGAATGAAACGACTGAACGAAATGAAGAACGAAACAACACAGCAAGTAGGTGAAAGAAATGTTTTGATTATGTTTCACAGGTAATGGAAACGTATGTAAATGCAAACAAATAACTTTTGTGTGTGTGTAACTTTTTTATTTAACTAGGCAAGTCAGTTAAGAACAAATTCTTATTTACAATGACGGCCCGGACGACGCTGGGCCAGTTGTACACCGCCCTATGGGACTCCCAATCACGGCCGGATGTGATACAGCCTGTATTCGAACCAGGGACTGTAGTGACGCCTCTTGCACTGAGTGCCTTAGACCACTGTGTGTGTGTGTGTGTGTGTGTGTGTGTGTGTGTGTGAACTATTTAACTGTACTAGAATTCTTAAAAGGCTGCAAAAAAAATTATATCGGTATCGGGTTTTTGGCAAGGAAAATGTCGGATACCGGTATCAGCCAAAAATGTCATTGAGAGACACTAGAACTAGTGATGCACCAAGGGGCATGTTTTTTTCGCGCAGAAAAGGAAGGATAAAACATAAATATCTTGCTGCGTCTTGTAAAAGCAGATATAAAATGCTTGTTTTTGTCAATTCTGCTCTGCTTCAGTCAGGGTTTGGTCCAAATCATGAATGTGGAAGGACTCATTTGGTGCTTCAGTTGCACTTTTCCACTCAGAGGAAATATCTTTGCTATTGTCGTTGGATCACCAGAGAGCTCTGAGTGATGTGAAGGCTACTTTTCTCCGGTACTTTCCTCCGGTATAGTTTTACTTTCCGCTGGTGTAGTTTTTCCTCTGGTTGGAAGTTAAAATGCTTTAGAAAAAGTATCTGGCTACGTTCTTTCAATGATAAACATTAGAAATATGATGCATCGCTTTTGCTAAACATACCTTGCTTTTTCATTGCACGCCCATTTACTTGTGTGTGTGTGTGGCTGCTAGCCAAATAGCGTTGCACTTCTGTTGTCATGAAACATGGGACCAAAACTTTACATGTTTCAATTATATTTTTGTTCACTATATGTTGGTTGGAACTTGGCCATTTGTTATGTTAGTGAGAACAATACCTACAGTTGAAGTCGGAAGTTTACATACACTTAGTTTGGAGTCATTAAAACTCGTTTTTCAACCACTCCACACATTTCTTGTTAACGAACTATAGTTTTGGCAAGTCGGTTAGGACATCTACTTTGTGCATGACACAAGTAATGTTTCCAACAATTGGTTACAGACAGATTATTTCACTTATAATTCACTGTATCACTATTCCAGTGGGTCAGAAGTTTACATACACTAAGTTGAATGTGTCTTTAAACAGCTTGGACAATTCCAGAAAATGTCATAGCTTTAGAAGTTTCTGATAGGCTAACTGACATCATTTGAGTCAATTGGAGGTGTACCTGTGGATGTATTTCAAGGCCTACCTTCAAACTCATTGCCTCTTTGCTTGACATCATGGGAAAATCAAACGAAATCAGCCAAGACCTCAGAGAAAACATTGTAGACCTCCACAAGTCTGGTTCATCCTTGGGAGCAATTTCCAAATGCCTGAAGGTACCACCTCATCTGTACAAACAATAGTACGCAAGTATAAACCCCATGGGACCACGCAGCCGTCATACCGCTCAGGAAGGAGATGCGTTCTGTCTCCTAGAGATGAACATACTTTGGTGCGAAAAGTGCAAATCAATCCCAGAACAACAGCGAAGGACCTTGTGAAGATGCTGAAGGAAACAGGTACAAAAGTATTTATATCCACAGTAAAATGAGTCCTATATCGACATAACCTGAAAGGCCACTCAGCAAGGAAGAAGCCACTGCTCAAAAAACGCCATAAAAAAGCCAGACTACGGTTTGCAACTGCACATGGGGACAAAGATTGTACTTTTTGGTGAAATCTCCTCTGGTCAACAAAAATGGAACTGTTTGGCCATAATGGCCATCGTTATGTTTGGAGGAAAAAGGGGGAGGCTTGCAAGCCGAAGAACACCATCCCAACCGAGAAGCACGGGGGTGGCAGCATCATGTTGTGGGGAGCTTTGCTGCAGGAGGGACTGGTGCACTTCACAAAATAGATAGCATCATGAGGCAGGAAAATTTTGTGGATATATTGAAGCAACATCTCAAGACATCAGTCAGGAAGTTAAAGCTTGGTCGCAAATGGGTCTTCCAAATGGACAATGACCCCAAGCATACTTCCAAAGTTGTGGCAAAATGGCTTAAGGACAACAAAGTCAAGGTATTGGAGTGGCCATCACAAAGCCCTGACCTCAATCCTATAGAAAAGTTGTGGGCAGAGCTGAAAAAGCGTGTGCAAGCAAGGATGCCTACAATCCTGACTCAGTTACACCAGCTCTGTCAGGAAGAATGGGCCACAATTCACCCAACTTATTGTGGGAAGCTTGTGGAAGACTACCTTAAACAATTTAAGGCAATGCTACCAAATATACTAATTGAGTGTATGTAAACTTCTGACCCACTGGGAATGTGATGGAAGAAATAAAAGCTGAAATAAATCATTCTCTCTACTATTATTCTGACATTTCACATTCTTTAAAATAAAGTGGCGATACTAACTGGCCTAAGACAGGGAATTAATACTAGGGATATGTCAGGAATTGTGAAAAACTGAGTTTAAATGCATTTGGCTACGGTGTATGTAAACTTCCGACTACTGTTCGTATCCTCAGAAACCTTCCTCCTGTACTGATGGTTATTTCATTCCTCAGGCACTCGATCCATCTAGTGTAGATGACCTGAACCCCGGGCTCTATGGCTCTATAGTGTAGATGACCTGAACCCCGGGCTCTATGGTGTAGATGACCTGAACCCCGGGCTCTATGGCTCTATAGTGTAGATGACCTGAACCCCGGGCTCTATAGTGTAGATGACCCGAACCCCGGGCTCTATAGTGTAGATGACCTGAACCCCGGGCTCTATGGCTCTATGGTGTAGATGACCTGAACCCCGGGCTCTATGGTGTAGATGACCTGAACCCCGGGCTCTATGGTGTGGATGACCTGAACCCCGGGCTCTATGGTGTGGATGACCTGAACCCCGGGCTCTATGGTGTAGATGTCCTGAACCCCGGGCTCTATGGTGTAGATGACCTGAACCCCGGGCTCTATGGTGTAGATGACCTGAACCTCGGGCTCTATGGTGTAGATGACCTGAACCCCGGGCTCTATGGTGTAGATGACCTGAACCCCGGGCTCTATGGCTCCATGGTGTAGATGACCTGAACCCCGGGCTCTATCGCTCTCAGCAGGGTGGTGGCTCTACAGTGAGTGATCAGCAGGGTGGTGGCTCTACAGTGAGTGATCAGCAGGATGGTGGCTCTACAGTGAGTGTCCTGGGCCTATAATGTGTAAACTGTACACTTCCTTTCAGGAGCAAGTCTGTGTTAACCATGGTCTAGTTCTCCCTTCCTTCCTGCACCTGGAGTGCCCTGCTTCATTGAGTGATACACACACACAGACACAGACACATCCTGTGGCGTACTGCATTAATATCGAATAGCCCCCGCGATATGCAACTTTTCGGGGAAGTCAGGAACACAGTCAGTTAGGAAAGAAAAGGCTAGCTTTTTCAAACAGAAATTTGCATCCTGCAGCTCTAACTCCAAAAAGTTTTGGGACACTGTAAAGTCCGTGGAGAATAAGAGCACCTCCTCCCAGCTGCCCACTGCACTGAGGCTAGGAAACACTGTCACCACCAATAAATCCACGATAATTGAGAATTTCATTAAGCATTTTTCTACGGCAGTCTGGTTAGACTGTAAACTCTCCTTCCAGACTCACATTAATCATCTCCAATCCAAAATTAAATCTAGAATCGGCTTCCTATCTCGTAACAAAGCCTCCTTCACTCATGCTGCCAAACATACCCTCGTAAAACTGACTATCCTACCGATCCTTGACTTTGGTGATGCAATTTACAAAATGGCCTCCAACACTCTACTCAGCAAATTGGATGTAGTCTATCACAGTACCATCCGTTTTGTCACCAAAGCCCCATATACTACCCACCACTGCGACCTGTATGCTCTCGTTGGCTGGCCCTCGCTACATATTCGTCGCCAAACCCACTGGCTTCAGGTCATCTATAAGTCTTTGCTAGGTAAAGCTCTGCCTTATCTCAGCTCACTGGTCACCATAGCAGCACCCACCCGTAGCACGCGCTCCAGCAGGTATATTTCACTGGTCGTCCCCAAAGCCAACACTTCCTTTGGCCGCCTTTCCTTCCAGTTCTCTGCTGCCAATGACTGGAACAAATTACAAAAATCGCTGGAGACTTATCTCCCTCTCCTCTCCAACTTTAAGCATCAGCTATCAGAGCAGCTTACCGATCACTGCACCTGTACATAGCCCATCTGTAATATAGCCCATCCAACTCCCTCATCCCCATGTTACTTTTTTTTGCTCTTTTGCACCCCACTATCTCTACTTCTGCACATCTATCACTCCAGTGTTAATGCTATATTTGAATTATTTTGCCACTATGGCCTATTTATTGCCTTTCCTCCCTAATCTTACTACATTTGCACACACTCTACATAGATTTTTCTATTGTGTTATAGACTGTACGGTTGTTTATTCCATGTGTAACTCTGTGTTGTTGTATGTGTCGAACTGCTTTATCTTGGCCAGGTCGCAGTTGTAAATGAGAACTAGCCTACCTGGTTAAATAAAGGTGAAATAAAAACACACCTGTCTCACCTCATTTAGCACTCCTAGAACGTTTACCTCTCACAGAAAACTATCAGAATAATGTCAACTAAACTAATTTAGAGCCTCTGGAAGACAATCCTCATGCAGAATAGATTTGGGACCAGCTTTAGCTGTTAGCCTGGCTGTCTTTCAAGTAGCCTGAATAATCCCTCAGATGTAGGCTAATCACCCGAGGTAATGAATTAACTCATTGTAGATTGTTAGCATGTATGATATGTGCCAGTATTGGCTGGAGACTGGGTTACGTAGACAGTCTGCTAGCATTAGCTTGCTCGTGTTAGCCTGCGCTGTAGGCTGTGTGAGACAAGGTCTGGATGCAGGGAGAACGCTACGATAGCATTAGCAGTTAGTTTGTTAGCGTGAGACTGGGTCACAGCTTGCAATGCGAGACATAGCATTAGCAGTTAGCTTGTTAGCGGGAGCCTGTAAGCTGTATGAGACTGGGTTAGGATGCAGTGAGAGAACTAACGCCATTAGCGGTGAGGTCAGCAGTTAGAACTTCTTTGTTTCCTGCTCTGACAATACTAGGAAACCTGAAGATAAGGAACTCTCTATCACTCTCTCCCCCCTCTCTCCCTTCTCCCCCCCCTCCCTTCTCCCCCCTCTCTCTCCCTTCTCCCCCCCCCCTCTCTCTCCCTTCTCCCCCCCCTCTCTCTCTCCCTTCTCTCCCCCCCTCTCTCTCCCTTCTCTCCCCCCCTCTCTCTCCCTTCTCTCCCCCCCTCTCTCTCCCTTCTCTCCCCCCCTCTCTCTCCCTTGTCCCCCCCTCTCTCTCCCTTGTCCCCCCCCTCTCTCTCCCTTCTCCCCCCTCTCTCTCCCTTGTCCCCCCCTCTCTCTCCCTTGTCCCCCCCTCTCTCTCCCTTCTCTCCCCCCCTCTCTCTCCCTTCTCTCCCCCCCTCTCTCTCCCTTCTCCCCCCTCTCTCTCCCTTGTCCCCCCCCTCTCTCCCTTGTCCCCCCCTCTCTCTCCCTTGTCCCCCCCTCTCTCTCCCTTCTCTCCCCCCTCTCTCTCCCTTGTCCCCCCCTCTCTCTCCCTTGTCCCCCCCCTCTCTCTCCCTTGTCCCCCCCCTCTCTCTCCCTTGTCCCCCCCTCTCTCTCTTTCTCTTCTCCCCCCCTCTCTCTCTTCTCCCCCCTCTCTCTCTATCACATTCCATCTGACTTTCTCTAGTGTTATGTAGCTAAAATGTGATATTGTTGCTGATTTGTTACTATACGTGCACCCCCTCTCTCTCTCTCTCTCTCTCTCTCTCTCTCTCTCTCTTCAAAGGGCTGTATTGTCATGGGGAAACGTATGTTTACATTGCCAAATCAAGTGAAAAAGCTAATAAACAAAAGTGAATTGGTCTCTTTCTGTCTCTCTGTAGGCCAGTCTGTCTGTGTGGGGATGGGGGGGTCTAGGAGTGGTGCTGTTCCTCATCACGTTTGGACCCTTCGCTGTCTTCTACCTGGCCTTCTATATCTTCTGCTTCGTAGGAGGGTAAGTGTATACAACAAGTTTTTCAGTTATGAAGTCATTTATAGATGTGTTCATATGAAATGGGCTGTCATCTTTGTTGTCTTAAAATCTGGTTTACCTGTTCTCTCCCTTCTCTCTTCACCCCTGTCCTCACCCTCATCCTTCCTCTCCTCTTCTCACCTCTCTCCTCACCTCTTTCCTCTCCTCACCCCGTCACCTGCCTCCCCTTCTCTCCTCACCAGTGGTTTTGCGGTCACTCTGTTGTTTGGTAAAACCAACTCAGAGAAACATCTAGAGAGGTGTGAACACTCCTATCTTCCGGCCACGCAAACGGGTATACTGAAGGTAGGACTCACACACACGCGCACACACCACACACCACACACCACACACACATAACTATCTCCCTCTCTCCCCTCTCCCAGACATTGGATGAGATGAGGCTGGAGCCAAAGCCTATCCAGATAGACAGGAGACTGACTGGCTCCAACTACATAGACGAGCCTCTTCAACAGGTTAGTGACTCAACAGAAGGATGAAGAATGGGTGTGTGAAAACAAACAGAGAGGGAGCACAGTGATGACACGGCCTGACGAGTTACTTTCTGCTTACTAGCTTCTTCTTCTCTCTATCCAACTATGACCAAGTTGGATAGAGAGTTGATTTTGCTTAAGTCTGTAATTTCCGTTCTTGTAGATTGATTGATTGATTGATTGATTGTTCTAAAAACATGATTTGGTCATCGTTAGTAGCCTATGCGTTACGTTGATTCCGGCTATTGAAGTATCTGCCTGTTTCGCTATCGGCTGCTGACTCTCACTCCTCCCCTCTGTGACATGGAGGAGGGAGAGATGATTCTGAGAAGCACAAGCATATGAACGTTGCTGAAAAATGCAATTGTGGGAAAATGACCTTTTTAAGGTGCAAAAATTAAATCAAGTACAAGGGGGGTGGGGTGGGGGTCAATGCAGATAGTCCGGCTAACTATTTGGTTAACTATTTGCTTAACTATTTAATATTGTTATGGCTTGAGGGTAGAATCTGTTCAGGGTCCTGTTGGTTCCAGAGTTGGTGCAGCGGTACCGCTTGCTGTGCAGATGGAACAGTCTGTAACTTGGGTGGCTGGAGTCTACACCGCCTGCTATAGAGGTCCTGGATGGCAGGGAGCTCGGCCCCAGTGATGTACTGGGCCATACACACAAGACTGCTCTCTAGCACCATGTGGTCAGATTCCAAGCAGTTGCCATACCAAGCGGTGATGCGGCCTGTCAAGATGCTCTCAATGGTGCAGCTGTAGAACTTTTTGAGGATCTGAGGCCCCATTCCAAATCTCTTCAGTGGCGTTGTTTTGCCCTCTTCACGACTGGGTTGGTGTGCGTGGACCATGCTAATTCAATAGTAATGTGGACACGAAGGAACTTGAAGTTCTCGACCCGCTCCACCACAGTCCCATCGATGTGGATGGGGGTGTGCTTGACCCTCCGTTTCCTGTAGTCCACGATCAGCTTCTTTGTCTTGCTGACGTTGAGGGAAAGGTTGGTGTCTTGGCACCACACTTTTTGGAAATCTGTTCCCAAGTATTCCCACACATAACAGAGACGTGATTGTATACAAATGTAAGCAAGGTTTGAAATGATCGTTTTAGTCATCTATCTGTTTGGGCTTCTTGCGGTCAATTTACAGTCTACAAATGATAAGTATGTTCCGGCATGCAGAAAAAAAAAACGGCCCGCGGCTGACTAGTTGATGATCCCTGCTCTATAGGCTGTCTCATCATCGATGGTGATCAGGCATACCACCGTTGTTTCGTCAGCAAACTTAATGATGGTGTTGGGAGTCGTGCGTGGCCACGCAGTCGTGGGTGAACAAGGAATACAGGAGGAGCACCCGTGTTGAGGGTCAATGTGGCTGTGTTGTTGCCTACCCTCACTACCTGGGCGAGTCCTGTCAGGAAGTCCAGGATCCAGTTGCAGAGGGAGGTGTTTAGTCCCAGGGACCTTAGCTTAGTGATGGAAGGCACTATGGTGGTGAACACTGAGCTGTAGTCAATGAACAGCATTCTCACATAGGTGTTCCTCTTATCCAGGTGGGAGAGAGCAGTGTGGACTACAATAAAGATTGCGGCATCTGTGGATCTGTTGGGGCGGTATGCAAATATGAGTGTGTCCAGGGTGTCTGAGATGGTGTTGATGTGAGCCATGACCAGCCTTTCAAAGCACTTCCTTCATGGCTACAGATGTGAGTGCTATGTGGTGATAGTCATTTAGACAGGTTACCTTGGCGTTATTGGGCACAGGGACTATGGTGGTCTGCTTGAAACGTAGTTCTTACAGACGGGTTCAGGGAGAGGTTGAAAATGTCAGTGAATATACTTGCCAGCTAAGCTGATCAGTGCATGCTCTGAGTACATGTCCTGGTAATCCATCTGTCTCCGTGTCCATGTTAAGCTGTTTAAAGGTTTTAATCGCATCGGCTACGGAGAGAGAGAGATCACCCAGTTGTCCGAAACAGCTGGTGCGCTCATGCATGGTTATTTTTGATTGCCTCTAAGTGAGCATAGAAGGCATTAAGCTCATCTGGTAGGCTCGTGTCACTGGGCAGCTCCCAGCTAGGTTTCTCTTTTGTAATCCCTGATAGTTTGTAAACCCTGCCACATCTGACAATTGTCAGAGCCGGCGTAGTAGGATTCAGTCTTAGTCATGTATTGATGCTTTGCCTGTTTGATGGCTCGTCGGAGGTCATAGTGGGATTTCTTATAAGCATCTGAATTAGTGTCCCACTCCTTGAAAGTGGTAGCTCTATCCCAGGGCTGCCCAACCCTCTTCCTGGAGATCTACTGTTTTGTAGGTTTTCAGTCTAACCCTAATTTTAGCATATCTGATTCAGCTAGTTAAGGTCTTGTTGAGCAGCTAATTAGTAAAATCAGGTGTGTTAAATTAGGGTTGGACTGAAAACCCACAGGACGGTAGTTCTCCAGCCAGAGGGTTGGGCAACCCTGCTCTAGCCTTTAGCTCAGTGAGGTTGTTGCGTGTGATCCATGACTTCTGGTTGGGATATGTACATACGGTGGGGGGGGACGTCGTGGATGCACATATTAATGAAGCCGGTGACTGATGTGGTAAACTCCTCAATGTTATCAGATGAATCTCGGAACATATTCCAGTCTGTGCTAGTGAAACAGTCCTGAAGCTTAGCATCCGCTTTATCGGACCACTTCTGTGTTGAGCGCATCATTGGTACTTCCTGTTTTTGCTTGTAAGCAGTAATCAGAAGGATAGAGTTATGGTCAGATTTGCCAAAGGGAATGCGAGGGAGAGCCCTGTATGGGTTTCTGTGTGTGGAGTAAAGGTGATCTAGAGTTTTGTCGCCTATACTTGGTGACATGCTGGTAAAAAATGAGGTAAAACAGATTTCAGTTTCCCTGCCTTAAAATCACCGGCCACAAGAAGTGTGTGTATGTGTATTTTCTTGTTTGCTTAAAGCCCTATAGATGGGTTAGATATACAGTTACATTTAGCCTGCGTTCTAAAACCGAGTGTTCCCCTTCCCCTTAAAGTCCTATAGACGGGTTAGATATACAGTTACATTTAGCCTGCGTTCTAAAACCTAGTGTTCCCCTTCCCCTTTAAGGCCTCATAGATGGGTTAGATTTAGAGTTAGCTGGCGTTCTAAAGCCTAGTGTTTCCCTTTAACGCACTATAGATGGGTTAGCTGACAATGTCACAAATTATGTGCCCACTTCCATGGGGCAGAAGTCAGCGTGTTGTTGTGATTCTGGATTGCCAGATTGCTAGCAAGAATGACAAGAAACAGGCCATGTGGGGAATCGTGACTCATTTCAGCATGTTTCATCTTGTTCTAGATGCAATGTCTAGTTTTGAGGTGTTTTACTACTGATTTCATGTCAATGCTAATATGGCAAAAATTTGCTAGCTAGCTAACCAACAACTGTAACGGTCTATTTCAGAGACAAAAAGTGCTAATTCAACACATTTATTCATGTTTTCAATAAACAGAGACACAATATAGCTTACATGTTGTCAAGTCTAATCCAACCGGTCTGTTTTGCCCCATAGTTGCTCATGTGTCGGATTTGTTGATAAACAACCAACCCGTCTATACAGCTCGTTTAGTGCCAGCATCTGTTTGTGATGATAAATGGACAGGTACAAAAAAAATAATATATATATATATATATATATATATATATATATATATATATAGCTGTAAACTCTCTTGGTAAATAGTATGGTCTGCAGCTTATCAGGTATTTTAGCAAGCAAAAACTTGAGGCTTCCTTAACATTAGAGATCGTGCACCAGCTGCTCTTAACGAAGAAACACCCCTCCCCACTTAGTCTTACCCGAGGCTGCCGTCTGGTCGAGACAATGCATGAAGAAACGGGTATATATTATCCATGTTCTTGTTCAGCCAAGACTACGAGAATCACAGAATATTACAGTTCTTCAGGTCCCGTTGATAGAATAGTCTTGGAGTTCATCCATCTTCCATGTTGCACTTTCGCTAACAGAACAGAGGGCAATGGTGGTCTATTCATTCGCCGACTTAATCTTGTTAGGAGGTCAACCTCACCTGGCTCTTTTTTGCTGCCGCTTCCTCTTTGAGTCCTGGGGATTAGGGCATGGTCCGGAGTAAGCAGAATGTCCAGGGCTGCCCACTCGTTGAAGTAGAAATCTTCGAGGTTCGTGATCGCTGTTCTGATGTCCAGAAGCCTTTTTCGGTCATAGGAAGTAATAGCGGAGACATTTTCAAGATGTATGACTTTCAAAATACAGAAATACAGCCGATATGGTGGAGTTGGCATCATATAATGCAACACACCGGCTGTATTTCTGTATTCTGAAGGTTATATGTATTTGAAACTTGATTGCTGACATGCAAAACATTTTGGGACTATATCAACAATGGACTAATGAAACAAATACCAAAAGATAGTGTTTGGCTGGAGTTTTCCTTTAAGATGAGCATTAAAGAAACACACAAAATAGTTAAATTCATCAGGAGTCCGTAAAACAGCAGCTACAGTGAGCACCATAATTCATTGGACAGTGACCATTTTTATGTTACTTTGGTTCTGTATTCTAGCACTTTGAGTTTGAAAGGATACAATGACAATGAGGGTGAAGTGCAGACTGTCAGCTTTAATTTGATGGTATTTTCATACTTATCAGATGAACCGTTTAGAAATGACAGCACCTTTTGTACATAGTCCCCCCCCATTTTCGGGCATCAAACAACATTGGACAGTTTAACATAATGTAGAATAAAAGTAATCATTGTTAATATTTGGTCGCATATCCTTCGCATGCAATGACTGCTTGAAGTCTGCGATGCATCGACATCAGACGCTGGGTATCTTCCCTGGTGATGCTCTGCCAGGCCTGTACTGCAGCCATCTTCAGTTCCTGCTTGTTTCGGGGACTTATTGCCTTCAGTCTCCTTCTCAGCATGTAAAATGCATGTTCAAATGGATTCAGATCCGGTGATTGACTCGACCAGTCGAGGATTTTCGACTTTTTGGTCATCAAAAACCCCTTAGTTCCTCTAGCAGTATGTTTAGGGTCATTGTCTTGTTGCGTGATGAAGTGCCGTCCAATGAGTTTGGAGGCATTTGGTTTTATCTGAGCAGATAAAATATTTCTGTAGACTTCAGAATGTATTGTTCTACTTCTGTCTGCAGTCACATCATCGATGAAGACAACTGAGCCTGTTCCACTGGCAGCCATACAGGCCCAAGTCATACCACCCCCTCCACGGATGAGGTGGTATGCTTTGGATCATGGGCATGTCTTTTTTTCTCCACACTTTCCTCTTTCCATCACTCTGGTACATGTTCATTTTTGTCTCATCTGTCCACAATACTTTTTTCCAGAACTCTTGGGGCTCTTTTAGGTGCTTTTTAGAAAACTGTAATCTCGCCTTTCTGTTCTTCAGGCTTATCAGTGGTTTGCATCTTGTAGTGTACCCTCTGTAGTCCTGCTGGTGTAGTCTTCTACGTATGGTAGACTTCGACACATCTACACCTGCATCCAGGAGAGTGTTTTTGATCTGTTGGGCTGTTGTCAGGAGGGGTTTTCTTCACCATAGAGAGTGGTCTTCCTCAGTCTACCGGGTCTTTTGACATAATTGAGTTCACCGGTTATTTTTTTCTTGTTAATGATGAACCAAACTGTTGACTGGGGCATGCCCAGGGATTTTGCAAAGTTCCTGATTGATTGATTTTCATTTCTGAGCCTTATGACGGCCAGCTTCATTTGCATCGACACTACTGTCTTCCTCATGTTGTCACACCCCAACAATAGCAAAGTCTAGAATCAATACTATTCACCAACAGCTTTCCTGCATTCACTAACGACACAAATGAATACACCTGCCTAATGACACAGGTCTGTGAAGCCAATTCAACAAATACTTCTAGTACCTTAAAATGGGGGGACTATGTACAGAAGGTGCTGTCATTTCTAAACGGTTCCTCCGATAAGTATGAAAATACCCTCAAATTAAAGCTGACAGTCTGCACTTCACCCTCATTGACATTGTATCCTTTCAAACTCAAAGTGCTAGAGTACAGAACCAAAATAACAAAAAAAGGGTCACTGTCCAATGAATTATGGTGCTCACTGTATATGGATTTATTTTTCTCGTCTCGCTCAGCTCTGGTACGATGAACATGGAGTTCTCAGCAACAATAAGGGCTGGCCTGTTTCTCTCTCTTTCTCTCTCTCTTTCTCTCCCCCCCCCCCCCCCAGGTCATCCAGTTTGCTTTGAGAGATTATATCCAGTACTGGTATTATACTCTGAGTGAGGATGATTCTTTTCTGCTGGAAATCAGACAGACGGTCCAGAATGCTCTGGTACAGTTCTCTACACGGTAATGTAATATTCTATTACAACTACTCTATTACTGCTTTATAACTACTCTATTACTGCTTTATAACTACTCTATTACTGCTTTATAACTACTCTATTACTGCTTTATAACTACTCTATTACTGCTTTATAACTACTCTATTACTTTTCTAACTCTATTTCTTTAACTAGGCTATTACTGCTTTATAAGTAATCTATTACTACTCTACTGCATTATAAGTAGTCTACTATTCAATTACGGCTTTATCTAGTCTGACTACTCTAACTAGTCTTACTACTCTAGTCTACTGCTTTATAAGTAGTCTATTACTTCTCTACTGCATAAGTAGTCTAATACTCTATGGCTTTATAACTAGTCTATTACTACTCAATTAATGCTTTAACTAGTCTACTGCTTTATGTAGTCTATTACTACTCTACTGCATTATAACTAGTCTACTACTCAATTACAGCATCATAACTAGCCTATTACTACTGTGTTACAACACTGTTATACAGGTCTAAAGAGGTGGACTGGCAGCCTTATTTCACCACCAGACTGGTGGATGACTTCGCTACTCACCTTCGAGTCTTCAGAAAGGCCCAAGACAGACTGGAGGACAGTAAACAGAGTAAGGACACACACACACACACACACACACACACACACACACACTCGCTTTCTCTCTGGCATGATGATGATTATTACGAAGACGTTGTGGATGATTATGAATATGGTGATGTTTATGATTGTGGTGGTGGTGATGATGATGATGATGTGGTGTGTTTCTAGGGGACTTGTCGGAGGAGATGGTGGAGTCATTCTTTGAGGCGGAGGTGGAGATGGAGAGGAACATCTGTAGAGACGTGGTCTGCACCTCCCTGAAGGATGAAGAAGGTCCCCCACACACACACACACACACACACACACACACACACACACACACACACACACACACACACACACCCACGCACACACACACACACACCCGGAAGAACGAGGGAGGTTCACACGTTGCACCTCGTCAAGGCATTTGGAACTCCTTTTAGCCTCCTGCGTGTGTTTAAATAGAAAGAAAAAGTTGAACACTATATATAATTGAATCGGTAAACCTCATTGTCTTACGTCAGATTGCAGACGGCGTCGTGCTGTGATCTGGCTGATAACTTGCAAACACTCATGGGATAGATTTAAAAAAAATAGTTTGGCTGCAATACGCTGTCATAAATTCCGAAAATGTTACCAAGGTGAGTCAGAGTTAATCTTACCAAAAGCTTTAAACGGTAGCTAATTGTGACATTTTCTTTAAGTCTTAACTACCTAATTCTACATCTATCTAGGGAGTATAGTGGTTGTAGAATCACTATTATGTGTATTAGTATTTTGAAATGTGCACCATTTGGCTAGCTAGCTATTTTTCTTGTTAGCTGAGCCAGTCTCCGTATGAAACCAAAGCGATGCTAACCCAACACCAGTTCACACACACTCAATGCTGAATAAATACTCCCTCAAGGTAGCTAGCTAGTGTAGTAAGATTCTAGCTATAGCACAATTCATGTTTCTCTGATAAGACAGTTGCTGTCCTGCCCTGTTTAGTGCACTGAGTTCCGCAGCAGCTGACTGTGCTAGCTGCGACATCGCGTTGGCCAAATGTTACAACTTAGCGAGTCACCAGTGCCAGCTATCAGAGTCAGATACATACTGATTTCTGAGAACAACTCTAGAACTTTGGTGCATTACTATTTCATCAGCAAGCTGGCAGACTAGCTGCAGTAATGGCTATTCAGACAAACTAGCTCTGGGCTGCTAACTGGGAACAAGTTTGCTCTACTGATCGAACATGGTTTAGAAGCCCCCTAGCCAGTGGGTCAGTCTGATATAACCTGGTTTGCCGTAGCAGCCCCCTAGCCAGTGGGTCAGTCTTATATAACCTGGTTTAGAAGCCCCCCAGCCAGTGGGTCAGTCTGATATAACCTGGTTTAGAAGCCCCCCGGCCAGTGGGTCAGTCTGATATAACCTGGTTTAGAAGCCCCCCGGCCAGTGGGTCAGTCTGATATAACCTGGTTTAGAAGCCCCCTGGCCAGTGGGTCAGTCTTATATAACATGGTTTGCCGTAGCAGCCCCCTGGCCAGTAGGTCAGTCTTATATAACCTGGTTTAGCAGCCCCTAGCCAGTGGGTCAGTCTGCCGGTGTTCCATAGTTATGGTAGTCCTGAGAACTAGTGTTAGGCAGATTACCAACATTTTAATTTTTTAGGTATGAGTTCCACAATTAGACAGATGGCTCCTGGAGACGCTTGTTCAGTTAGAATGACGCCATCGGACGAAAGACAATGGGGTAAACCTCCTAATCAACTGTTGGCATCGCAGTGCCTTCTTCAGGGTCAACCAAAACGTTAGTTATGATGTTTACCCATTTGAATTGTTGGGAGCATATATAAAGTGTAACTTCTCCAGTTTTCTCTCCGTTAGTCAGCAGCACTACTAAAACATGTTGCTGTGTGTCAGCTCCAGGTTTCTACCTCTGTGTGTGGGTTTATCATAAGGTTCACATTCAGATACTGACTTCTGTCTGTCTCTCTCTCGCTCTGCCTCTCTCTCGCTCTGTCTCTCTCGCTCTGTCTCTCTCGCTCTGTCTCTCTCGCTCTGTCTCTCTCGCTCTGTCTCTCTCGCTCTGTCTCTCTCGCTCTGTCTCTCTCGCTCTGTCTCTCTCGCTCTGTCTCTCTCTCTCTCGCTCTGTCTCTCTCTCTCTCGCTCTGTCTCTCTCTCTCTCGCTCTGTCTCTCTCTCTCTCGCTCTGTCTCTCTCGCTCTCGCTCTGTCTCTCTCGCTCTGTCTCTCTCTCTCGCTCTCTCTCTCGCTCTCTCTCTCGCTCTCTCTCTCTCTCTCTCTCTCTCGCTCTCTGTCTCGCTCTCTGTCTCGCTCTGTCTCGCTCGCTCTGTCTCTCGCTCGCTCTGTCTCTCTCGCTCGCTCTGTCTCTCGCTCGCTCTGTCTCTCTCTCTCTCTCTCGCTCTGTCTCTCTCTCTCTCTCTCGCTCTGTCTCTCTCTCTCTCTCTCGCTCTGTCTCTCTCTCTCTCTCTCGCTCTGTCTCTCTCTCTCTCTCTCGCTCTGTCTCTCTCTCGCTCTGTCTCTCTGTCTCGCTCTGTCTCTCTGTCTCGCTCTGTCACTCTCTCTCGCTCTGTCTCTCTCTCTCGCTCTGTCTCGCTCGCTCTCTGTCTCGCTCGCTCGCTCTCTGTCTCGCTCGCTCTCTGTCTCGCTCGCTCGCTCGGTCTCGCTCTGTCTCTCTCTCTCTCGCTCTGTCTCTCTCTCTCTCGCTCTGTCTCTCTCTCTCTCGCTCTGTCTCTCTCTCTCTCGCTCTGTCTCTCTCTCTCTCGCTCTGTCTCTCTCGCTCTGTGTCTCTCTCTCTCGCTCTGTCTCTCTCGCTCTCGCTCTGTCTCTCTCGCTCTCGCTCTGTCTCTCTCGCTCTCGCTCTGTCTCTCTCGCTCTCGCTCTGTCTCTCTCGCTCTCGCTCTGTCTCTCTCGCTCTCGCTCTGTCTCTCTCTCTCTCGCTCTGTCTCTCTCTCTCTCGCTCTGTCTCTCTCTCTCTCGCTCTGTCTCTCTCTGTGTCTCTGTCTCTCGCTCTGTCTCTCGCTCGCTCTGTCTCGCTCTGTCTCGCTCGCTCGCTCTGTCTCGCTCGCTCGCTCGCTCTGTCTCGCTCGCTCGCTCGCTCGCTCTGTCTCTCTCGCTCGCTCGCTCGCTCGCTCGCTCGCTCTGTCTCTCTCGCTCGCTCTGTCTCGCTCGCTCGCTCTGTCTCTCTCGCTCGCTCGCTCTGTCTCTCTCGCTCGCTCGCTCTGTCTCTCTCGCTCGCTCGCTCTGTCTCTCTCGCTCGCTCGTTCTGTCTCTCTCGCTCGCTCGTTCTGTCTCGCTCGCTCGCTCGTTCTGTCTCGCTCGCTCGCTCGTTCTGTCTCGCTCGCTCGCTCTGTCTCGCTCCGCTCGCTCTGCTCGCTCGCTCGCTCGCTCGCTCTGTCTCTCTCTCTCGCTCGCTCTGCTCGCTCGCTCGCTCGCTCTGTCCTCGCTCGCTCGCTCTGCCTCTCTCTCGCTCGCTCGCTCCTCGCTCGCTCTGCTCGCTCGCTCGCTCTGTCTCGCTCGCTCGCTCGCTCTGTCTCTCTCGCTCGCTCGCTCTGTCTCGCTCGCTCGCTCGCTCTGTCTCGCTCGCTCGCTCGCTCTGTCTCTCTCGCTCGCTCGCTCTGTCTCTCTCGCTCGCTCGCTCTGTCTCGCTCGCTCGCTCTGTCTCGCTCGCTCGCTCTGTCTCTCTCGCTCGCTCGCTCTGTCTCGCTCGCTCGCTCTCTCGCTCGCTCGCTCGCTCTGTCTCTCTCGCTCGCTCTGTCTCGCTCGCTCGCTCTGTCTCGCTCGCTCGCTCGCTCTGCTCGCTCGCTCGCTCTGTCTCTCTCGCTCGCTCTGTCTCGCTCGCTCGCTCTGTCTCGCTCGCTCGCTCGCTCTGTCTCTCTCGCTCGCTCGCTCTGTCTCTCTCGCTCGCTCGCTCTGTCTCTCTCGCTCGCTCGCTCTGTCTCTCTCTCTCGCTCGCTCTGTCTCTCTCTCTCGCTCGCTCTGTCTCTCTCGCTCGCTCGCTCTGTCTCTCTCGCTCGCTCGCTCTGTCTCGCTCGCTCGCTCGCTCTGTCTCGCTCGCTCGCTCGCTCTGTCTCTCTCGCTCGCTCGCTCTGTCTCGCTCGCTCGCTCGCTCGCTCTGTCTCGCTCGCTCGCTCTGTCTCGCTCGCTCTGTCTCGCTCGCTCTGTCTCGCTCGCTCTGTCTCTCTCGCTCGCTCTGTCTCGCTCGCTCTGTCTCGCTCTCGCTCTCTGTCTCGCTCTCTGTCTCGCTCTCTGTCTCGCTCTCTGTCTCGCTCTCTGTCTCGCTCTCGCTCTCTGCCTCGCTCTGCCTCGCTCTGCCTCGCTCTGCCTCGCTCTGTCTCGCTCTCTGTCTCGCTCTCTGTCTCGCTCTCTGTCTCGCTCTCTGTCTCGCTCTCTGTCTCGCTCTCTCTCTCTCTGTCTCGCTCTCTCTCTCTCTGTCTCGCTCTCTCTCTCTCTGTCTCGCTCTCTCTCTCTCTCTGTCTCGCTCTCTCTCTCTCTCTGTCTCGCTCTCGCTCTCGCTCTGTCTCGCTCTCTCTCTCTCTCTGTCTCGCTCTCGCTCTCGCTCTCTCTCTCTCTGTCTCGCTCTCTCTGTCTCGCTCTCTCTGTCTCGCTCTCGCTCTCTCTCTCTCTGTCTCGCTCTCTCTGTCTCGCTCTCGCTCTCTCTGTCTCGCTCTCGCTCTCTCTGTCTCTGTCTCGCTCTCGCTCTCTCTGTCTGGCTCTCTGTCTCGCTCTCTCTGTCTCTCTCTCTGTGTATCAGGGTTCCTGAGGGATCTGTGTGAGGTACTGCTCTACCTGTTACTACCTCCTGGAGACTTCCACAACAAGAACATGCGATACTTCCTCAGGGTGAGACACACACACGCACATGGACCATGTTAAGTCCTTAGTGACATGGACGCCAAGGAACTTAAGGCTCTTGACCCGCTCCACAACAGCCCCGTGGATGTGGATGGGGGCGTGCTCTCCCCTCTTTCTCCTGTAGTCCACAATCAGCTCCTTGGTCTTATTGATGTTGAGGGAGAGGTTGTTGTCTTGTAGCCTCACGTCTGCTTCATCTGACCACTTTGTATTGAGTGCTTCACTAGTACTTCCTGTTTGAGTTTATTCATTTTTTTAAAGTAGGAAGATGGAGTCATGGTCTGATTTGCTGAAGGAAGGGCGGGGGAGGGCCTTGTATACATTTGTGTGGGAAGAATAAAAGTGGTCTAGGGTTTTAGCGCCCCTAGTGCAGCAGGAGCCATGTTGGTAGAAGTGAGAGAGAACGGTTTTAATAAGCCTTGCTGCGTTAGTCTCCGCCCACCAGAAATGATGCTTCTGGGTGTGTGATTTCTTATTTGTTTATGGACCCATACAGTTCTGATGGTGATGTCATGTTATTGTGTCCATGTTCCAGGAGATTCTGGCGCGAGGCGTTCTCCTTCCCCTGGTCAACCAGCTGAGTGATCCTGACTACATCAACCAGTTCGTTATCTGGATGGTCAGTATCAGTAACAATATCAGGATTTGTGGGATTTTCAGGAGATTTTATCCATAGAATGGTCCTTTGGAGAAAGGATTGTTGACCGTATATTTTACATTTGTATCTAAAAGTCTTATTGAGAAATAATTCATCAAAATTGGCATATTTATGACGTTGTTGCCTTACCAAGGCCTCCTTTAAGACTCCATAATGTTTCATCTTTATGCACCTTCACCTTTCAAGACCATGACTTTAGATTCTACTGTATTCAACAAATTATTGAAACATGTGGCAAATAAAAAAATGGTGTTTTCAATATTCATGTTTATATTTTTCAATATTCATCAATTAATATAAGAAAATTGTTATTGGAATCAATGTACTACTCGTATTACAGAGCAAGCTGTAACGCTTCATATGACACAAATCTTTTCTTAGTAGCACCTTACTCTTTTGAAGAAATGTTAGTTTTGTGGTCACAGTGTCATAAATATGCCAACTTATATCAATTATGCTTTTGGATAAAAATGTCAAATATATGTCCACAATCATTCCTCTGAAGGACCACTCTATGGATGAAATATATTTAAACCAAAAAAAGATCTATCATTATCAATATAACCAGTTTATCAACTAGTTGTGGGTTGTTGGTAGAGATCAATAACTGTTATCAATACAGCTGTTGTAGCATCTATTGAGAAACCTGTCTGTGTAGATCCGGGACTCGAGCTGTAACTACGAGGCTTTTATGAACATCTTGAAGCTGACAGACAGAGTGTCTGAACTGGAGGCTGTTAAAGACAAGGCCCTGGAGGAACTACAGTACCTACGATCACTGGACACCGCAGGAGACGGTACATACACAGAGAGACACACACACACACACACACACACACACAGAGAGCAACATGCATGACCCCACACTTAACAAAGTATACATAAAATCCTGAAAATCTAAAATATTCATTTTTCGCTTAACTCTCCTCTCCATATCCCACTCTCCCTATCCTCCTCCTTCCTCCATTTCTTTCTCTCTCTGGCTTTCAGATATCAATGTAATAAAGAACCAGATCAACAGTCTGATGTTTGTGAAGAAGGTCTGTGAGACCAGGATACAGAGGCTACAGTCTGGGAAGGTAAGAGAGTCAGCCGTAACGCGTACTAAACCCCCTCTCGTACTCTCTCAATTTCACTTGTTCTCACCTTTTCTCTGTCTGTTTCCATCTGTGTACTGTAGGAGGTGGATGCTCTGAAACTAGCGACAAACTTGGGCAAGCTGTGTATTATACCACTGGAACACATTCTGGTACACAACATCGCCCTGCAGTTCTTCATGGGTTAGTACCACACACAACACTGGCTCTGTCCTGACATGCAAACAAGTACAGTTATTTTGCCTGACAAGATGGCTACAAAGTAACAACCCACACCTGACTCTGACCTTTGACCTCTACCCTCTCCTGAAGACTTCATGCTGGGGTCCAGGAAAAGCTGTTCTTCTGGCTGAAAGTGAAGGGCTACAGAGTAACAGCTGAGCCTGACCTCTAAGCTTTGACCTCTACCCTCTCCTATAGACTACATGCTGGGGGCTGGGGCCCAGGCAGAGCTGTTCTTCTGGCTGACAGTGGAGGGCTACAGAGTAACAGCCCAGCAACAACTCGAGGTGATGGAGGGATGGCAGAAGGATGGAAAGAAGGGAGGAGACACTACAGGACTGCTGAAGGCTGCAGCACTAGGGGTGTATGAACAGTACTTATCTGATAAGGTAACACACACACACTTTTACTTAACCTCTCTAGGGTCGGGGGACGAAATCGTCCCACCTACTCAACAGCCAGTTGAATCCCGTGGCGCGTTATTCAAATACCTTAGAAATGCTATTACTTCAATTTCTCAAACATATGACTATTTTACACCATTTTAAAGACAAGACTCTCGTTAATCTAACCACACTGTCCGATTTCAAAAAGGCTTTACAACGAAAGCAAAACATTAGATTATGTCAGCAGAGTACCCAGCCAGAAATAATCAGACACCCATTTTTCAAGCTAGCATATAATGTCACATAAACCCAAACCACAGCTAAATGCAGCACTAACCTTTGATCTTCATCAGATGGCAACCCTAGGACATTATGTTATACAATACATGCATGTTTTGTTCAATCAAGTTCATATTTATATCAAAAAACAGCTTTTTACATTAGCATGTGACGTTCAGAACTAACTTCCGGTGAATTTACTAAATTACTCACGATAAACGTTCACAAAAAACATAACAATTATTTTAGGAATTATAGATACAGAACTCCTCTATGCACTCGCTATGTCCGATTTTAAAATAGCTTTTCGGTGAAAGCACATTTTGCAATATTCTCAGTAGATAGCCCGGCATCACAGGGCTAGCTATTTAGACACCCACCAAGTTTAGCACTCACCAAAATCAGATTTACTATAAGAAAAATGTTATTACCTTTGCTGTCTTCGTCAGAATGCACTCCCAGGACGTCTACTTCAATAACAAATGTTGGTTTGGTTCAAAATAATCCATAGTTATGTTCAAATATCCTCTGTTTTGTTTGTGCGTTCAAGACACTATCCGAATGGTAAAGAAGGGTGACGCGCACGACGCATTTCGTGACAAAAGAATTCTAAATATTCCATTACCGTACTTCGAAGCATGTCAACCGCTGTTTAAAATCAATTTTTATGCCATTTTTCTCGTAAAAAAGCGATAATATTCCGACCGGGAATCTGTGTTTAGGTTCAAAGATGATAGAAAATAAAAACATGGGGTCGACTCGTGCACGCGCCTCAGTCTCATTGTCCTCTGATAGAGCACTTGCCAAAAGCGCTAATGTGTTTCAGCCTGGGGCTGGAATTACATCATTCAGCTTTTTCCCGCCTTCTGAGAGCCTATGGGAGCCGTAGGAAGTGTCACGTTATAGCAAAGATCCTCAGTCTTCAATAAACAGAGTCAAGAAGCTCAAGGAATGGTCAGAGAGGGCACTTCCTGTAAGGAATCTTCTCAGGTTTTTGCCTGCCATATGAGTTCTGTTATACTCACAGACACCATTCAAACAGTTTTAGAAACTTTAGGGTGTTTTCTATCCAAAGCCAATAATTATATGCATATTCTAGTTTCTGGGCAGTAGTAATAACCAGATTAAATCGGGTACGTTTTTTATCCGGCCGTGTAAATACTGCCCTCTACCCCCAACAGGTTAAAGGGATATTTCGCGATTTTAGCAATGAGGCCGTTGGTGCAATAGTCAGTATTGGATAGAACGTTGCGTCCCTGACCGGCTGGGGGGAAAACAACATGTGGTTACCCCATTGTTTTAGTCAATTACAAAACTACATTTAAGAAAAGGACAACATGTCTAAAGATTACTTTTCAACATTGCTTGCTCCCTAGAGTTCTCACTCCCTCATGCGCCTTTTCATGCTGGTGTTAACAGCAGAGTGAGTGAGTAGCTAGCCAAGACCAACAACACAAACAGACTATACAAGTAATGAGTGGAGTTACAAAGGCCCTGTACTAAACAAGTTAAAAGTCTTACCTGTGATTAAATGTTTTCCACACACATTAGCTACATGTAGTCTACATGTATACCGGCTTCCCCACATTTCCCACTCTACGTCGCTCAGTAGCCTGAAGTCACAGGGCTCTTCTCCCAGGCTCTATTTCCCTACGTGGGAGCGTTGCAAACCGTAGGTTGGGATTTCTGACCTGGTTACATGTACATTGAACAACACAGCTTCTTTTCAGCATGTTTTGTTATTTCTGTATATCAAGAAATCAACTGCGAAGTTTTTCCTCTTACATTAGGGGTCAATAGAAAAGAATGTCGTTTTGGTCGAGGGAATTCCTTATTATGTGAATACCGACTGGGGCTGTGGTCGAGGGAATTCCTTATTATGTGAATACCGACTGGGGCTGTGGTCGAGGGAATTCCTTATTATGTGAATACCGACTGGGGCTGTGGTCGAGGGAATTCCTTATTATGTGAATACCGACTGGGGCTGTGGGTCGAGGGAATTCCTTATTATGTGAATACCGACTGGGGCTGTGGTCGAGGGAATTCCTTATTATGTGAATACCGACTGGGGCTGTGGTCGAGGGAATTCCTTATTATGTGAATACCGACTGGGGCTGTGGGTCGAGGGAATTCCTTATTATGTGAATACCGACTGGGACTATGGGTCAAGGGAATTCCTTATTATGTGAATACCGACTGGGACTATGGCTGGA
The DNA here is from genome assembly GCF_965601325.2 of Salmo salar. Lineage (NCBI taxonomy): Eukaryota > Metazoa > Chordata > Actinopteri > Salmoniformes > Salmonidae > Salmo > Salmo salar. Next base: position 98,897,182 of record NC_138304.1, read on the forward strand.
AGTCGATGGGATACCCATAGACTTCCAGCCATTGAGCTAACTTCTTTCAAACTGCACACAGAGACATACAAATGGTATCCATGAGTTCCTCTGTCTCTGGGGAAGTAAAGGGACTCATTGGCAAAATCCTGAAGTATCACTTAAAAACACTAATTTTCTCTCAATTGTATAATCTCTCTTCCTCTCTCTCCAGGCGTCCCCCAGGGTGCAGGTAGATGAGGCGTCTGTTCTCAAACTGGGAGAGAACCTACAGAAGGACAGTGACCCCACGCCAGAGATATTCGACGACATCCAGAGAAAGGTGGGTTTGTGTTTGAATGATCTATTTTTATCAGACTATCAACTGTAACAGCTACTGTAACCAGCATCTCTGAGATATTGGAGACCTTTGTACTTAATGTTTCATTGTCAATCCAAATAAAGTATTCACGTGTTCTGACGTGTGTGCGTGCCCGTGTGTGCGTGCCCGTGCGTGTGTGTGTTGCAGGTGTATGACATGATGCTTCGTGATGACAGGTACTACCCGTCGTTCAGACAGAGTCCTCTCTACGTCAGGATGTTAGCTGAGCTGGACATGCTGAAAGAACCCTCTTATAGAGGATCAGATGACGGAGATGGAGGTTAGTACAGCTTCTGTCTACGTTGTTAGCATAGCTTAACCCTGGGGTGTTACAATCAATTCCTGGAGGGCCGAGTGTCTGTGGGTTTTCACTTCTCCCTTGTACTTGAATAATCAATTAAGGTCATTGATCAGCTTCCCTCACCTGGTTGCCTAGGTTTTAATTGGACAAAAATATTTAAAAAATGAACACAGCCCCCCAGAAATTGAGTTTCTCCATGACTGTGAAGAGTAAATGTTGTCCTATATCAACTCAATTCAAGGGGCTTTATTGACATGGGAAACATATGTTTACATTGCCAAAGCAAGTGAAATAGATAATAAACAGAAGTGAAAAAATCTATAAAAAATTAACAGTAAACATTACACTCACAGAAGTTACAAAAGAATAAAGACATTTAAAATGTCATATGTCTATATATACTGTCGTGGAAATTCTACACATGAAACACTCAAAGTCAATCTTAAATGAATCATTCTTTATTATCAGCTCGCTTGAGAGGTTCTAACCAACTCAATGCACCAAGTACATCAGGAGCTCTACCGGGGCAGTCCCGTTGGATATCTTATATACTGGTTACAGACACGTTACGTAGTCATGGTTCATAGGGTTGGTTCTGGCATGTGTCTGGCACCGTCTCCTATCTTAACTTATGGAACATATTCTGGCCGTTCTGGCAGATGGTCCAACAGAGGATTTAATGACCCCCCCATCTTTACCAAGCACAGGCAGGAACCAAGGATTATTTATGATACTAAGACAAGATGAACATTTTCAAGGCTGTCTCTTCACAAGATAACATTTTCCACCACAATACAGTGTTGTAACGATGTGCAAATAGTAAAAAAGGGGAAATAAATAAACATAAATATTGGTTGTATTTAGTGGTGTTTGTTCTTCACTGGTTGCCCTTTTCTTGTGGCAACAAGTCACAAATCTTGCTACTGTGATGACACACTGTGGTATTTCACCCAATAGATATAGGAGTTTACAAAATTGGGGTTGTTTTCAAATCTTTGTGGGTCTGTGTAATCTGAGGGAAATATGTGTTTCTAATATGGTCATACATTTGGCAGGAGGTTAGGAAGTGCAGCTCAGTTTCCACCTCATTTTGTGTCTTCTCTTGAGAGACAGGTCTGCCTACGGTGGCCTCTCTCAATAGCAAGGCTATGCTCACTGAGTCTGTACATAGTCAAAGCTTTCCTTAAGTTTGGGTCAGTCACAGTGGTCAGATATTCTGCCACTGTGTTCTCTCTGTTTAGGGCCAAATATCATTCTAGTTTGCTCAGTTTTTTTTTTTTTTACATTCTTTCCAATATGTCAAGTAATTAATTATCCTTTTGTTGTCTCATGATTTGCTTGGGTCTAATTGTGTTGCTGTCCTGGGGCTCTGTGGGGTCTGTTTGTGTTTGTGAACAGAGCCCCAGGATTAGCTTGCTAAGGGGACTCTTCTCCAGGTTCATCTCTCTGTAGGTGATGGCTTTGTTATGGAAGGTTTGGGAATCACTTCCTTTTAGGTGGTGGAATTTAACGTCTCTTTTCTGGATTTTGATAATTAGTGGTTATCCACCTAATTCTGCTCTGCATGCATTATTTGGTGGTTTAAGTTGTACACAGAGGATATTTTTGCATAATTCTACATACAGTCACTCAATTTGGTGTTTGTCCCATTTTGTGAATTCTTGTTTGGTACCTTTAACTCAGCTTCCTTTCTTTTTCTCCCTCTCTTCCTCTTCAGAATCGTTCAACGGTTCTCCAACAGGAAGCATTAATCTGGTAAGTCCTGGTCAGCCCCTGAGACACCAGTTATCATTAACTACAGCCAGTCATAGTACTGTTACAACAGGTTTTACTGAACCACTGCTGATGTTAACTACCCTGCTGTAGACTTGTTAACATTTAACTAACCAGTTAGTTTTACTGCAGAGGTCACAGTAGCAGGCAGTATCGCTGCTGTTGATTGGCCGTTAGTACAGGGATTAACAGTATCACAGGTGTTGATTGGATGTTAGTCCGAAGATTGGCAGTATCTCTGGTTCTGATTGGTTGTTTCTCTCTCCTCTGTTTATAGTCTCTGGATGACCTGTCGAACTCCTGCCATGATGACAATATACAGCTACACGCCTTCATCTCTGATACAGGTGGACACACACACACACACATACACACACGTGATATAATCTCCAGTCAGATGAGTGTATTGTAGTATGATTTATTATAAGCTAGTGTGTTACTGAAAGTAAACCAGCTATCCATGTTCTCTCACTTGCATGTGTGACTACTGACCACTAATGAGGTTTCATTTAGAGATGTGTGTGTGTACGACTGTGGTAGCCTTAAAACCGTTCCCCTGTCAAAATGCAAAAAACTCAGACTGTCACTATTCCATCACTTTCACCATGTCAGTATTCCATCACCATGTCAGTATTCCATCACCATGTCAGTATTCCATCACCATGTCACTATTCCTTCACCATGTCAGTATTCCATCACCATGTCAGTATTCCATCACCATGTCAGTATTCCTTCACCATGTCAGTATTCCATCACCATGTCAGTATTCCTTCACCATGTCAGTATTCCTTCACCATGTCAGTATTCCTTCACCATGTCAGTATTCCTTCACCATGTCAGTATTCCTTCACCATGTCAGTATTCCTTCACCATGTCAGTATTCCTTCACCATGTCACTATTCCATCACCATGTCAGTATTCCTTCACCATGTCAGTATTCCTTCACCATGTCAGTATTCCTTCACCATGTCAGTATTCCTTCACCATGTCACTATTCCATCACCATGTCAGTATTCCTTCACCATGTCAGTATTCCATCACCATGTCAGTATTCCATCACCATGTCAGTATTCCTTCACCATGTCAGTATTCCTTCACCATGTCAGTATTCCTTCACCATGTCAGTATTCCATCACCATGTCAGTATTCCTTCACCATGTCAGTATTCCTTCACCATGTCAGTATTCCTTCACCATGTCAGTATTCCTTCACCATGTCAGTATTCCATCACCATGTCAGTATTCCTTCACCATGTCAGTATTCCTTCACCATGTCACTATTCCATCACCATGTCAGTATTCCTTCACCATGTCAGTATTCCTTCACCATGTCAGTATTCCTTCACCATGTCAGTATTCCTTCACCATGTCAGTATTCCATCACCATGTCAGTATTCCTTCACCATGTCAGTATTCCTTCACCATGTCAGTATTCCTTCACCCACCATGTCTTCTGCTTTTCCTTTTTCTCTTCCTTTCACTTCTCTTGTTTTTCCTTCCTCTATCTCACTACCCACGGCACCCTTTGTCTCACTACCCACGGCACCCTCTGTCTGCATATGCCCCATCCTATGTACCATCACCCCTCCCTACCTCTCTCCCTCCATCCTACCCTACCTGCCTCCCTCCTACCCTCCTCTCTTCACCCCTCCTGGGCTCTGTGTATCGGTATCTGATGCCTGTCTCCCTGGGGCTGGGTTGGGTATGGGGTTGGGGCTGCTGGGTGCTACAGGGGTGTGTAACGACCACGGCAAGACCTACGCCCTCTACGCCATCACTGTGTTGCGCCGTAACCATGACGGCAGCGAAGACTCCTGGAAGACCTACCGACGCTACTCTGACTTCCACGACTTCCACATGAGGATCACGGAGCAGGTAAAGGTAAATATGAGTGTGTGTGTGCCTATAGAAAAGAGCTTCTGACTACTAAGGTGTGTAAATAGATATGGAAAGATGGCATGGCTATGGCATCTTCTGTGCCAGCATGGGCAGCACCATTGAGGGCGATCTCATTTTTAAAGTAGTCCATTTATTCTTCTGCTTCTATAAGTGCAGTTTGTAAACTGAAAAGGTGGCTACTGCCACCTACTGTGCTGGAGGGTGTATAGTCTGAACCAGTATAAAGCCAAGGCTGGGGATATACTGCCACCTACTGTGCTGGAGGGTATATAGTCTGACCGTTATAAAGCCAAGGCTGGGGATATACTGCCACCTACTGTACTGGAGGGTGTATAGTCTGACCGGTATAAAGCCAAGGCTGGGGATATACTGCCACCTACTGTGCTGGAGGGTGTATAGTCTGACCGGTATAAAGCCAAGGCTGGGGATATACTGCCACCTACTGTGCTGGAGGGTGTATAGTCTGACCGGTATAAAGCCAAGGCTGGGGATATACTGCCACCTACTGTGCTGGAGGGTGTATAGTCTGACCGGTATAAAGCCAAGGCTGGGGATATACTGCCACCTACTGTGCTGGAGGGTATATAGTCTGACTGGTATAAAGCCAAGGCTGGGGATATACTGCCACCTACTGTGCTGGAGGGTATATAGTCTGACCGTTATAAAGTCAAGGCTGGGGATATACTGCCACCTACTGTGCTGGAGGGTATATAGTCTGACCGGTATAAAGCCAAGGCTGGGGATATACTGCCACCTACTGTGCTGGAGGGTGTATAGTCTGACCGGTATAAAGCCAATGCTGGGGATATACTGCCACCTACTGTGCTGGAGGGTGTATAGTCTGACCGGTATAAAGCCAAGGCTGGGGATATACTGCCACCTACTGTGCTGGAGGGTGTATAGTCTGACCGGTATAAAGCCAAGGCTGGGGATATACTGCCACCTGCAGTTATGGAATGTTTGCTCACAAGTATAATTAATTGTCTGATCCCTCCTGATGACCTGGATGTAATTATGTGATCCTTCCTTAACCTATAGGAAGTCCCACCCAGTTGACTACTTCCAAAATGGTGGAATCCTCAATGGCGCTGCCCCATGCTAAAACAGACTTTTGTCCAAATGCGGCCTCCATACATCCTCTATGGGTGTGTTGTACCTCCATTTCGGGAACCTGTGTGTGTTGTGTTCCAGTTTGAGAATTTGACGTCGATCCTGAAGCTGCCGGGGAAGAAGACATTTAACAACATGGACAGAGACTTCCTGGAGAGGAGGAAAAAAGACCTGAACTCGTACCTACAGGTAAGAGTGTGTCGAAGGAGTGTGTCATGCCTTAAGTACACCCGTTTACTTGGCTATAACCATTCCTCTGTTGTCTGTCTGTGTGTTAGCTGTGTTTACTTGGCTATAACCATTCCTCTGTTGTCTGTCTGTGTGTTAGCTGTGTTTACTTGGCTATAACCATTCCTCTGTTGTCTGTCTGTGTGTTAGCTGTGTTTACTTGGCTATAACCATTCCTCTGTTGTCTGTCTGTGTGTTAGCTGTGTTTACTTGGCTATAACCATTCCTCTGTTGTCTGTCTGTGTGTTAGCTGTGTTTACTTGGCTATAACCATTCCTCTGTTGTCTGTCTGTGTGTTAGCTGCTGCTGAATCCAGAGATGGTGAAGGCCTGTCCTACTCTGGTTCACTACGTCTACGACTTCCTGGAGAATAAACAGTACAGCAAGGGGAAGGGAGATTTCGCACGCAAGGTTCATACATACACACACACACACACACACACACACAGAGAGCACACACACACACACACACACACACACACACACACACACACACACACAGAGAAAGAGAGAGACACACAGACAGACCCACCCACACACAGACAGACAGACCCACCCACACAGAGAGAGAGAGAGAGAGACACACACACACACACACACACACAGAGAGAGAGAGAGAGAGACACACACACACACACACACACACACACACACACACACACACACACACAGAGAGACACACACACACACACACACACACACACCCACACAGAGAGAGAGAGAGAGACACACACACACACACACACACACACACACACAGAGAGACACACACACACACCCACACACACACACACCCACACACACACACACACACACACACACACACACACACACACACACACCCACACACACACAGAGAGACACACACACAGAGAGACACACACACAGAGAGACACACACGCACACACACACAGAGAGACACACACACACACCCACACACACACACACACCCACACACACAGAGAGACACACACACACACACACACACACACACACACACACACACACACACACACACACACACACACACACACACACACACACACCCACACAGAGAAAGAGAGAGACACACAGACAGACCCACCCACACACAGACAGACAGACCCACCCACACAGAGACAGACAGACAGAGACAGACAGACCCAGACAGACAGACAGACAGACAGACCCACCCACACAGAGAGAGAGAGACAGACACACACACACACAGAGAGAGAGAGACACACACTCACCTTGCCCAACTGCAGATAGTCCAGTTGCTTATCTACGGTATCTCACTACACAAACTCACCTCTCTAGTGTGTGTGTCCTCAGATGGATACGTTTGTGAACCCACTGCGTAGCTCGATGCGTAACGTGTCCAACGCTGTGAAGGGCCTTCCAGACAGCCTGGCTGGAGGGATGAACAAGGCTGCTGACAACATGGGACGCATGTCTGAGAAACTGGGACAGGACATCAAACAGTCCGTGTTCAAGGTAAGGACCCTAACTGCAACTTTAGTACAACCATAACCCAGCCAACATGGGATTAGGGCTGTTGCGGTGACCGTATTACCGCCACACCAGCCGTCACGAGTCACGAAGGCAGTCAAATGCCATGTGACCGTTTAGTCACGGTAACTAGGCGTCTCCAAGCTCTGATGCTGCTGATGGTCATAAGTAGCCTACCAAACTCACTAACTGCCTGCTACTCAGCACTCTATTGTCCCTCTAATCACTCTGACATCAATGCAAATGTGATCGAAAATCTAATCAAACACTTCATGAGAGCCCATGAGTTCATGTTGCACAACATTTCTATAGGCTGTGCAATTGTGTGAGAAAACAGTGATGGCCTCTATTAAAAAGAGGAGGATCCCATCAGCTTTCTATAGGCTAGGCCTACTATATTTATTTCTCAACTTTCCTAATATTAAGCACATTGCTTCTCTTTACAGCAGGAGTATAGCCTACCTGACCGGCATGAAAATGAATCACGGAAAAAGCTTCCTCCACTCGCTATTTAAGTGCATAAATGACATGTATTTCATATCACTTGTGAATGATACCCAGCATACATTTTTTAGAATCATAGTCACACACCTCATGTAGCCTAGCCCATTGGCCAATATTTTTTGTTAAGGTTTGTATCACAAGTGGCCAAAAACATAAGCAGCGTGTGAATTTCAAGTTTGGGGAAGATAATTTTCACCATAAAAAAATGCACCTTCATAATAAAAGCATTACATGCTAGATCGCATTTGCATTCACTTTTGATAATGGTGTTTTCCACTAATGGAACATTCGTGCTTATATCCTACTGCCATGTGCGCATTGCTGTGCTTATAATGTGAAGAAATAGCCTAATAGTTTATCAACATTTTAAGCTAAACGTTCTGATCTGTTGTGTCAGCCACATTGTGTAAAGCATGTTTTTGTTGATACTAGTGGTTGTATTAATTTGGGATCTATCACATCCCACTACTGTCCCAGACTATGTTTGGAATATTAATTTATTGCACAGAATAGAATAGATCAACTTTTGTACTATGGGGGATAGTAGATTGACGTAGGATAGTGCTTTTGCTGTTCGTTAGGCCTACTCATCTTGTTGGCTGACGAAACGTAAATGTGGCCAGTTCTTCCAATATCTTCAATATGCACCTCGGAATTGGATAAGGACACGCGCAGTTGCGTCCTCGTTGTCCATCTTCACTTGTAGCCTGTGAGAAAGACCCGATCATGTGATAGAGAGCACGCAGCACTCAGTGAGAAGGGTACAACAGACATGGATTTTAGGGTGCATTACGGCCAGAAAGGGAATGCTTGTCAAATTTGTGAATGAGAGACTGATGAAGTGTGTACAGCTTGCGCAAAAACAAACAAAGCAGAGCTCAAGCCTTTCAAGCAACTTTTTTCAAATCGTCATTAGAGTCGTGTCATGCAGCTTTAAAATGTATTAAAAATCAAAACTTATACCCCAACGTTTGTAGAACAACTAAAGTTGAGAGTGCATGATGACACCTAGATGACCCACTATATGGAAGAGAAGGAACGGGACACATCTGCTAACCCTTTGTCATGGTGGCGGGATTTTTTTATTTAACTAGGCAAGTCCGTTAACCTCTTGGGGCTATGTGGGACGCTAGCGTGCCACCCGTGGTGCACCCTATCAACAGCAGGTGCATTTCAAGAGCGGCAAATTTGAAACCAAATAAATGTCAAAATTCAAATTTTTCAAACATACAACTATCTTACACCCTTTGAAAGATAAACATCTCCTTAATCTAAACACGTTGTCCGATTTCAAAAAGGTTTTACGGCGAAAGCATAAAGTTAGATTATGTTAGGAGAGTACATTGACAATAGCTGTGTGTAATGTTTTGTCAATTCAAAGACAGGCGTCACCAAAACCATAAAACCAGCTAAAATGATGCACTAACCTTTGACAATCTCATCAGATGACACTCCTAGGACATTATGTTAGACAATACATGCATTTTTAGTTCTATCAAGTTCATATTTATATCCAAAAACAGCGTTTTACTATGGCGTTGATGTTCAGGAAATCGTTTCCCTCCAATAACCGGCAGTCAAGTCAGCACAACAAATTAAATAATTAATATTAGAAAACATTGGTAAAATATTATATTGTCATTTAAAGAATTATAGATTTACATCTCTTGAACGCAATCGACTTGCCAGATTTAAAAATAACCTTACTGGGAAATCACACTTTGCAATAATCTGAGCACTGCGCCCAGAAAAATACGCTTTGCGATACAGACTAACGGCCATGTTGGAGAGATCGAAAATACTATGTAAATAATCCATTACCTTTGATTCTCTTCATCAGATGTCACTTCCAGGAATCCCAGGTCCATAACGAATGTAGTTTTGTTCAAAAAAGCTCATCATTTATGTCCAAAAAGCTCCGTGTTGTTAGCACATGCTCTAAGCCCGCCGGACTTCACTTCATGAACGAGGGGAAAAAATATATTTACGTTCGTTCAAACATGTCAAACGTTGTATAGCATAAATCATTAGTGCCTTTTTTAACCAGAACATGAATAATATTCAAGGTGGACGAATGCATACTCTTTTAAAACGTATTGGAACGAGGGTACCCAACATGACCTCGCGCGCCAGAGTCTAATCGGCCATCACCGTTCCAAGGCTCTTGTTCGGTCAGATCTCACAGTAGAAGACTCAAAACACTTTGTAAAGGCTGGTGACATCTAGTGGAAGCAATAGGAAGTGCCAAAAGATTAATAAGCCCCTGTGTGTTTCAATGGCATAGGCTTAAAGGTAATTCAACACATCAGGTATCCACTTCCTGTCAGAATCTGTCTCGGGGTTTTGCCTGCCAAATGAGTTCTGTTATACTCACAGACACCATTCAAACAGTTTTAGAAACTTTAGGGTGTTTTCTATCCATATATAATAAGTATATGCATGTTCTAGTTACTGGGTAGGATTAGTAACCAGATTAAATCGGGTACGTTTTTTTATCCAGTCGTGAAAATACTGCCCTCTAGCCCCAACAGGTTAAGAATAAATTCTTATTTACAATGACGGTCTAGGAACAGTGGGTTAACTGCCTTGTTCAGGGGCAGAATGACAGATTTTTACCTTAAAAGCTCAGGGATTCAATCGAGCAACCTTTCGGTTACTGGCCCAACACTCTAACCACCTTTTGTTTTCCTTTATTGGCTCTGCTTGCTAAGAAGTAGATGTGCATTTGCGCTAGCAGCCCTGCGTCAGAGAGGGTGTTCAGCACGCCAGGGAACATGGTTACCTCTCTCCGGTCTTCACTGCAGCCCGACTAAGTAAACATGCTGGTGTTTCTGAATCGGAATCTCATAGTCTATAGCACTCGCCAGAGTTATGCTATGATAGTGGACTGAAACAGTAGACGTTATAGGCAACAGGGAGTTTTTTTTATTATTTTCTGTTGTGCTTTATTTATTTTATTTACATAATTAGAAATGTCTTATTTTATTCCTTTTTTGCTTTACATGTATTACTATTTCAGTGTTTTTATACATTTTTACATTTACATTATAACCAAAAAAAACCTTTCTAAACTAAAAAAGAGAATACTAAAGGTCCTATATGAAAGTAGCCTACAGGCACTATTTGTCACAATGCTGATATCACCAGTAAAAAGTGTTAATAAAAGACCATTAACAAAATGGTGTGTATGCTAACTCTTAACAGCTTAATCATTATATAATGGTGGTGGTTAGCCTGCCCAGCTGATAATTGACCATTTTAAATCAAATCTAATTTCACACATTTTACATTTTCTAATTTTACACTGTGACATGAAATGGTGTATGCCTTTGTTCCAAGTTTATTTTTTACATCAATATAGTGGAATCATGCAGCCCATATATGTTTTCATTTCCAAAGACATTCTAAGGTTTGTATCATTCACAACTAAAGTTGCCAAATAACTCAAAATCAAGCATATAACCTATTTCAAATGATCACTTTTTTAACACAGAATAACCTCTCCATGTGCACACTAGCTCGGGAACATATCCTTTCAATTTTATTCAGCGAAGTTCAATTCTATTCTTACTATAAAATAATGTCACTTCTTCATATTATAATGCTTCATAGGAAAGACCTACCTATAATAAATAATGGATTTATTGGGATGGTGTACAGGCAATTAAATGGCTTTATTACACTTTACACTAGGAACAGTGTAGATGTTTCAGAGGCACGCATCAGCTGCCTGTATGTGTGGAACCGCTTTATGTTAATAAACGGTCACTTCCCGTGAGACCGACAGTTCTTCGCTTGTCAATCACCGGTTGACTACATTTCGTGACCGCCACAGCCCTACATGGGATATCTGAAAGATTGGGACAGAATCAAACATTTTATATTCAAAATACAAACACAGTCTGACTACTCTCTGACTCTCCAGCTAGGGCTGTGGTGGTCAACACAGTCTGACTACTCTCTGACTATCCAGCTAGGGCTGTGGTGGTCAACACAGTCTGACTACTCTCTGACTATCCAGCTAGGGCTGTGGTGGTCAACACAGTCTGACTACTCTCTGATTCTCCAGCTAGGGCTGTGGCGGTCAACACAGTCTGACTACTCTCTGACTATCCAGCTAGGGCTGTGGTGGTCAACACAGTCTGACTACTCTCTGACTCCCCAGCTAGGGCTGTGGTGGTCAACACAGTCTGACTATACTCTCTGACTCTCCAGCTAGGGCTGTGGTGGTCAACACAGTCTGACTACTCTCTGACTCTCCAGCTAGGGCTGTGGTGGTCAACACAGTCTGACTATACTCTCTGACTCTCCAGCTAGGGCTGTGGCCATCAACACAGTCTGACTATACTCTCTGACTCTCCAGCTAGGGCTGTGGTGGTCAACACAGTCTGACTACTCTCTGACTCTCCAGCTAGGGCTGTGGCGGTCATTACATTATGTCAGTGATTGTCAAGCAAATAACTGTCGGTCTCACGGTAATTGACCGTTAATTAACATAAACACATTTAGCATCTCCTGGCTTCCACGTGTAGCCTACAAGCCACCGACGCAGACCTTCGGAACATCTACACTTCAAAAAGGTCTAATAAATCCATGTAATATAGTCTACACCTTCACAATAAATCCATGTAATATAGTCTGTCTACACCTTCACAATAAATCCATGTAATATAGTCTACACCTTCACAATAAATCCATGTAATATAGTCCACACCTTCACAATAAATCCATGTAATATAGTCTACCTACATCTTCACAATAAATCCATGTAATATAGTCTACCTACACCTTCACAATAAATCCATGTAATATAGTCTACCTACACCTTCACAATAAATCCATGTAATATAGTCCACACCTTCACAATAAATCCATGTAATATAGTCTACACCTTCACAATAAATACATGTAATATAGCCTACACCTTCACAATAAATCCATGTAATATAGTCTATACCTTCACAATAAATCCATGTAATATAGTCCACACCTTCACAATAAATCCATGTAATATAGTCCACACCTTCACAATAAATCCATGTAATATAGTCAACCTACACCTTCACAATAAATCCATGTAATATAGTCTACCTATACCTTCACAATAAATCCATGTAATATAGTCTACCTACACCTTCACAATAAATCCATGTAATATAGTCTACACCTTCACAATAAATCCATGTAATATAGTCTACCTATACCTTCACAATAAATCCATGTAATATAGCCTACACCTTCACAATAAATCCATGTAATATAGTCCACACTTTCACAATAAATCCATGTAATATAGTCCACACCTTCACAATAAATCCATGTAATATAGTCTACCTACACCTTCACAATAAATCCATGTAGTATAGTCTACCTACACCTTCACAATAAATCCATGTAGTATAGTCTACCTACACCTTCACAATAAATCCATGTAGTATAGTCTACCTACACCTTCACAATAAATCCATGTAGTATAGTCTACCTACACCTTCACAATAAATCCATGTAATATAGTCTACACCTTCACAATAAATCCATGTAATATAGTCCACACCTTCACAATAAATCCATGTAATATAGTCTACACCTTCACAATAAATACATGTAATATAGCCTACACCTTCACAATAAATCCATGTAATATAGTCTATACCTTCACAATAAATCCATGTAATATAGTCCACACCTTCACAATAAATCCATGTAATATAGTCCACACCTTCACAATAAATCCATGTAATATAGTCCACACCTTCACAATAAATCCATGTAATATAGTCAACCTACACCTTCACAATAAATCCATGTAATATAGTCTACACCTTCACAATAAATCCATGTAATATAGTCCACACCTTCACAATAAATCCATGTAATATAGTCTACACCTTCACAATAAATACATGTAATATAGCCTACACCTTCACAATAAATCCATGTAATATAGTCAACCTACACCTTCACAATAAATCCATGTAATATAGTCTACCTATACCTTCACAATAAATCCATGTAATATAGTCTACCTACACCTTCACAATAAATCCATGTAATATAGTCTACACCTTCACAATAAATCCATGTAATATAGTCTACCTATACCTTCACAATAAATCCATGTAATATAGCCTACACCTTCACAATAAATCCATGTAATATAGTCCACACTTTCACAATAAATCCATGTAATATAGTCTACCTACACCTTCACAATAAATCCATGTAATATAGTCTACCTACACCTTCACAATAAATCCATGTAGTATAGTCTACCTACACCTTCACAATAAATCCATGTAGTATAGTCTACCTACACCTTCACAATAAATCCATGTAGTATAGTCTACCTACACCTTCACAATAAATCCATGTAGTATAGTCTACCTACACCTTCACAATAAATCCATGTAATATAGTCTACACCTTCACAATAAATCCATGTAATATAGTCTACACCTTCACAATAAATCCATGTAATATAGTCTACACCTTCACAATAAATCCATGTAATATAGTCTACACCTTCACAATAAATCCATGTAATATAGTCTACACCTTCACAATAAATCCATTATTTATTTTAGACAGGTCTAAAGAAACATGCTATGAAGAAAATGTATATTTCAGAAGAGCAGAATAGGATACTCTGAGTTGTCCTTATGTTAGGTCCTGATCTGACTATGTCATATGGCTTTGGGCCGTGGCATTAGAATAATATAAAATATAGGATGAAAAATACAATTGAACAAATCCTGAATAAAATAAAGCAAATTTTCTCCAAATGATTTCCAAGGAAGTGCGCACATGCTGCTATTCTGTGTTGAGCGGTTAACAAAGAAACAAGTACTCCTGTATGCTTCATTTATAGTTATTAATGTTACTTTAGTTGTGATACAAATGTTGGGCTTTGTTTAGTCGTTTTATACATTCTAAGGCTGCATGATGCAATTAATGATGATTTGAAAAATGTAGCATGAAGGCATGTTCTCTGCTTTGTTTTTATTGAACCTTTATGTAACTAGGCAAGTCAGTTAATAACAAATTCTTATTTACAATGACGGCCTACACCGGCCAAACCCAGACGACGCTGGGCCAATTGTACGTCGCCCTACGGCCGGTTGTGATACCCTGGTTCAAATCCAGGCTGTGTCTGTAGTGACGCCTCTAGCCCTGAGATGCAGTGCCTTAGACCGCTGCGCCACTCAGCAGCCCTATAGTACAAAAGTTGACGGTTCTATTTGTCAACTTGTTCTTCTGTGTGAGAAATAAATATTCCAAACAGTTGTGGGATGCGATAGATCCCAAAATAATACAAAACCTTATTAAAACATATAGGACTATAGACTAGGCTACATGAGGGGTGATACAAACCTTATTAAAACATATAGGAGGACTATAGACTAGGCTACATGAGGGGTGATACTAACCTTATTAAAACATATAGGAGGACTATAGACTAGGCTACATGAGGGGTGATACTAACCTTATTAAAACATATAGGCCTATAGACTAGGCTACATGAGGGGTGATGCTAACCTTATTAAAACATATAGGCCTATAGACTAGGCTACATGACGGGTGATACTAACCTTATTAAAACATATAGGACTATAGACTAGGCTACATGAGGGGTGATGCTAACCTTATTAAAACATATAGGCCTATAGACTAGGCTACATGAGGGGTGATACTAACCTTATTAAAACATATAGGCCTATAGACTAAGCTACATGAGGGGTGATACTAACCTTATTAAAACATATAGGACTATAGACTAGACTACATGAGGGGTGATACTAACCTTATTAAAACATATAGGACTATAGACTAGGCTACATGAGGGGTGATACTAACCTTATTAAAACATATAGGCCTATAGACTAGGCTACATGAGGGGTGATACTAACCTTATTAAAACATATAGGACTATAAACTAGGCTACATGAGGGGTGATACTAACCTTATTAAAACATATAGGACTATAGACTAGGCTACATGAGGGGTGATACTAACCTTATTAAAACATATAGGCCTATAGACTAGGCTACATGAGGGGTGATACTAACCTTATTAAAACATATAGGACTATGGACTAGGCTACATGAGGGGTGATGCTAACCTTATTAAAACATATAGGAGGACTATAGACTAGGCTACATGAGGGGTGATACTAACCTTATTAAAACATATAGGACTATAGACTAGGCTACATGAGGGGTGATACTAACCTTATTAAAACATATAGGAGGACTATAGACTAGGCTACATGAGGGGTGATGCTAACCTTATTAAAACATATAGGACTATAGACTAGGCTACATGAGGGGTGATACTAACCTTATTAAAACATTTAGGACTATGGGCTAGGCTACATGAGGGGTGATACTAACCTTATTAAAACATATAGGAGGACTATAGACTAGGCTACATGAGGGGTGATACTAACCTTATTAAAACATATAGGAGGACTATAGACTAGGCTACATGAGGGGTGATACTAACCTTATTAAAACATATAGGAGGACTATAGACTAGGCTACATGAGGGGTGATACTAACCTTATTAAAACATATAGGAGGACTATAGACTAGGCTACATGAGGGGTGATACTAACCTTATTAAAACATATAGGACTATAGACTAGGCTACATGAGGGGTGATACTAACCTTATTAAAACATATAGGAGGACTATAGACTAGGCTACATGAGGGGTGATGCTAACCTTATTAAAACATTTAGGACTATAGACTAGGCTACATGAGGGGTGATACTAACCTTATTAAAACATATAGGCCTATAGACTAGGCTACATGAGGGGTGATACTAACCTTATTAAAACATATAGGACTATGGACTAGGCTACATGAGGGGTGATACTAACCTTATTAAAACATATAGGACTATAGACTAGGCTACATGAGGGGTGATACTAACCTTATTAAAACATATAGGAGGACTATAGACTAGACTACATGAGGGGTGATACTAAACTTATTAAAACATATAGGACTATAGACTAGGCTACATGAGGGGTGATACTAACCTTATTAAAACATATAGGACTATAGACTAGCCTACATGAGGGGTGATACTAACATTATTAAAACATATAGGACTATGGGCTAGGCTACATGAGGGGTGATACTAACATTATTAAAACATATAGGACTATAGACTAGCCTACATGAGGGGTGATACTAACCTTATTAAAACATATAGGACTATGGGCTAGGCTACATGAGGGGTGATACTAACCTTATTAAAACATATAGGAGGACTATAGACTAGGCTACATGAGGGGTGATACTAACCTTATTAAAACATATAGGACTATAGACTAGGCTACATGAGGGGTGATACTAACCTTATTAAAACATATAGGCTAGGCTACATGAGGGGTGATACTAACCTTATTAAAACATATAGGACTATAGACTAGGCTACATGAGGGGTGATACTAACCTTATTAAAACATATAGGACTATAGACTAGGCTACATGAGGGGTGATACTAACCTTATTAAAACATATAGGCCTATAGACTAGGCTACATGAGGGGTGATACTAACCTTATTAAAACATATAGGCCTATAGACTAGGCTACATGAGGGGTGATACTAACCTTATTAAAACATATAGGACTATAGACTAGACTACATGAGGGGTGATACTAACCTTATTAAAACATATAGGACTATAGACTAGGCTACATGAGCTGTGGCGCTATGATCTGAAAAAGTCTAGAGAAAAAAAAGCATTGTTTCTTGTCTTAAGCTGGGCATCATTCACTAGTGATGATGCATCATTTGCTGGTGATTAATACATCATTCACTAGTGGTAGATAATGCATCTTTCCCTTGTGGTAGATAATGCGTCATTCCCTAGTGATAGATAATGCGTAATTCGCTACAGATGTGCAACGCGCCACTCGCCAGTGATGGACTAATATTGTCACCCATCACATTATTCTTGATTGGATCTTGTCTTTACTAAATCATATATATGTGTGACATTTTGTTATAATTTAGAATGGACCATTATCATGCACCTGTCTCGAAACAGGGGCAGCGTGAAAAAATACATGTCATCTATGCATTTAAACAGCGAGTGGAGGAAGCTTTTCCCGTGGTTCATTTTCATGCCAGTCAGGTAGGCTATACTCCTGCTGTAAAGAGAAGCAATGTGCTTAATATTAGGAAAGTTGAGAAATAAATATAGTAGGCCTAGCCTATAGAAAGCTGATGGGATCCTCCTCTTTTTAATAGAGGCCATCACTGTCTTCTCACGCAATAGCATAGCCTATAGAAATGTTGCGCAACATGAGCTCATGGGCTCTCATGAAGTGTTTGACTGCGATCATGACTCGTGACCGCCAGTGTTGCGGTAATATGGTCACCGTTAATTCCTTAGTGATGTGGACACAGGAACTTGAAGCTCTCAACCCACTCCACTACAGCCCTGTTGATGGGGGGCTCCTTTCTGCAACAGCCCCAACTTCAACCATACTGACAATACTCTGACCATAATTTACCCATGCTCTAACACTACTCTGACCATAATTTACCCATACTCTAACACTACTCTGACTGTAATTTACCCATGCTCTAACACTACTCTGACTGTAATTTACCCATGCTCTAACACTACTCTGACTGTAATTTACCCATGCTCTAACACTACTCTGACTGTAATTTACCCATGCTCTAACACTACTCTGACCATAATTGAACTCTGTAATGTCTGGTGTCCAGGTACCTCCACTGCTCCCCAAGTCTGACTTTGACCCAGAGCACTGCCGAGTCTCGGCCCAGCTGGACGACAACGTGAGTACAACACCCCCACACACACAGGGACCCACCAGCTTATGGGGCCTCTGCTCTGAAACATCTTCATAAGTGAAAGGATTATAGTGGTGTGACGGTCGCTTTGGCATCGTGTGTGTGTGTGTGTGTGTGTGTGTGTGTGTGTGTGTGTGTGTGTGTGTGTGTGTGTGTGTTCCAGGTGGATGATAACATCCCTCTGCGTGTGATGCTGCTGCTGATGGATGAGGTGTTTGACCTGAAGGAGAGGAACCAGTGGCTCCGCAGGAACATCAAGAACCTTCTGCAGCAACTCATCAGAGCCACATACGGAGACACTATCAACAGGTACCACACACACACACACACACTCATTCATCAGAGCCACATACGGAGACACTATCAACAGGTACCACACACACACACACACACACACACACACACACACACACACACACACACACATTCATCAGAGCCACATACGGAGACACTATCAACAGGTACCACACCACACACACTCATTCATCAGAGCCACATACGGAGACACTATCAACAGGTACCACACACACACACACACACACACACACACACACACACACACACACACACACACACACACACACACACACACACACACTCATTCATCAGAGCCACATACGGAGACACTATCAATAGGTACCACACCACACACACTCACTCACTCACTCACTCACTCACTCACTCACTCACTCACTCACTCACTCACTCACTCACTCACTCACTCACTCACTCACTCACTCACTCACTCACTCATTCATCAGCGCCACAAACGGAGACACTATCAACAGGTACCACACACACACACACACCACACACACACTCATTCATCAGCGCCACAAACGGAGATCTGACTATTGTCTGCCTCTGGTCTCTGCAGGAAGATCGTGGATCATGTGGACTTCATGACAGCTCCAGAACAGGTGGCTGACTACGTCAAGAAGTTCCGGTAACACACACACACACACACACACACACACACACACACACACACACACACACCCCATCAGATCGTTGCGTGTGATTGGTTAGAAAGCCCATCAGTAACTCTGTGGTCCCGCAACTGTGCAGGGATTCGTACTGGCCCAACGGTATCCTGGCCGAGTCTCCACCACGCAGGGACAAGAACATCCGCATGAGGACGAGGGTGGCGGCCAAGACCAACCTATTGGGAATCATGCCAGGTAACACACACACACACACACAGAGTAAACACACACAGACTGAACAAACTTGTTCACTATTAATCAGCCATTTGTTCACCTCTTCCAGATGAGTTGAAGCACATCATCGGGGCGGATACGACTCGTAAGGGAATCCTGCGTGTGTTTGACATGTTCCAACACGGACCAATGAATCGTCGGCTGGTCTACGTGCTTCTAGAAGGATTCCTGGAGACCATGTTCCCTCATTACAAGTTCCCTGAGCTGTTTGTTAAACTGCACTCCCGCTCGCCGCGCACAGCCAGATACACACAGAAAGTCAAGAGCACCTTCCTGAAGAGGTGACAGGAGACTGGAAGTGGGCAGGGTACCAGGTGACACACGGCGTGAGAGAAGAGGGAGGAGAGTTGTGGGGAGGGTGATGAGCTGTTGAGAAGAGGTTAACGTGTGTGTGTGTGTGGTCTCTCGAAGGGATTGTTGGGACCGTCCTAGTTGTTAACTCTGCCCTGCTCTCCACTTCCCCCTACGTGCCTCACAAACACACTCCTGTAGCACCAACAAACTCATTTGGGTTTTATTTGTTTTATTTTTTGTTTTATGCTGTTTTATTGTAGATGTGTCAGACTGGCAGAGCTGCTCTGATATGCCCAGCAGGTGATTTCACTTCCTGATACCAGGCCACGTATACAGAAATACATGTACCGGTATAGAAATAGATTGCTAGTGGAGGGGGGAATATGGCATAGAGGATGCCATGGGTAGTGAGACAGGAAGCGTGATGCCATGGGTAGTGAGACAGGAAGCGTGATGCCATGGGTAGTGAGACAGGAAGCGTGATGCCATGGGTAGTGAGACAGGAAGCGGGAAGGGAAGTGTCAACCACATCCTGTTCTGCAAGGCGTTTGTCACGTTTTGTTGACTTTTGTTCTTTACTTTTTGTTTGTCAATGTGACATCATCATCCTGTCATAATCCTCTAGGACACGAGGAGGCTGAGTTTGATCTAAGTCCACTCCCCCTTTTTAATGCACCCGTCTGTAGCCATGACAACCACAGCTCTAACTGTTGTTTGTTGAGGGGGATGATGGACAGCTCTACTGTGCTTCATGTTAATCATGTGGAAAGCAGAATGAGCGTCTCCCCTGCCGGTGAGGCCTGGGTAAATGTGAAATGGCCCGTTCTAATGGACTGACACAGTCTAATAGTAATCCACTACATTTTGGAATGAGACAGAATGAAATGACAGGCCAGACTGTGAATGTTGCTGTCTGTAGAAGCAACTGTCTGTCGAGTAGAATGTACTCGCTGGGCGTGTGTGTGTGCGCGTGTGCGTTTGTGTGTGCGTGTGTGTGTGTGTGCATGGCAGTAAGATGCAGCCCTCCCCAGTCAGACACTGTGCCAGTGTGGGCCCATACCACTAAGTAACAAAGCGAAAACACACTGATAACCCTGCTTTATCACACTTTCATTCAGAGAAAATTTCATTTTGTGCAATATTTTTATTTGATGCATGAGTTTTTGAATAATTGTATAAAAATTGAAAACTATACTGTTTTGGAAGAATTGTAGGAAAGGTGAAAGAATTCTCCCCCCTTCCCAAAGAAATTCTAACCCTACATTCCGTTGTAAAAAAAAAAATCTACATTTAATTGCAGACTCGTTTTATACGTCTTTTTTTATTATTATTTTTTACTCCTGATGAATGTGGTTTCCATGCCGATGTGTCAACGAGTGATCTAGCCAGTGGAGCTAAAGCCTCTGGATAGGAAGCTATGGGTCATTGGTCTAGAGATATGGTGGGAGGGCTTATTATGCATATGAACCTGTTGATTGGAGAGTGAACAGAAATGATTCACTGTTGTATGAACCAATGACAGGAGAGACTTTGGGTCATCTGTCCAATCAAATCGCAGGAAAGCCATGTTTCTGTAGAATCACTGCTAAATAACGCTTAGTACCGGAGTTCTTTCATTCGCCGAACAGAGCTCCATTTCCACTGCTGCCATTGGATGGAACTGTCCCTCGTCTGCTGTGATTGGCTGGCACTGAACAGCTCTAGACCGTGATTGGCAGTGTGAGGACATGAAATCTGTGCTGTGTGACTTTTAAAAGGAAGTGGATATTTGTCAGCGAACAGGAGAGGTGACAAGGGGAACCCCACAGGACTTCATCTTTAAAGCCTCCACTCTCTCCCATTCAGGATGGCTCGGCTATCGATGTCCACAGGGTTTATCCCATGTCAACACGGTCCTGTGTTGTATTAATCATTAAATGAACGGGGCACAGAATCTAACGGAGGAACACAATATGAGACAACACAGCAAGCATCATGTACATTTGAATGAAGTGTTGCTGTGAAAAGCCGGGATCTCCTAGTACATTATGAATCTATGATAATGAACCGTGTGCATATCTGTGTGCAGTACGTGTCAATAGTGTGCCTAAATGTTCCGTCAACTCTATTTTCATATTTTTCTTTAACAAAAGATAAGGATCAAAAAGAATGTCATGGGCATTTTAGACTGAAGAGAACGCTAAAGACTCTGGAACCAGAGAACGCTAAATACTCTGGAACCAGAGAACGCTAAAGACTCTGGAACCAGAGAACGCTAAATACTCTGGAGCCAGAGAACGCTAAAGACTCTGGAGCCAGAGAATGCTAAAGACTCTGGAACCAGAGAACGCTAAAGACTCTGGAGCCAGAGAACGCTAAAGACTCTGGAACCAGAGAACGCTAAAGACTCTGGAGCCAGAGAACGCTAAAGACTCTGGAGCCAGAGAACGCTAAAGACTCTGGAGCCAGAGAACGCTAAAGACTCTGGAGCCAGAGAACGCTAAAGACTCTGGAGCCAGGGGAAGGTTCTAGAAGCTGGGGTGGTCAACCCTCCTCCTGGAGATTTTTTTTTTCTCCAACCCTGCTCTATTCTAACACACCCAATTTAACCAATCAAGGTGTTGAGGAGGAGCAGCTGTTTAGCAGGACCAGGTGTTTTAGAGCAGGGCTGGAGCAGAATCCTGCTCAGGATGGGTAGCTCTCCAGGAGCACAGTTGGAGACTCCTGTTCTGGGATGTTTTTTTGCATCATGCTTATCAAACTATTCCTTTGGAAATGCTGAACTCAGATCAGTATAACACTAATAATAAAATGGTAACTGACCACTGTGTGGTGTGTGGTGCATGTTGTTCTTCAGCGATTCTCTCTCTTTCTCTCTCTCTCTTTCTCTGGTTCTTCACACTCTCTATTCAATTTCAATTGAAGGGCTTTATTGGCATGGGAAACATAAGTTAACATTGCCAAAGCAAGTGAAGTAGATAATAAAAAATGTAAATGAACAGTAAACATTATACACACAACATTATACACAAGTTCCAAAAGAATAAAGACATTTCAAATGTCATATTTGACCCTTGCTCTGTCTTCCTCTCTCCCTCTTCATCTCCCTCTCTCTCCACTCACACACTCCAGTTAGCATCAGCAGGAGCTCCTGTTAGCAGCTTAACATGGTTTAGGACAGGGTTTCCCAAACTGGAGATTTCATTTTCCCTCCCCCAAGTTTTATTTTTTTATTGTTGGACATTAAAAGACTGTAAAAACACCAGCAAAACAGCTCCAATGCTATTTAAATTAATAATTTGTAAAATGTTTTTGGGCTTCTTGTGGTCAATTTGCAGTCTACAAATGTGCAATTATGTTCCGGCCCCCTGACCATCCGCGACTGAATCTAGTTGATGATCCCTGGCTTTGGAGATGTAGATTTACAGTGAGGGGACAAAGTATTTGATCCCCTGCTGATTTTGTACGTTTGCCCACTGATAAAGAAATGATCAGTCTATCATTTTAATGGTAGGTTTATTTGAACAGTGAGAGACAGAATAACAACAAAAAAATCCTGAAAAACTCATGTCAAATGTTATAAATTGATTTGCATTTTAATGAGGGAAATAAGTATTTGACCCCCTCTCAATCAGAAAGATTTCTGGCTCCCAGGTGTCTTTTATACAGGTAACGAGCTGAGATTAGGAGCACACTCTTAAAGGGAGTGCTCCTAATCTCAGTTTGTTACCTGTATAAAAGACACCTGTCCACAGAAGCAATCAATCAATCAGATTCCAAACTCTCCACCATGGCCAAGACCAAAGAACTCTCCAAGGATGTCAGGGACAAGATTGTAGACATACACAAGGCTGGAATGGGCTACAAGACCATCGCCAAGCAGCTTGGTGAGAAGGTGACAACATTTGGTGCGATTATTCGCAAATGGAAGAAACACAAAAGAACTGTCAATGTCCCTCGGCCAGGGGCTCCATGCAAGATCTCACCTCGTGGAGTTGCAATGATCATGAGAACGGTGAGGAATCAGCCCAGACCTACACGGGAGGATCTTGTCAATGATCTCAAGGCAGCTGGGACCATAGTCACCAAGAAAACAATTGGTAACACACTACGCCGTGACGGACTGAAATCCTGCAGCGCCCGCAAGGTCCCCCTGCTCAAGAAAGCACATATACATGTCCGTCTGAAGTTTGCCAATGAACATCTGAATGATTCAGAGGACAACTGCGTGAAAGTGTTGTGGTCAGATGAGACCAAAATGGAGCTCTGGCATCAACTCAACTCGCCGTGTTTGGAGGAGGAGGAATGCTGCCTATGACCCCAAGAACATCATCCCCACCATCAAACATGGAGGTGGAAACATGCTTTGGGGGTGTTTTTCTGCTAAGGGGACAGGACAACTTCACCGCATCAAAGGGACGATGGACGGGACCATGTACCGTCAAATCTTGGGTGAGAACCTCCTTCCCTCAGCCAGGGCATTGAAAATGGGTCGTGGATGGGTACTCCAGCATGACAATGACCCAAAACACACGGCCAAGGCAACAAAGCAGTGGCTCAAGAAGAAGCACAATAAGGTCCTGGAGTGGCCTAGCCAGTCTCCAGACCTTAATCCCATAGAAAATCTGTGGAGGGAGCTGAAGGTTTGAGTTGCCAAACGTCAGTTGGAGAAGATCTGCAAAGAGGAGTGGGACAAAATCCCTCCTGAGATGTGTGCAAACCTGGTGAAGAAACGTCTGACCTCTGTGATTGCCAACAAGGGTTTTGCCACCAAGTACTAAGTCATGTTTTGCAGAGGGGTCAAATACTTATTTCCCTCATTAAAATGCAAATCAATATATAACATTTTTGACATGGATTTTTTTTGTTGTTATTCTGTCTCTCACTGTTCAAATAAACCTACCATTAAAATTATAGACTGATCATTTCTTTGTCAGTGGGCAAACGTACAAAATCAGCAGGGGATCAAATACTTGTTTTCCCTCACTGTATACCCACATTCACACTCCCACACCAACTCCTAATACCAGCCTAGCCATTCACACTCCCGCACCAGCCTAGCGATTCACTCTGCCACGCCAACCTAGCACCAGCGCACCTAGCACCTGGTTAGAGCATTGGAGCCAGCTGTTCTGCAGTGTTTTCAATGTCAGAAATGTGGTCATGTAGTGTCAGTTTGTATGAAGGGAGCAACCTAGATGTGGAAGGGCTGGTGGTTATGTTTTTGTGCCAGTCGGTCCTTGGAAAGAGAGTGGCTGGTGCAAACAGAACTATACTGGGCTTTAACCCTCAGGAGCCCACTAGCTAGATGCGCAGGTAAGAGACACAAGTGGGAGCCACCAGCGAACCAAGGAACATGGTGTTTATGAAGATTCAGGGACCAGGTAAGTTCAGGCCCAGATGAATGCAGGGGGCTTACCGGGGCTGAAGCCCCTGGGCCCAGACCAAGAGGCAAAAAAAATATTTTTTGTGTATTTTTTAGGTTTAAAAATAAATGACGGAAATATATTTTTTACGTTTAAAAATAAATGACGGAAATATATGTGTATACAGTGCCTTTGGAAAGTATTCAGACCCCTTGACTTTTTCCACATTTTGTTATATTACAGCCTTATTCTAAAATTGATTAAATA
Source organism: Salmo salar (assembly GCF_965601325.2). Classification (NCBI taxonomy): domain Eukaryota; kingdom Metazoa; phylum Chordata; class Actinopteri; order Salmoniformes; family Salmonidae; genus Salmo; species Salmo salar. The sequence goes on from NC_138304.1 coordinate 98,922,791, forward strand.
AATATAAAATCCTCAGCAATCTACACACAACGCCCCGTAATGACAAAGTGAAAACAGGTTTGTAGAATTTTTTGCAAATCTATTACAAATAAAAAAACATACCTTATTTACGTAAGTATTCAGCCCCTTTGCTATGAGACTTGACATTGAGCTCAGTTGCATCCTGTTTCCAATGCTCATCCTTGATATTGATGATTTGGAAAGACACACCTGGCTATATAAGGTCCCACAGTTGACAGTGCATGTCAGAGCAAAAACCAAGGCATGAGGACAAAGGAATTGTCCGTAGAGCTCCGAGACAGGATTGTGTCGAGGCACAGATCTGGGGAAGGGTACCAAAACATTTCTGCAGCATTGAAGGTCCCCAAGAACCCAGTGGCCTCCATCATTCTTCAATGGAAGATGTTTGGAACCACCAAGACTCTTCCTAGAGCTGGCTGCCCAGCCAAACTGAGCAATCGGGGGAGAAGGGCCTTGGTCAGGGAGGTGACCAAGAACCTGATGGTCACTCTGACAGAGCTCCAGAGTTCCTCTGTGGAGATGGGAGAACCTTCCAGAAGGACAACCATCTCTGCAGCACTCCACCAATTAGGTCTTTGTAGTAGAGTGGCCAGACGGAAGCCACTCCTTAGTAAAAGGCACATGACAGCCCACTTGGAGTTTGCCAAAAGGCACCTAAAGACTCTCAGACCACAAGAAACAAGATTCTCTGGTCTGATGAAACCAAGGTTGAACTCTTTGGCCTGAATGCCAAGCGTCACGTCCGGATGAAACCTGGCACCATCCCTACGGTGAAGCATGGTGGTGGCAGCATCATGTTGTGGGGATGTTTTTCAGTGGCAGGGACTAGGAGACTAGTCAGGATAGAGGGAAAGATGTACAGAGAGATCCTTGATGAAAACCTGCTACAGAGTGCTCAGGACCTCAGACTGGGATGAAGGTTCACCTTCCAACAGTACAACGACCCTAAAGCACACAGCCAAGACAACGTAGGAGTGGCTTCGGGACAAGTCTCTGAATGTCCTTGAGTGTCCCAGCCAGAGCCTGACCGCGATATAACATCTCTGCAGAGACCTGAAAATAGCTGTGTAGCGACACTCCCCAGTCCTGCAGCCCAGTCCGAGGTTCTCAAAACATTCACACACACCGTGTTTTGGAAGAACCAATAGTAGGGTGTTTGGCGTCTTAAAGGACCATCTGGAGTGTCTGTGGCGGTAGGACGGCCCATCACCTTTTTGAATGACAGCCTAAGAATGCCAAGTGTGCAAAGCTGTCATCAAAGAATCTGAAATATAAAATAATATTTTGATTTGTTGAACACTTTTTTGGTTACTACATGATTCCATATGTGTTATTTCAGTTTTGATGTCTTCATTATTATTCTACAAATGTAGAAAATAGTAAAAATAAAGAAAAACCCTTAAATGAGTACGTGTGTCCATATGTTTTCTGTTCTTTGTTATAGAGCCAAATAGATTGGAGAAGTGGTTTATCCACACATCTCCAGTTTGGATAGATAACTCTTCATGTTGTTTGTTTAGACATATTCTCACACACACACGCCAGACAGACTCACTCATACTGTCTCTCTCCCTAGGTTATACCGTCCTGTGCTCTTAACAGAGGTGTTACCAACTGTCTCGCTCTCATCCTCAATTCCATGCTGCCCGCCTCAACCCCTGGTCTCCATGGCAACTCTTCCTGCTTCTCACCGGGTCACCATGGCATTCCTTCAATATGTCAATCACTATTCCAACCACCAAATAAAAGGAGTGGTCTTTGAGGCCTAACCACGCCTCCTACTCTGCTTCGTCCCACGTTGACCATAACAAGCTGAACCACTCTGATTCTGGGATGACCTGAAGACACTACTTTGGCTATACCTCCTCTTCATTGGCAGGATTTTAAGACTACTCTGAACCACTCACTCCACCACAAGGAGAGGTTTAAAACTAAAGGAAAACCTGGACTGGACTTGACTGGGTGTCAATAGAGGGTAGCTCCGGTCCTCTAGGATTGGTCCCTGCTACCAAACCTCTGCCCTATGACAATGAGAGGGCTGTGGCTGTATGTATGGAGAGAGCAGAGGGACAATCCTAGCCACAGGGACCAACAGAATCTACAGCTCTACTTCCTCCTTTGTATCTCCAGGTCTCTTCCTTTAGGGGGTTTATTCTAGCCTGGGAACCAGTCTGTTTATTCTAGCCTGGGAACCAGTCTGTTTATTCTAGCCTGGGAACCAGTCTGTTTATTCTAGCCTGGGTACCAGTCTGGTTCTAAGTTAGCCTGGGAACCAGTCTGTTTATTCTAGCCTGGGTACCAGTCTGGGTACCAGTCTGTTTATTCTAGCCTGGGAACCAGTCTGTTTGGTACCCAGACTGGTACCCAGGCTAGAATAAACAGACTGGTACCCAGACTGGTACCCAGGCTAGAATAGTCTGTTTATTCTAGCCTGGGTACCAGTCTGGTTCTAAGTTAGCCTGGGTGCCAGTCTGGTTCTAGGGTAGCCTGGGTACCAGTCTGTTTATTCTAGCCTGGGTACCAGTCTGGTTCTAAGTTAGCCTGGGTGCCAGTATGGTTCTAGGGTAGCCTGGGTGCCAGTCTGGTTCTAGGGTAGCCTGGGTACCAGTCTGGTTCTAGGGTAGCCTGGGTACCAGTCTGGTTCTAGGGTAGCCTGGGTACCAGTCTGGTTCTAGGGTAGCCTGGGTACCAGTCTGGTTCTAGGGTAGCCTGGGTACCAGTCTGGTTCTAGGGTAGCCTGGGTACCAGTCTGGTTCTAGGGTAGCCTGGGTACCAGTCTGTTTATTCTAGCCTGGGTACCAGTCTGGTTCTAGGGTAGCCTGGGTACCAGTCTGGTTCTAGGGTAGCCTGGGTAACAGTCTGGTTCTAGGGTAGCCTGGGTAACAGCCTGTTTAGCTAACATTGCACTCCTTGTACTCATGTGTAAAACTGTTTAGCATGACAGGACTGGCAAGGAGTGGAATGATAGCTAAACAGACTGGTACCCAGACTAGTTTTATTCTAGTTGAGTTCATCTATTATAATGGACAAACACAGAGATCACTGTTCACCTCCTAATGCTGAGTCAATACTGAACCGATTCACTGAGTCATTGATTCCTCCAGGAGAATTATACTACCAGTTACTACTACTGTCTGATTCATAGAGTTGATTCCTCCAGGAGAGTTATAATACTAGTTACTACTGTCTGATACATGGAATTGATTCCTCCAGGAGAGTAATAATTAAGCAATAAGGCCTGAGGTGTGGTATATGGCCAATATACCACGGCTAAGGGCTGTTCTTAGGCACGACGCAAAGCTGAGACAGGAAGTGTGTGTGAAACGTAGCCTTTTTCAGATGAGAGAAGTCTAAAGGCAGACTTAATATGGTGCAATGTTCTTAATAATGACATATGAAATAATTATTGTTTCTTTTGAAATGCCAGAGTCGTTCTCCAGACTGGTAAGAATAGATTTTGTGCATTACATAAGGAATAGGACGTGCATCCCAATAATCTCTAAGTGTGCACTTGTTCACTTCCCTTCATTGATTTGAAAGGAAATGACTGGCACATAGCCCATGTCTACACCAAATCCAATGCTTTTCAATTTTTGTAGTAGTGCACACTTTGGGAGGAAGTTGAGATTATTAGGGGTGGCAGGTAGCCTAGTGGTTAGAGTGTAGGGACGGCAGGTAGCCTAGTGGTTAGAGTGTAGGGGCGGCAGGTAGCCTGGTGGTTAGAGTGTAGGGACGGCAGGTAGCCTAGTGGTTAGAGTGTAGGGGCGGCAGGTAGCCTAGTGGTTAGAGCGTTGGACTAGTAACCGAAAGGTTGCTAGATCGAATCCCAGAGCTGACAAGGTAAAAATCTGTCATTATGCCCCTGAACAAGGCAGTTAAACCCACTGTTCCTAGGTTATCATTGTAAATAAGAATTTGTTCTTAATTGATTTGCCTGGTTAAATAAAGGTAAAATAAATACAATTAGGACTCACCCAGGGTGTCATATAATACACTCTATAGGGAATATGGTATCATGATGTATTCCACTAGGGAAGTGGTTCCCAAACTGTTTATAGTCCTGTTCCCCTTCAAACAGTCAACCTCCAGCTGCGTACCCCCTCTAGCACCAGGGTCAGCGCACTCTCAAATGTTGCTTTTTTGCCATCTTTGTAAGCCTGCCACACACACACTACATTTATTAAACATAAGAATGAGTGTGAGTTTTTGTCACAACCCGGCTCGTGGGAAGTGACAAGCTGTTATAGGACCAGGGCACAAATAATAATCAATAATTTTGCTCTTTATTTAACCATCTTACATATAAAACCTTATTTGTTCATTGAAAATTGTGAATAACTCAGGGTGGGCTTGAAAGGATGCACATAACTCTGCAATGTTTGGTTGTATTGGAGAGAGTCTCAGTCTTAAATCCTTTCCCCCACACAGTCTGTGCCTGTATTTGGTTTTCATGCTAGTGAGGGCCGAGAATCCACTCTCACATAGGTACGTGGTTGCAAAGGGCATCAGTGTCTTAACAGCGCGATTTGCCAAGGCAGGATTGAGCACAGACCAATCCAGAAATCTGGCAGTGGCTTCTGATTAAATTACATTTTCACAGAACCGCTTGTTGCAATTTTGATGAGGCTCTCTTGTTCAGATATCGGTAAGTGGACTGGAGGCAGGGCATGAAAGGGATAACGAATCCAGTTGTTTGTGTCATCCGTTTCAGGAAAGTACCTGCATAATTGTGCACCCAGCTCACTCAGGTGCTTCGCTATATCACATTTGACATTGTTCATAAGCTTGAGTTCATTTGCACACAAAAAATCATTCAATGATGGAAAGACCTGTGTGTTGTCCTTGTTAATGCAGACAGAGAAGAGCTCCAACTTCTTAATCATAGCCTCAATTTTGTCCCTCACATTGAATATAGTTGCAGAGAGTCCCTGTAATCTTAGATTCAGATCATTCAGGCCAGAAAAAACATCACCCAGATAGGCCAGTCGTGTGAGAAACTCTTCATCATGCAAGCGGTCAGACAAGTGAAAATGATGGTCAGTAAAGAAAACATTAAGCTCGTCTCTCAATTCAAAAAACGTCCCTTGACAACCAGCGCACTTCTGTATGTTGCGAAAGCGTTACATGGTCGCTGCCCATATCATTGCATAGTGAAAAAAATACAAGAGTTCAGGGGCCTTTCTTTAACAAAGTTAACCATTTTCACTGTAGTGTCCAAAACGTCTTTCAAGCTGTCAGGCATTCCCTTGGCAGCAAGAGCCTCTCGGTGGATGCTGCAGTGAACCCAAGTGTCGGGAGCAACTGCTTGCACGCGCGTTACCACTCCACTATGTCTCCCTGTCGTGGCTTTTGCGCCATCAGTACAGATACCAACATGAGCAGCAGCTACGTTTGGGTACACACGGACCGTTAGTGGAATTCCCACGAGAGAGTAACGGTTAATGTGATTGGATGTTAATTATTTGACTAGGCTACTCTGTATTTGACATTGTGTTGTTATTTCGCTGAACACTAGATGGTGACATTTTATTTTTGGCAGTGAAACGAGGCTACTCAGGAGAGAAAATAACCTCACCCAAATGTATAGCCCCTTTGGAAAATATAAATGTACTGTTTGAAAAAAGTAACAACAATGATTTTGGGGTTGAATCATATTTTTATTTGGCGTACCCCCGACGGCATTGCAGAATCGGGTGTCATGGAAACAGTTCAGAAACAGGATGGAAAACAAAAGAGAACATTTATTTACTGAGGTAGATCACTTTATGGGACCACACAATCATTTAACCCAAACACACACCCTCTCACTCACTCACTCACTGACTCGCATGCGGTCCCAACACTTAGGACACACCCTATCCCCTCAGCCCTCAAATTAAGTGGACACTTCTGATGACGTATCATGACGTCTGACGAGTTTACACTTGAGGGGCGAGGGAGGAAGGAATGATTTTTAAATGGACCACCCTTGGCTGGAAATTTGTCACTCGTTCATCCCGCAATGATTGTGTTTTCAGCCACCGGTAGCTTGTGGGTGCTTTATATGCGCTATAGTCAATTATGAGTGCATGTCTACTTAGATTAACTATATAATTATTAATATACCCCTACTGTATGATAGCTAGCAAGTGAATTGGCTAACTAACGTTAGCCTGCCTAGCTGAAACTTCTGAAGAAGAAAAATGTTTTGTTTCTACAATTTCCAAAAGATAACCAAACAAAAACATATTTACTTTTTACGAGACGTGTTTGTGCCGTTATGTGCATTAGTAGCACAATTTCTAATTTATTTACATTCGTTTTTTACTTACACTTGTATGTTGACTTCTCCATTGATGTTGTTTTTAAGTTTTCGCTGACTTTTGTTAGCAAATGTACAATCGTCGTGAATTGAATTATGGGGAGTTTCAGGCCCGGGAGTGAACATAATTATACACTCGCTAAGCCGACTAAAAACGATGGCTGAGGGGCTTACGTTGCTAACTTCCCTTGCTTGGCTCATCATTTGGACCGCCCGCCAAGATGGCGACGGGGATTTCCCCAAGGGCATAAGGCGAGGGTAAGTGGACGAGGGTGTATCTTTTAAGTGTTTGGACTGCAGCCTCTCTCTCACTTTCTCCTCTCTCTCTCTCTCACACACCTTAGTCCTGGTCGTACACCCTGCCGTAGAGACATGCGGTCACTAGTCCGACGGTCATCCCTGAGTGTTCCATGGCCACTCGACCACCTGCGGTCGTCTTGACCTGGTCAGGTTGTTCTAGAACCATGCCGCTACCTAGCAATGACGGGTAAACGTGACGGGTTCCGAACTTCCCCTCCAATAGGAAGTCGACTCTCGACTCTGCCTCCTCCACTTCCTGTCCACAGGAGCTGCCCTCCGACCCCAAGCAGCGGACCAACGCGCACACCTGGAGGGGGAGGGGTTAATCTTTAATACCATGAATGAACTGTTGTACTACTGCAAGAGGCTTAACTATGGGAAGATCACAGCTGGACATGAGGTAAAAACTCAAGCTTAGGAACTGGTATACTGTATACTGAGTAGAACTGGTAGACTGTATACTGAGTAGAACTGGTAGACTGTATACTGAGTAGAACTGGTAGACTGTATACTGAGTAGAACTGGTAGACTGTATACTGAGTAGAACTGGTAGACTGTATACTGAGTAGAACTGGTAGACTGTATACTGAGTAGAACTGGTAGACTGTATACTGAGTAGAACTGGTAGACTGTATACTGAGTAGAACTGGTAGACTGTATACTGAGTAGAACTGGTAGACTGTATACTGAGTAGAACTGGTAGACTGTATACTGAGTAGAACTGGTAGACTGTATACTGAGTAGAACTGGTAGACTGTATACTGTATACTGAGTAAAACTGGTAGACTGTATACTGAGTAGAACTGGTAGACTGTATACTGAGTAGAACTGGTAAACTAGACTGTATACTGAGTAGAACTGGTAGACTGTATACTGAGTAGAACTGGTAGACTGTATACTGAGTAGAACTGGTAGACTGTATACTGAATAGAACTGGTAGACTGTATACTGAGTAGAACTGGTAGACTGTATACTGAGTAGAACTGGTAGACTGTATACTGAGTAGAACTGGTAGACTGTATACTGAGTAGAACTGGTAGACTGTATACTGTATACTGAATAGAACTGGTAGACTGTATACTGAGTAGAACTGGTAGACTGTATACTGAGTAGAACTGGTATACTGTATACTGAGTAGAACTGGTAGACTGTATACTGTATACTGAGTAAAACTGGTAGACTGTATACTGAGTAGAACTGGTAAACTGTATACTGAGTAGAACTGGTATACTGTATACTGTATACTGAGTAGAACTGGTATACTGTATACTGTATACTGAGTAGAACTGGTAGACTGTATACTGTATACTGTATACTGAGTAAAACTGGTAGACTGTATACTGAGTAGAACTGGTAGACTGTATACTGAGTAGAACTGGTAGACTGTATACTGAGTAGAACTGGTAGACTGTATACTGAGTAGAACTGGTAGACTGTATACTGAGTAGAACTGGTAGACTGTATACTGAGTAGAACTGGTAGACTGTATACTGAGTAGAACTGGTAGACTGTATACTGAGTAGAACTGGTAGACTGTATACTGAGTAGAACTAGTATACTGTATACTGAGTAGAACTGGTAGACTGTATACTGAGTAGAACTGGTAGACTGTATACTGTATACTGAGTAAAACTGGTAGACTGTATACTGAGTAGAACTGGTAGACTGTATACTGAGTAGAACTGGTAAACTAGACTGTATACTGAGTAGAACTGGTAGACTGTATACTGAGTAGAACTGGTAGACTGTATACTGAGTAGAACTGGTAGACTGTATACTGAATAGAACTGGTAGACTGTATACTGAGTAGAACTGGTAGACTGTATACTGAGTAGAACTGGTAGACTGTATACTGAGTAGAACTGGTAGACTGTATACTGTATACTGAGTAAAACTGGTAGACTGTATACTGAGTAGAACTGGTAGACTGTATACTGAGTAGAACTGGTAGACTGTATACTGAGTAGAACTGGTAGACTGTATACTGAGTAGAACTGGTAGACTGTATACTGTATACTGAATAGAACTGGTAGACTGTATACTGAGTAGAACTGGTAGACTGTATACTGAGTAGAACTGGTATACTGTATACTGAGTAGAACTGGTAGACTGTATACTGTATACTGAGTAAAACTGGTAGACTGTATACTGAGTAGAACTGGTAAACTGTATACTGAGTAGAACTGGTATACTGTATACTGTATACTGAGTAGAACTGGTATACTGTATACTGTATACTGAGTAGAACTGGTAGACTGTATACTGTATACTGTATACTGAGTAAAACTGGTAGACTGTATACTGAGTAGAACTGGTAGACTGTATACTGAGTAGAACTGGTAGACTGTATACTGAGTAGAACTGGTAGACTGTATACTGAGTAGAACTGGTAGACTGTGACTGAGTAGAACTGGTAGACTGTATACTGAGTAGAACTGGTAGACTGTATACTGAGTAGAACTGGTAGACTGTATACTGAGTAGAACTGGTAGACTGTATACTGAGTAGAACTGGTAGACTGTATACTGAGTAGAACTGGTAGACTGTATACTGAGTAGAACTGGTAGACTGTATACTGAGTAGAACTGGTAGACTGTATACTGAGTAGAACTAGTATACTGTATACTGAGTAGAACTGGTAGACTGTATACTGAGTAGAACTGGTAGACTGTATACTGTATACTGAGTAAAACTGGTAGACTGTATACTGAGTAGAACTGGTAGACTGTATACTGGGTAGAACTGGTAAACTAGACTGTATACTGAGTAAAACTGGTAGACTGTATACTGAGTAGAACTGGTAGACTGTATACTGGGTAGAACTGGTAAACTAGACTGTATACTGAGTAGAACTGGTAGACTGTATACTGAGTAGAACTGGTAGACTGTATACTGAATAGAACTGGTAGACTGTATACTGAGTAGAACTGGTAGACTGTATACTGAGTAGAACTGGTAGACTGTATACTGAGTAGAACTGGTAGACTGTATACTGTATACTGAGTAAAACTGGTAGACTGTATACTGAGTAGAACTGGTAGACTGTATACTGAGTAGAACTGGTAGACTGTATACTGAGTAGAACTGGTAGACTGTATACTGTATACTGAATAGAACTGGTAGACTGTATACTGAGTAGAACTGGTAGACTGTATACTGAGTAGAACTGGTATACTGTATACTGAGTAGAACTGGTAGACTGTATACTGTATACTGAGTAAAACTGGTAGACTGTATACTGAGTAGAACTGGTAAACTGTATACTGAGTAGAACTGGTATACTGTATACTGTATACTGAGTAGAACTGGTATACTGTATACTGTATACTGAGTAGAACTGGTAGACTGTATACTGTATACTGAGTAAAACTGGTAGACTGTATACTGAGTAGAACTGGTAGACTGTATACTGAGTAGAACTGGTAGACTGTATACTGAGTAGAACTGGTAGACTGTATACTGAGTAGAACTGGTAGACTGTGACTGAGTAGAACTGGTAGACTGTATACTGAGTAGAACTGGTAGACTGTATACTGAGTAGAACTGGTAGACTGTATACTGAGTAGAACTGGTAGACTGTATACTGAGTAGAACTGGTAGACTGTATACTGAGTAGAACTGGTAGACTGTATACTGTATACTGAGTAGAACTGGTAGACTGTATACTGAGTAGAACTAGTATACTGTATACTGAGTAGAACTGGTATACTGTATACTGAGTAGAACTGGTGTACTGTATACTGAGTAGAACTGGTAAACTGTATACTGAGTAGAACTGGTAAACTGTATACTGAGTAGAACTAGTATACTGTATACTGAGTAGAACTAGTATACTGTATACTGAGTAGAACTGGTAGACTGTATACTGTATACTGAGTAAAACTGGTAGACTGTATACTGAGTAGAACTGGTAAACTGTATACTGAGTAGAACTGGTAGACTGTATACTGAGTAGAACTGGTATACTATACTGTATACTGTATACTGAGTAGAACTGGTAGACTGTATACTGAGTAGAACTGGTAGACTGTATACTGAGTAGAACTGGTAGACTGTATACTGTATACTGTATACTGAGTAGAACTAGTATACTGTATACTGAGTAGAACTGGTAGACTGTATACTGAGTAGAACTGGTAGACTGTATACTGAGTAGAACTAGTATACTGTATACTGAGTAGAACTGGTATACTGTATACTGAGTAGAACTGGTAGACTGTATACTGAGTAGAACTGGTAGACTGTATACTGAGTAGAACTGGTAGACTGTATACTGAGTAGAACTGGTAGACTGTATACTGAGTAGAACTGGTAGACTGTATACTGAGTAGAACTGGTAGACTGTATACTGAGTAGAACTGGTAGACTGTATACTGAGTAGAACTGGTAGACTGTATACTGAGTAGAACTGGTAGACGGTATACTGTATACTGAATAGAACTGGTAGACTGTATACTGAGTAGAACTGGTAGACTGTATACTGAGTAGAACTGGTAGACTGTAAACTGTATACTGAGTAGAACTGGTATACTGTATACTGTATACTGAGTAGAACTGGTAGACTGTATACTGAGTAGAACTGGTAGACTGTATACTGAGTAGAACTGGTAGACTGTATACTGAGTAGAACTGGTAGACTGTATACTGAGTAGAACTGGTAGACTGTATACTGAGTAGAACTGGTAGACTGTATACTGAGTAGAACTGGTAGACTGTATACTGAGTAGAACTGGTAGACTGTATACTGTATACTGAATAGAACTGGTAGACTGTATACTGAGTAGAACTGGTAGACTGTATACTGTATACTGAATAGAACTGGTAGACTGTATACTGAGTAGAACTGGTATACTGTATACTGAGTAGAACTGGTAGACTGTATACTGTATACTGAGTAAAACTGGTAGAGTGTATACTGAGTAGAACTGGTAGAGTGTATACTGAGTAGAACTGGTAGAGTGTATACTGAGTAGAACTGGTAGAGTGTATACTGAGTAGAACTGGTAAACTGTGTACTGAGTAGAACTGGTATACTGTATACTGAGTAGACCTGGTAGACTGTATACTGTATACTATATACTGAGTAAAACTGGTAAACTGTATACTGAGTAGAACTGGTAGACTGTATACTGAGTAGAACTGGTAGACTGTATACTGAGTAGAACTGGTAGACTGTATACTGAGTAGAACTGGTAGACTGTATACTGAGTAGAACTGGTAGACTGTATACTGAGTAGAACTGGTAGACTGTATACTGAGTAGAACTGGTAGACTGTATACTGAGTAGAACTGGTAGACTGTATACTGTATACTGTATACTGAGTAGAACTGGTAGACTGTATACTGAGTAGAACTAGTATACTGAGTAGAACTGGTATACTGTATACTGAGTAGAACTGGTATACTGTATACTGAGTAGAACTGGTATACTGTATACTGAGTAGAACTGGTAAACTGTATACTGAGTAGAACTAGTATACTGTATACTGAGTAGAACTAGTATACTGTATACTGAGTAGAACTGGTAGACTGTATACTGTATACTGAGTAAAACTGGTAGACTGTATACTGAGTAGAACTGGTAAACTGTATACTGAGTAGAACTGGTATACTGTATACTGTATACTGAGTAGAACTGGTAGACTGTATACTGTATACCGTATACTGAGTAAAACTGGTAGACTGTATACTGAGTAGAACTGGTAAACTGTATACTGAGTAGAACTGGTAGACTGTATACTGAGTAGAACTGGTAGACTGTATACTGAGTAGAACTGGTAGACTGTATACTGTATACTGAGTAGAACTAGTATACTGTATACTGAGTAGAACTGGTAGACTGTATACTGAGTAGAACTGGTAGACTGTATACTGAGTAGAACTAGTATACTGTATACTGAGTAGAACTGGTATACTGTATACTGAGTAGAACTGGTAAACTGTATACTGAGTAGAACTAGTATACTGTATACTGAGTAGAACTAGTATACTGTATACTGAGTAGAACTAGTATACTGTATACTGAGTAGAACTGGTAGACTCTATACTGAGTAGAACTAGTAGACTGTATACTGAGTAGAACTGGTATACTATACTGTATACTGTATACTGAGTAGAACTGGTAGACTGTATACTGAATAGAACTAGTATACTTTATACTGAGTAGAACTGGTAGACTGTATACTCTATACCGAGTAGAACTAGTATACTGTATACTGAGTAGAACTGGTAGACTATACTGAGTAGAACTGGTAGACTATACTGAGTAGAACTGGTAGACTATACTGAGTAGAACTGGTAGACTGTATACTGAGTAGAACTGGTAGACTGTATACTGTATACTGAGTAGAACTAGTAGACTGTATACTGTATACTGAGTAGAACTAGTAGACTGTATACTGAGTAGAACTGGTAGACTGTATACTGAGGAGAACTGGTAGACTGTATACTGAGTAGAACTGGTAGACTGTATACTGTATACTGAGTAGAACTGGTAGACTGTATACTGAGTAGAACTAGTATACTGTATACTGAGTAGAACTAGTATACTGTATACTGAGTAGAACTGGTATACTGTATACTGAGTAGAACTGGTATACTGTATACTGAGTAGAACTGGTCAACTGTATACTGAGTAGAACTAGTATACTGTATACTGAGTAGAACTAGTATACTGTATACTGAGTAGAACTGGTAGACTGTATACTGTATACTGAGTAAAACTGGTAGACTGTATACTGAGTAGAACTGGTAAAGTGTATACTGAGTAGAACTGGTATACTGTATACAACTGGTAGACTGTATACTGTATACCGTATACTGAGTAAAACTGGTAGACTGTATACTGAGTAGAACTGGTAAACTGTATACTGAGTAGAACTGGTAAACTGTATACTGAGTAGAACTGGTAGACTGTATACTGAGTAGAACTGGTAGACTGTATACTGAGTAGAACTGGTAGACTGTATACTGAGTAGAACTGGTAGACTGTATACTGAGTAGAACTGGTAGACTGTATACTGTATACTGTATACTGAGTAGAACTAGTATACTGTATACTGAGTAGAACTAGTATACTGTATACTGAGTAGAACTGGTAGACTGTATACTGAGTAGAACTGGTAGACTGTATACTGAGTAGAACTGGTAGACTGTATACTGAGTAGAACTGGTAGACTGTATACTGAGTAGAACTGGTAGACTGTATACTGAGTAGAACTGGTAAACTGTATACTGAGTAGAACTGGTATACTGTATACTGAGTAGAACTGGTATACTGTATACTGAGTATAACTGGTAGACTGTATACTGAGTAGAACTGGTAGACTGTATACTGAGTAGAACTGGTAGACTGTATACTGAATAGAACTAGTATACTGTATACTGAGTAGAACTGGTAGACTGTATACTGTATACTGAGTAGAACTAGTATACTGAGTAGAACTAGTATACTGTATACTGAGTAGAACTGGTAGACTGTATACTGAGTAGAACTGGTAAACTGTATACTGAGTAGAACTGGTATACTGTATACTGTATACTGAGTAAAACTGGTAGACTGTATACTGAGTAGAACTGGTAAACTGTATACTGAGTAGAACTGGTAGACTGTATACGGAGTAGAACTGGTAGACTGTATACGGAGTAGAACTGGTAGACTGTATACTGAGTAGAACTGGTAGACTGTATACTGAGTAGAACTGGTAGACTGTATACTGAGTAGAACTGGTAGACTGTATACTGAGTAGAACTGGTAGACTGTATACTGAGTAGAACTGGTAGACTGTATACTGAGGAGAACTGGTATACTGTATACTGAGGAGAACTGGTATACTGTATACTGAGTAGAACTGGTAGACTGTATACTGAGTAGAACTGGTAGACTGTATACTGTATACTGAGTAGAACTGGTAGACTGTATACTGAGTAGAACTAGTATACTGTATACTGAGTAGAACTGGTATACTGTATACTGAGTAGAACTGGTATACTGTATACTGAGTAGAACTGGTATACTGTATACTGAGTAGAACTGGTAAACTGTATACTGAGTAGAACTGGTATACTGTATACTGAGTAGAACTAGTATACTGTATACTGAGTAGAACTGGTAGACTGTATACTGTATACTGAGTAAAACTGGTAGACTGTATACTGAGTAGAACTGGTAAACTGTATACTGAGTAGAACTGGTATACTGTATACTGTATACTGAGTAGAACTGGTAGACTGTAAACTGTATACTGAGTAGAACTGGTATACTGTATACTGTATACTGAGTAGAACTGGTAGACTGTATACTGAGTAGAACTGGTAGACTGTATACTGAGTAGAACTGGTAGACTGTATACTGAGTAGAACTGGTAGACTGTATACTGAGTAGAACTGGTAGACTGTATACTGAGTAGAACTGGTAGACTGTATACTGAGTAGAACTGGTAGACTGTATACTGAGTAGAACTGGTAGACTGTATACTGAGTAGAACTGGTAGACTGTATACTGTATACTGAATAGAACTGGTAGACTGTATACTGAGTAGAACTGGTAGACTGTATACTGTATACTGAATAGAACTGGTAGACTGTATACTGAGTAGAACTGGTATACTGTATACTGAGTAGAACTGGTAGACTGTATACTGTATACTGAGTAAAACTGGTAGAGTGTATACTGAGTAGAACTGGTAGAGTGTATACTGAGTAGAACTGGTAGAGTGTATACTGAGTAGAACTGGTAGAGTGTATACTGAGTAGAACTGGTAAACTGTGTACTGAGTAGAACTGGTATACTGTATACTGAGTAGACCTGGTAGACTGTATACTGTATACTATATACTGAGTAAAACTGGTAAACTGTATACTGAGTAGAACTGGTAGACTGTATACTGAGTAGAACTGGTAGACTGTATACTGAGTAGAACTGGTAGACTGTATACTGAGTAGAACTGGTAGACTGTATACTGAGTAGAACTGGTAGACTGTATACTGAGTAGAACTGGTAGACTGTATACTGAGTAGAACTGGTAGACTGTATACTGTATACTGTATACTGAGTAGAACTGGTAGACTGTATACTGAGTAGAACTAGTATACTGTATACTGAGTAGAACTGGTATACTGTATACTGAGTAGAACTGGTATACTGTATACTGAGTAGAACTGGTATACTGTATACTGAGTAGAACTGGTATACTGTATACTGAGTAGAACTGGTAAACTGTATACTGAGTAGAACTAGTATACTGTATACTGAGTAGAACTAGTATACTGTATACTGAGTAGAACTGGTAGACTGTATACTGTATACTGAGTAAAACTGGTAGACTGTATACTGAGTAGAACTGGTAAACTGTATACTGAGTAGAACTGGTATACTGTATACTGTATACTGAGTAGAACTGGTAGACTGTATACTGTATACCGTATACTGAGTAAAACTGGTAGACTGTATACTGAGTAGAACTGGTAAACTGTATACTGAGTAGAACTGGTAGACTGTATACTGAGTAGAACTGGTAGACTGTATACTGAGTAGAACTGGTAGACTGTATACTGTATACTGAGTAGAACTAGTATACTGTATACTGAGTAGAACTGGTAGACTGTATACTGAGTAGAACTGGTAGACTGTATACTGAGTAGAACTAGTATACTGTATACTGAGTAGAACTGGTATACTGTATACTGAGTAGAACTGGTAAACTGTATACTGAGTAGAACTAGTATACTGTATACTGAGTAGAACTAGTATACTGTATACTGAGTAGAACTAGTATACTGTATACTGAGTAGAACTGGTAGACTCTATACTGAGTAGAACTAGTAGACTGTATACTGAGTAGAACTGGTATACTATACTGTATACTGTATACTGAGTAGAACTGGTAGACTGTATACTGAATAGAACTAGTATACTTTATACTGAGTAGAACTGGTAGACTGTATACTCTATACCGAGTAGAACTAGTATACTGTATACTGAGTAGAACTGGTAGACTATACTGAGTAGAACTGGTAGACTATACTGAGTAGAACTGGTAGACTATACTGAGTAGAACTGGTAGACTGTATACTGAGTAGAACTGGTAGACTGTATACTGTATACTGAGTAGAACTAGTAGACTGTATACTGTATACTGAGTAGAACTAGTAGACTGTATACTGAGTAGAACTGGTAGACTGTATACTGAGTAGAACTGGTAGACTGTATACTGAGTAGAACTGGTAGACTGTATACTGTATACTGAGTAGAACTGGTAGACTGTATACTGAGTAGAACTAGTATACTGTATACTGAGTAGAACTAGTATACTGTATACTGAGTAGAACTGGTATACTGTATACTGAGTAGAACTGGTATACTGTATACTGAGTAGAACTGGTCAACTGTATACTGAGTAGAACTAGTATACTGTATACTGAGTAGAACTAGTATACTGTATACTGAGTAGAACTGGTAGACTGTATACTGTATACTGAGTAAAACTGGTAGACTGTATACTGAGTAGAACTGGTAAAGTGTATACTGAGTAGAACTGGTATACTGTATACTGTATACTGAGTAGAACTGGTAGACTGTATACTGTATACCGTATACTGAGTAAAACTGGTAGACTGTATACTGAGTAGAACTGGTAAACTGTATACTGAGTAGAACTGGTAAACTGTATACTGAGTAGAACTGGTAGACTGTATACTGAGTAGAACTGGTAGACTGTATACTGAGTAGAACTGGTAGACTGTATACTGAGTAGAACTGGTAGACTGTATACTGAGTAGAACTGGTAGACTGTATACTGTATACTGTATACTGAGTAGAACTAGTATACTGTATACTGAGTAGAACTAGTATACTGTATACTGAGTAGAACTGGTAGACTGTATACTGAGTAGAACTGGTAGACTGTATACTGAGTAGAACTGGTAGACTGTATACTGAGTAGAACTGGTAGACTGTATACTGAGTAGAACTGGTAGACTGTATACTGAGTAGAACTGGTAAACTGTATACTGAGTAGAACTGGTATACTGTATACTGAGTAGAACTGGTATACTGTATACTGAGTAGAACTGGTAGACTGTATACTGAGTATAACTGGTAGACTGTATACTGAGTAGAACTGGTAGACTGTATACTGAATAGAACTAGTATACTGTATACTGAGTAGAACTGGTAGACTGTATACTGTATACTGAGTAGAACTAGTATACTGAGTAGAACTAGTATACTGTATACTGAGTAGAACTGGTAAACTGTATACTGAGTAGAACTGGTATACTGTATACTGTATACTGAGTAAAACTGGTAGACTGTATACTGAGTAGAACTGGTAGACTGTATACTGAGTAGAACTGGTAGACTGTATACTGAGTAGAACTGGTAGACTGTATACTGAATAGAACTAGTATACTGTATACTGAGTAGAACTGGTAGACTGTATACTGTATACTGAGTAGAACTAGTATACTGAGTAGAACTAGTATACTGTATACTGAGTAGAACTGGTAAACTGTATACTGAGTAGAACTGGTATACTGTATACTGTATACTGAGTAAAACTGGTAGACTGTATACTGAGTAGAACTGGTAAACTGTATACTGAGTAGAACTGGTAGACTGTATACGGAGTAGAACTGGTAGACTGTATACGGAGTAGAACTGGTAGACTGTATACTGAGTAGAACTGGTAGACTGTATACTGAGTAGAACTGGTAGACTGTATACTGAGTAGAACTGGTAGACTGTATACTGAGTAGAACTGGTAGACTGTATACTGAGTAGAACTGGTAGACTGTATACTGAGGAGAACTGGTATACTGTATACTGAGGAGAACTGGTATACTGTATACTGAGTAGAACTGGTAGACTGTATACTGAGTAGAACTGGTAGACTGTATACTGTATACTGAGTAGAACTGGTAGACTGTATACTGAGTAGAACTAGTATACTGTATACTGAGTAGAACTGGTATACTGTATACTGAGTAGAACTGGTATACTGTATACTGAGTAGAACTGGTAAACTGTATACTGAGTAGAACTGGTATACTGTATACTGAGTAGAACTAGTATACTGTATACTGAGTAGAACTGGTAGACTGTATACTGTATACTGAGTAAAACTGGTAGACTGTATACTGAGTAGAACTGGTAAACTGTATACTGAGTAGAACTGGTATACTGTATACTGTATACTGAGTAGAACTGGTAGACTGTATACTGTATACCGTATACTGAGTAAAACTGGTAGACTGTATACTGAGTAGAACTGGTCAACTGTATACTGAGTAGAACTGGTAGACTGTATACTGAGTAGAACTGGTAGACTGTATACTGTATACTGTATACTGAGTAGAACTAGTATACTGTATACTGAGTAGAACTGGTAGACTGTATACTGAGTAGAACTGGTAGACTGTATACTGAGTAGAACTAGTATACTGTATACTGAGTAGAACTGGTATACTGTATACTGAGTAGAACTGGTAAACTGTATACTGAGTAGAACTAGTATACTGTATACTGAGTAGAACTAGTATACTGTATACTGAGTAGAACTAGTATACTGTATACTGAGTAGAACTAGTATACTGTATACTGAGTAGAACTAGTATACTGTATACTGAGTAGAACTGGTAGACTCTATACTGAGTAGAACTAGTAGACTGTATACTGAGTAGAACTGGTATACTATACTGTATACTGTATACTGAGTAGAACTGGTAGACTGTATACTGAATAGAACTAGTATACTTTATACTGAGTAGAACTGGTAGACTGTATACTCTATACCGAGTAGAACTAGTATACTGTATACTGAGTAGAACTGGTAGACTATACTGAGTAGAACTGGTAGACTGTATACTGAGTAGAACTGGTAGACTGTATACTGTATACTGAGTAGAACTAGTAGACTGTATACTGTATACTGAGTAGAACTAGTATACTGTATACTGAGTAGAACTGGTAGACTGTATACTGAGTAGAACTGGTAGACTGTATACTGAGTAGAACTGGTAGACTGTATACTGTATACTGTATACTGAGTAGAACTGGTAGACTGTATACTGAGTAGAACTAGTATACTGTATACTGAGTAGAACTAGTATACTGTATACTGAGTAGAACTGGTATACTGTATACTGAGTAGAACTGGTCAACTGTATACTGAGTAGAACTGGTCAACTGTATACTGAGTAGAACTAGTATACTGTATACTGAGTAGAACTAGTATACTGTATACTGAGTAGAACTGGTAGACTGTATACTGTATACTGAGTAAAACTGGTAGACTGTATACTGAGTAGAACTGGTAAAGTGTATACTGAGTAGAACTGGTATACTGTATACTGTATACTGAGTAGAACTGGTAGACTGTATACTGTATACCGTATACTGAGTAAAACTGGTAGACTGTATACTGAGTAGAACTGGTAAACTGTATACTGAGTAGAACTGGTAAACTGTATACTGAGTAGAACTGGTAGACTGTATACTGAGTAGAACTGGTAGACTGTATACTGAGTAGAACTGGTAGACTGTATACTGAGTAGAACTGGTAGACTGTATACTGAGTAGAACTGGTAGACTGTATACTGAGTAGAACTGGTAGACTGTATACTGTATACTGTATACTGAGTAGAACTAGTATACTGTATACTGAGTAGAACTGGTAGACTGTATACTGAGTAGAACTGGTAGACTGTATACTGAGTAGAACTGGTAGACTGTATACTGAGTAGAACTGGTAGACTGTATACTGAGTAGAACTGGTAGACTGTATACTGAGTAGAACTGGTAGACTGTATACTGAGTAGAACTGGTAGACTGTATACTGAGTAGAACTGGTAGACTGTATACTGAGTAGAACTGGTATACTGTATACTGAGTAGAACTGGTAGACTGTATACTGAGTAGAACTGGTAGACTGTATACTGAATAGAACTAGTATACTGTATACTGAGTAGAACTGGTAGACTGTATACTGTATACTGAGTAGAACTAGTATACTGAGTAGAACTAGTATACTGTATACTGAGTAGAACTGGTAGACTGTATACTGTATACTGAGTAAAACTGGTAGACTGTATACTGAGTAGAACTGGTAAACTGTATACTGAGTAGAACTGGTATACTGTATACTGTATACTGAGTAGAACTGGTATACTGTATACTGTATACTGAGTAAAACTGGTAGACTGTATACTGAGTAGAACTGGTAAACTGTATACTGAGTAGAACTGGTAAACTGTATACGGAGTAGAACTGGTAGACTGTATACGGAGTAGAACTGGTAGACTGTATACTGAGTAGAACTGGTAGACTGTATACTGAGTAGAACTGGTAGACTGTATACTGAGTAGAACTGGTAGACTGTATACTGAGTAGAACTGGTAGACTGTATACTGAGTAGAACTGGTATACTGTATACTGAGGAGAACTGGTATACTGTATACTGAGGAGAACTGGTATACTGTATACTGAGGAGAACTGGTAGACTGTATACTGAGGAGAACTGGTAGACTGTATACTGAGTAGAACTAGTATACTGTATACTGAGTAGAACTGGTATACTGTATACTGAGTAGAACTGGTATACTGTATACTGAGTAGAATTGGTAAACTGTATACTGAGTAGAATTGGTCAACTGTATACTGAGTAGAATTGGTCAACTGTATACTGAATAGAACTAGTATACTGTATACTGAGTAGAACTAGTATACTGTATACTGAGTAGAACTGGTAGACTATACTGAGTAGAACTGGTAGAATGTATACTGAGTAGAACTGGTAGACTGTATACTGAGTAGAACTAGTAGACTGTATACTGTATACTGAGTAGAACTAGTATACTGTATACTGAGTAGAACTGGTAGACTGTATACTGAGTAGAACTAGTATACTGTATACTGAGTAGAACTGGTATACTGTATACTGAGTAGAACTGGTAAACTGTATACTGAGTAGAATTAGTATACTGTATACTGAGTAGAACTAGTATACTGTATACTGAGTAAAACTGGTAGACTGTATACTGAGTAGAACTGGTAGACTGTATACTGAGTAGAACTGGTAAACTGTATACTGAGTAGAACTGGTATACTGTGTACTGTATACTGAGTAGAACTGGTAGACTGTATACTGAGTAAAACTGGTATACTATACTGTATACTGTATACTGAGTAGAACTGGTAGACTGTATACTGAATAGAACTAGTATACTGAGTAGAACTGGTAGACTGTATACTGAGTAGAACTGGTATACTATACTGTATACTGTATACTGAGTAGAACTGGTAGACTGTATACTGAGTAGAACTAGTATACTGTATACTGAGTAGAACTGGTAGACTATACTGAGTAGAACTGGTAGACTGTATACTGAGTAGAGCTAGTAGACTGTATACTGTATACTGAGTAGAACTGGTAGACTGTATACTGAGTAGAACTAGTAGACTGTATACTGAGTAGAACTGGTAGACTGTATACTGAGTAGGACTGGTAGACTGTATACTGAGTAGTACTGGTAGACGGTATACTGAATAGAACTGGTAGACTGTATACTGAGTAGAACTGGTAGACTGTATACTGAGTAGAACTGGTAGACTGTATACTGAGTAGAACTGGTAGACTGTATACTGAGTAGAACTGGTAGACTGTATACTGAGTAGAACTGGTAGACTGTATACTGAGTAGAACTGGTAAACTGTATACTGTATACTGAGTAGAACTAGTATACTGTATACTGAGTAGAACTGGTAGACTATACTGAGTAGAACTGGTAGACTGTATACTGAGTAGAGCTAGTAGACTGTATACTGTATACTGAGTAGAACTGGTAGACTGTATACTGAGTAGAACTGGTAGACTGTATACTGAGTAGGACTGGTAGACTGTATACTGTGTAGTACTGGTAGACGGTGTACTGAATAGAACTGGTAGACTGTATACTGAGTAGAACTGGTAGACTGTATACTGAGTAGAACTGGTAGACTGTATACTGAGTAGAACTGGTAGACTGTATACTGAGTAGAACTGGTAGACTGTATACTGAGTAGAACTGGTATACTGTATACTGAGTAGAACTGGTATACTGTATACTGAGTAGAACTGGTATACTGTATACTGAGTAGAACTGGTAGACTGTATACTGAGTAGAACTGGTAGACGGTATACTGTGTAGAACTGGTAGACTGTATACTGAGTAGAACTGGTAGACTGTATACTGAGTAGAACTAGTATACTGTGTAGAACTGGTAGACTGTATACTGAGTAGAACTGGTAGACTGTATACTGAGTAGAACTGGTAGAACTGGTAGACTGTATACTGAGTAGAACTGGTAGACTGTATACTGAGTAGAACTGGTAGACTGTATACTGAGTAGAACTGGTAGACTGTATACTGAGTAGAACTGGTAGACTGTATACTGAGTAGAACTGGTAGACTGTATACTGAGTAGAACTGGTAGACTGTATACTGAGTAGAACTGGTAGACTGTATACTGAGTAGAACTGGTAGACTGTATACTGAGTAGAACTGGTAGACTGTATACTGAGTAGAACTGGTAGACTGTATACTGAGTAGAACTGGTAGACTGTATACTGAGTAGAACTGGTAGACTGTATACTGAGTAGAACTGGTAGACTGTATACTGAGTAGAACTGGTAGACTGTATACTGAGTAGAACTGGTAGACTGTATACTGAGTAGAACTGGTAGACTGTATACTGAGTAGAACTGGTAGACTGTATACTGAGTAGAACTGGTAGACTGTATACTGAGTAGAACTGGTAGACTGTATACTGTGTAGAACTGGTAGACTGTATACTGAGTAGAACTGGTAGACTGTATACTGAGTAGAACTGGTAGACTGTATACTGAGTAGAACTGGTAGACTGTATACTGAGTAGAACTGGTAGACTGTATACTGAGTAGAACTGGTAGACTGTATACTGAGTAGAACTGGTAGACTGTATACTGAGTAGAACTGGTAGACTGTATACTGAGTAGAACTGGTAGACTGTATACTGAGTAGAACTGGTAGACTGTATACTGAGTAGACCTGGTATGCTCTTTACTTGCAAGTGAAACATAATAATGAGAAACCAGAAGTTGAATACTAACAAATGCTGCAAGTTAACACAGTGCAGGAGTCCTCCAAGCAGTTCCAAATGGAAGTTGTATTGTGAGTAAATTTAAACGTTGGTCCCTACCTGTACATTGTAGCGTCCGTTAACCGTGTGTGTGCCAGAGAACGCTCCTAGAGCATAGAGCTCCGTATTGTCCCCCTGTGGGGAGCGTCGGTACTGCAGACGGCAGCAGAAAGGACCGTCACACACAGTCAGCTGGCCCTCTGAACCACTCAGCAGGAGGAAGGAGAAGGGATCATACATCATAGAAGAGGTGAAGGGTAAGGGGGATGAGGGAGAGAAGGTAGGAGGAGAGGTAGAGAGAGAATCCTCCTGGCAGTGTTGTCTGTCCTGTAGACAGAACCCAGAGTTGCCCTCCCTCTTACCAGACAGAGGCTTAGGTGACCTGGTATAAGCTTCCACTGCCTCTCCTCCCGTCTCCCCCTCTCCTCCTGCCTCCCCCTCTCCTCCCGTCTCCCCCTCTTCTCCTGCCTCCCCCTCTCCTCCTGCAGTCTTTCCTCCTGCAGTCTCTCCTCCTGCAGTCTCTCCTCCTGCAGTCTCTCCTCCTGCCTCCCCCTCTCCTCCTGCAGTCTCTCCTCCTGCAGTCTCTCCTCCTGCCTCCCCCTCTCCTCCTGCAGTCTCTCCTCCTGCCTGCCCCTTGGCCCTCTTCTCTGTTCCTAGCCAGGCAGTGTCCAGTACAGGTACCCTCAGCACCAGCAGCCTCCCCTCCTCTGGCTGCCCAGCCCTGGCATGGTGGTAGATGGCAGTACTAGGGGTGAAGATGCCACTTCCTGTCATACCCAGGCTGTCTGCCCTGATATTAGCCGCCAGCAGAGTGGTGTTGGCTCCCAGACTGAAGGCTCTCTGGAACTGAACGGCTGACAGCAGAGGAAGCTGGTTCATCCAGGCTGTGGGGTAGACCATCTGTCTGATACCCTGAGGAGAAATATAAAGACAGAAACATTAACACAGACTGTTAACAACAACATTTGGATGCATAATGAAACATTGTGGAATAAAGGTGTGTGTGTGTTTGTATAATAATAATTTGGTGAGAGCTTATATTTGTCCTATTACACACATATACCAGTGTGTATTAATATGCATGTGTGAATTGTAAATGTTTTTTTATTTCTCCCTGAGACACCCGCGGGTCAGTCAGGGTCTGCCATCGACAACAGCGATGCAGGAGGAATTAGGATTAAATATCTTGCTCAAGGGCAACTCGACCAATTTATTTTTTAAACCTTTTGGTTACTGGCCCAACGCTCTAACCACAAGGCTTCCTGTCGCCCTCTGAGCTTCCTGTACGTACCTGCTCCAGTAGTCTGACGGTAGCCACAAGGCTTCCTGTCGCCCTCTGAGCTTCCTGTACGTACCTGCTCCAGTAGTCTGACGGTAGGGTCATGGAACAGGATGTCGAAGCAGGTAAACACTCCAAACCGTCCGGCGAACGGCGTGTCAAAGGTCACCACCTCTAGTCTGGGCGGGGCATCGAAGGCGTTTTCAAAGTACAGGTTGTGTTTGTGATAGCGTGCCGCCAGGGAACCATCCGACCTGCAGTGAATGGGAGAACAAAATGTATTTTTCATCTATATATAACTCAACTCAATGTGTAAAAAAGAATGCAATTATTATTAAACATACTGCACATACAGAGAATGGTTGATGGTGGGGGCGCGCTTTGAATGATCCTGTATATAAACGCAATATAATGTAAGTCCCCTATTCCAAGAGCACCTCTGGAGGTTGTGGAAAACCTGAAACTCCCTGTCCACCTTTTATTCTCTAGCAGCTCATGAACGGCGTGTTGAAAACAGAAACAACACAGGTACTACCAACCTGAAAACTACATCAGTGTTGAACTGCCAGCGACCATCAGGGGGGCAGGTGGGGTGAAAGGTCTGACGGCAGGGCTGGAGGTCAGCCATGTTGGCCACCAGGTAAAGACTGTGACGTCGAGCCATGCAGCTCAACCTCTGGAGGACCTGAGAGAGAACAGGACAGAATACACATTTGACGATATTTGATCCCCCAAAAATATACCAAAAGAC
>NC_138304.1:98951097-99051097 GCF_965601325.2 Salmo salar
CAGCTCTCCAGAATGCATCGTTCAACCCTCCAGAATGCATCGTTCAGCTCTCCAGAATGCATCGTTCAGCTCTCCAGAATGCATCGTTCAACCCTCCAGAATGCATCGTTCAACCCTCCAGAATGCATCGTTCAACCCTCCAGAATGCATCGTTCAACCCTCCAGAATGCATCGTTCAGCTCTCCAGAATGCATCGTTCAGCTCTCCAGAATGCATCGTTCAGCCCTCCAGAATGCATCGTTCAGCTCTCCAGAATGCATCGTTCAACCCTCCAGAATGCATCGTTCAGCTCTCCAGAATGCATCGTTCAGCTCTCCAGAATGCATCGTTCAACCCTCCAGAATGCATCGTTCAGCTCTCCAGAATGCATCGTTCAGCTCTCCAGAATGCATCGTTCAGCTCTCCAGAATGCATCGTTCAGCTGTCCAGAATGCATCGTTCAGCTCCCCAGAATGCATCGTTCAGCCCTCCAGAATGCATCGTTCAGCTCCCCAGAATGCATCGTTCAGCTCCCCAGAATGCATCGTTCAGCTCCCCAGAATGCATCGTTCAGCTCCCCAGAATGCATCGTTCAGCTGTCCAGAATGCATCGTTCAGCTCCCCAGAATGCATCGTTCAGCTCTCCAGAATGCATCGTTCAGCTCCCCAGAATGCATCGTTCAGCTCTCCAGAATGCATCGTTCAGCTCCCCAGAATGCATCGTTCAGCCCTCCAGAATGCATCGTTCAGCCCTCCAGAATGCATCGTTCAGCTCTCCAGAATGCATCGTTCAGCTCCCCAGAATGCATCGTTCAGCTCCCCAGAATGCATCGTTCAACCCTCCAGAATGCATCGTTCAGCTCCCCAGAATGCACCGTTCAGCTCCCCAGAATGCACCGTTCAGCTCTCCAGAATGCACCGTTCAGCTCTCCAGAATGCACCGTTCAGCTGTCCAGAATGCACCGTTCAGCTCTCCAGAATGCATCGTTCAGCTCTCCAGAATGCACCGTTCAGCTCTCCAGAATGCACCGTTCAGCTCTCCAGAATGCACCGTTCAGCTCTCCAGAATGCATCTGGTCAGCTGTCCAGAATGCACCGTTCAGCTGTCCAGAATGCACCGTTCAGCTCTCCAGAATGCACCGTTCAGCTGTCCAGAATGCACCGTTCAGCTGTCCAGAATGCATCGTTCAGCTGTCCAGAATGCACCGTTCAGCTCTCCAGAATGCACCGTTCAGCTCTCCAGAATGCACCGTTCAGCTCTCCAGAATGCACCGTTCAGCTCTCCAGAATGCACCGTTCAGCTCTCCAGAATGCATCGTTCAGCTGTCCAGAATGCACCGTTCAGCTGTCCAGAATGCACCGTTCAGCTCTCCAGAATGCACCGTTCAGCTGTCCAGAATGCATCGTTCAGCTGTCCAGAATGCACCGTTCAGCTCTCCAGAATGCACCGTTCAGCTCTCCAGAATGCACCGTTCAGCTCTCCAGAATGCACCGTTCAGCTCTCCAGAATGCACCGTTCAGCTCTCCAGAATGCATCGTTCAGCTGTCCAGAATGCACCGTTCAGCTCTCCAGAATGCACCGTTCAGCTCTCCAGAATGCACCGTTCAGCTCTCCAGAATGCTGTCTCCAGCCAATTCATTGTTTTGTTAATTGTTTGCCCTTTGATTGTTTATCTTTGATCAATTCCCCATTACATATGTCACCTGTAGGCCTAGTAAATGTACTGTAAATCCCCCATCATTTGGTTACATTAATGTCTGTTAACACATGTAGTAATCTGAGGAGGCTGGTGGGAGGAGCTATAGAAGTATGGGCTAAGATTGGCTGGAATAGAATAAATGAAACATATAGAAACCATGTTTGACTCCGTTCCATCTATTCCATTCCAGCCATTACAATGAGCCCATCCTCCTATAGCTCTGCCCACCAGCCTCCACTGATATTATTTACAGTAATTTACAGTTGTCATTGTTTGCAGAGTTCACAACCTGTTACACTTGTGAGAAACAGGTTTTGGTTTATTTCGTAACCATTGCGAGTTTTGTAAAAAAAAAATATATATATTGTCTTTTGTTTGGAGTGTTCCATGTCAGCAATGAGCATGTCTGGTTTCTCTTTCCTGATAACGTTGAGGTAGCGCGCGTGCCTGAGCACACAGAGCTTGGCCGCCTACCTGGCCTGCTGCCTGCAAAAATAGGAAAGTGCCCATTTGTGGATGTCTGATTTCTGATTGTCTTAACTCCCCACGTCCACCACTAATAAACTGAGCTTCTCAGTCATTTCTTATTCACCTCACACAAAGTATCTTTTTTTTTTAATATCCATCTTGAATGATAGCTCCTCAGTATTTGAAACATCTTTTCAAAACTCCCGGCCTCGATAATGACCAAGTCTCGGTGTTAATGAACAAAATATCATGATCTGATGATTCAATATATCCAGTGGAAAGTCATTAAGAAAACCAGATGTCTTTTCCGAGGTCACTGGCGCAGGAAACTGTGAGGGTCTAGAATAGGCTAGTTGATATAATGTTGCATGTTCACTAGCCACAGCTTCCGGCCAACACAGAGGATTTGATACAATGTTACACTTCACTAGCAATAGCTCAAGTCAAGGCCGATAGTAGAGAGATGAATGTGATTGAAAGAACCTGAATTTTCATCAGGATATTTTCTACTGTTATTTGTCAGCTTTAGACCTATGTATTTTACTTAGTTGACTATGGAACTTCTAGGCTTACTGCTGCATTGGCCAATAGGCTATCTTTGAGTTCTATGCACTAATTTCTATCTTTGAGTTCTATGCACTAATTTCTTTAACTGCCAATAGATCAGTGTGTCCATATGACTGAGGCTGGTATTCTTTCCTTAGTTGAATTTTAACTTATAGATTTTTATTATTTTACTTCAGATTTTTATGAATAACCACGTGACAATGATTCTGAGAAATTAAAAAAAGTTATTATTGAAATGAAAGTGTTCCACGAAAATGCGCATATAAAAAATAATCATAACTGGCACAAAGATCGGTAGAAATGGTCGGATAAATTGTAAGCTTCCCCCAAACTTGAAACTCAAGAGCTGCCTATTGCCTTAACTATAACACCGTTTAAAAAACTATTGTGAACGTGCGTGCGCTTGCACACACAGGAGGTCCCCTGAAAGAAACGTACCCGCCTATAGAAATCAAAGGCCCGTCCAACTGATTCATTCTGGACCCGGCCCTGTACATACCTCAGTGTGAGCGTGTCTGTCTGTCTGTGTACAGGGGTTCCAGTCCTCAGACTGTGGGTCAGGGATGGTCTCAAGGTAAGCAGAGATGGACAGGCGACTGAAGTTAAACCCCTGGAGACCATCCTCTGGAAATACTATGATCTGAGCCCCCTGAAAGAGAGAGAATTAGGGAAACGGGTGAGACTGGAAAGGGAGAAGAGAGCTTTAAAGCTAACTCCAGCACTTAAAGCAAGATTAATGTGTATCCTTCCTGTCAAAGACAAGGGTAACCCAGTCCTGAAGAGTTTAGCTGCAGGGTGTGCAGGCTTTAGTTCCAGCCCTGCACTAACACATCTGGTTCTGTTAATTGAAAGAGGAGACCTTCTACCAGTCCCCCCCCCCCCCCCCCCCCCAAATGTAACCAACCTGTTCCGCCGCTCGCGCGGCCTGCTCCTCGTACACATCCAAGTTGCTCATCATGTGTTTGAGCGCCGCGGCCCGGGACAGAGGTACGTGCGGCTCCGGGTTCAGAATAACCTGATGCTCGTATACCGCAGCCACGTAGGATTGGCCGGGAGTCCCCTCTGTCCTGTCCCCAGCCCGAGTTAACGTTACGGGGAACCGACAGAGAACAGCCACCGCCGCCACGGCCTGGAGGACACGGAGGGCCATGGCTGACTGACCAGAGCCCGGGATAGATGGGGAACTTCGGTATTCTGATAGGGAGGACCGGTCAGTACGAGTTCAATGGTCACTCAGTCCAAAGTTCTCAACACCAGTTAAACAAATAAAACCGCGAGTTTGTTTGTAATTCTGACCTGCTTCACAATTACAAAGTGAGTTTCACAAAAGTATAACTGTTGATAGAATGGATGCAATATTAACACGTTGTTTTTACATTGTAACTAGCTACTGTAGCTATATGTAATAAATGTTTGTTGTTGTTTCTACTGCGCTCTCTTCTTCTTTAAGGTTTTATGGCAGACTATTGGTGTGTCGCCGGCTCCTACTTACTGTGCGGGGTATTGACTACTGGTTGGTTGAAAAGTGCATCTGACATCGTTCCAGCCTTCGGTGATTGGCTGTTGGCTTGTCTGAGGGCGTGTTCTTCTGTGTGCTCCCATGCAGTGCTGCGGCATGACCGCTAGGCGGCAGCAGCTCACTGTAAATATACACTAGCCAAATATATTTTTGTTTTATCCAGTATTTTTGGATACTAGCGGTTGCCCCAACAGAAAAGTAGAGTTTTTTTTTCGTACACCTTATGATATGCAACAACAACAACAAAAACTCCAGCAGCACTCTATTCTTCTTGTCACAATTAGTTTATGGATCAAACCAAGGTTTCTGTCAACAGACAACCAGATCATCATGGTTAAGTAACATTGGTGCAAGATGCATTAAAGACATTGTAGAGATTAGAATACTATTGCACTGGAAGTTGCTTTCTCAACAACACAGTGGTTCTGGATGGATAGAGATGTTAAGAATCATTACCTGGAGGAATGAGGAGGGAAGGACATCCTTCATTAATTTCAGTCAAGGGCAGTATTATTATTTTTCTTTTAATCTAGTCTGTGGTAAGGTCATGTAATTTGTAATTGATTACATTTCTAGACTTTACTATGTCTTCCTGTTTAAGAAATAACAAAATTATGTTTGACAGATGAAATTAGCCTATAGGCTGCTATATTCATAGATTTTGTTGGTCATGCACTCTTTAAATAGTTTACCTCTTTGACAGTGAAGGGCTGTTAAGTTAAAACCAAGACTCGAATTGAGGGGGTGTGAGAGGGTTTGACATAGGGTTATCTTTTATTAACCCTCTAGAGTCTAAGCCGGGGGGAATGGAATTCTTTTATGAAAAAATGTGATGGTTGAAGGGCAGCTCTTGGGGAACTGTGGGGGGGGGGGATTTGGAGGGCCGGTGGCCTGGCCGGTGGGGAGCCTGGCCGGTGGGGAGCCTGGCCGGTTGGGAGCTTGGGCCGGAGGCCTGGCCGGTTGGGAGCTTGGCCGGTTGGGAGCTTGGCCCGGTGGCCTGGCCGGTTGGGAGCTTGGGCGGTGGGGAGCCTGGCCGGTTGGGAGCCTGGGCCGGAGGCCTGGCCGGTGGGGAGCCTGGCCGGTGGGGAGCCTGGGCCGGAGGCCTGGCCCGGTGGCCTGGCCGGTTGGGAGCTTGGGCCGGTAACCTGGCCGGTGGGGAGCTTGGGCCGGTGGCTGATAGGTCGCTGGATCGGGTTCCCGTTTCTTGACCTTGTGGGAGATCTGTCGACGCGCCATTGAGCACAGCGTTGCCCCTGGTTGCCTCTGTGTATCGCTCTGGATGGGAGTCTGTTGGATGACTGAATGTGACGTAGATGTTGAGCGCCTTCACTGCAAATAGATTGTATTTTTTAATATTCAATATAAAAATATATAAACCTATATATAAATGAGAAAGAAAAACAGTCACATCTACAGTGGTTCTTCCTTTAGAAGTTGCGTCATACTGCAGCACAGCTTGCAGGATGCTGCGGTGTTTATTTATTTATTTTATGTAACCTTTATTTAACTAGGCAATTCAGTGAGCACTGCCCCGTAGCACTCACGTCAGTAGCCATGAATTGCTTTGAAAGGCCGGTCATGGCTCACATCAACAGCATCCTCCCATGACACCCTAGACCCACTCCAACTCGCATACCGCCCCAACAGATCCACAGATGACGCAATCTCAATCTCAATCCACACCGCCCTCTCTCACCTGGACAAAATAAAAACTTATGTGACAATGCTGTTCATTGACTACAGCTCAGTGTTCAACACCATAGTGCCCGCGAAGCTCATCACTAAGCTAAGGACTCTGGGACTAAACACCTCCCACTGCAACTGGATCCTGGACTTCCTGACAGGCCGCCCCCAGGGGGTAAGGGTAGGCAACAACACATCTGCCACACTGATCCTCAGCACTGGGGCCCCTCAGGGGTGTGTACTTAGTCCCCTCCTGTACTCCCTGTTCACCCACGACTGCGTGGCCAAACACGACTCCAACACCATCGTTAAGTTTGTTGACGACACAACAGTGGTATCACAGCTGATCACCGACAACGATGAGACAGCCTATAGGGAGGAGGTCAGAGACCTGGCAGTGTGGTGCCAGGACAACAACCTCTCCCATAATGTGATCAAGACAAAGGAGCTGATCGTGGACTACCGGCTCCCATTAACATTGACGGGGCTGTAGTGGAGCGGGTCGAGAGTTTCAAGTTCCTTGGTGTCCACATTACCAACAAAATATCATGGTCCAAACATACCAAGACAGTCGTGAAGAGGGCACGACAACACCTTTTCCCCCTCAGGAGACAAGATTTTGGCATGGGTCCTCAGATCCTCAAAGTTCTACACCTGCACCATTGAGAGCATCCTGACCAGTTGCATCACCGCCTGGTATGACAACTGCTCGGCATCTGGCCATAAGGTGCACAGAAGGTAGTGCGTAAGGCCCAGTACATCACTGGGGCCAAGCTTCCTGCCATCCAGGACCTAAAATTGTCAGAGACTCCAGTCAC
This sequence comes from Salmo salar, assembly GCF_965601325.2. Lineage (NCBI taxonomy): Eukaryota > Metazoa > Chordata > Actinopteri > Salmoniformes > Salmonidae > Salmo > Salmo salar. The sequence continues at coordinate 98,957,832 of NC_138304.1, forward strand.
CCAAGTCATAGACTGTTTTTTCTGCTGCCGCACGACAAGTGGTACCGGAGCACCAAGTTTAGGACCAAAAGGCTCCTTAACAGCTTCTAACCCCAAGCCATAAGACTGCTGAACAATTAATCAGATGGCCATCGGACTATTACATTGACCCCCCCCCCCCCCCCCCACCATTTGTTTTGTACACTGCTGCTACCCGCTGTTTATTATCTATGCATAGTCACTTCACCCCTACCTACAAATTACCTCAACTAACCTGTACCCCTACACACTGACTCGTTACCGGTATCCCCTGTATATAGCCTCGTTATAGTTATTTTATTGTGTTACGTTTTATAATTAAGTTTATACGTTTATTTGGTAAATATTTTCTTAACTCTTCTTGAACTGCATTGTTGGTTAATAAGGGCTTGTAAGTAAGCATTTCACGGTAAGGTCTACACTTGTTGTATTCGGCGCATGTGACAAATAAAGTTTGATTTGATTAAAGAACAAATTCTTATTTACAACGATGGCCTACCAAAAGGCAAAAGGCCTCCTGTGGGGACGGGGCCTGGGAAAAAAAATACAATAAATATAAATATAGGACAAAACACACATTACAACAAGAGAGACAACACTACATAAAGAGAGATCTAAGACAACAGCATAGCGGGCAGCAACACAAGACAACACAGCATGGCAGCAACACAACATGACAACAACATGGTAGCAGCACAAAACATGGTACAAACATTATAGGGCACAGACAACAGCACAAAGGGCAAGAAGGTAGAGACAACAATACATCACGCAAAGCAACCACAACTGTCAGTAAGAGAGTCCATGATTGAGTCTTTGAATGAAGAGATGGAGATAAAACTGTCCAGTTTGAGTGTTTGTTGCAGCTTGTTCCAGTCGCTAGCTGCAGCGAACTGAAAAGAGGAGCGACCCAGGGATGTGTGTGCTTTGGGGACCTTTAACATAATGTGACTGGCAGAACGGTTGTTGTATGTGGAGGATGAGGGCTGCAGTAGATATCTCAGATAGGGGGGAGTCTGGGGAGTCATACCACACTCATGGAGTCTGTTTCTGAACGTTTGAGCAGACACATGCACATTTGTGGCCTGCTGGAGGTCATTTTGCAGGGCTCTGGCAGTGCTTCTCCTGCTCCTCCTTGCACAAAGGCGGAGGTAGCGGTCCTGCTGCTGGGTTGTTGCCCTCCTACGGCCTCCTCCACGTCTCCTGATGTACTGGCCTGTCTCCTGGTAGCGCTTCCATGCTCTGGACACTACGATGACAGACACAGCAAACCTTCTTGCCAGAGCTCGCATTGATGTGCCATCCTGGATGAGCTGCACTACCTGAGCCACTTGTGTGGGTTGTAGACTCCGTCTCATGCTACCACTAGAGTGAAAGCACCGCCAGCATTCAAAAGTGACCAAAACATCAGCCAGGAAGCATAGGAACTGAGAAGTGGTCTGGGTCCACACCTGCAGAACCACTCCTTTATTGGGGGTGTCTTGCTAATTGCCTATAATTTCCACCTGTTGTCTATTCCATTTGCACAACAGCATGTGAAATGTATTGTCAATCAGTGTTGCTTCCTAAGTGGACAGTTTGATTTCACAGAAGTGTGATTGACTTGGAGTTACATTGTGTTGTTTAAGTGTTCCCTTTATTTTTTTGAGCAGTGTATATATTGTTATGTATGGTACGACGTGCTGTACGGCATACTGTACGTTGTTATGGTTTACGATAGTGTGCTGCTTTATGGATGAATGGGTTGTCAGGATGAGTGGCACATGTCATTAAACGACAGAGTGATGTACAATGTGAAACCGTGCAGACGTGCGTTCTTCTACAGCTAGGCTAGATATAACATTGGCGACGAAGATGGCTGAATTCAGTTTACCACCGCCGGCACCATTCCTCGCCGTGCCTGGCGAACCTCCAGTCCCATGGAATAACTGGCTTGATAGCTTTAACACTTATATCGAAGCTATGGACTTTTCTACAATCTCCGACAAGCGGAGGACAGCACTGCTCCGTCACTGCCTCGGTACAGAGGGACAAAGGATTTTCAGAGCGCTTGGATCAGCTCCTACATTCACTGCTGCAGTCAGCCTCCTACGGAACCATTTCGCCGGGAAAGAGCGAGTGCTCCTCCGACGCTACCGGCTACGGAAGAGACACCAACGGCCGGGTGAGTCCATTCAAAGCTACGTGGCTAATCTGAGGGATTTGGCTAGCTCTTGTAACTATGGGACACTTCAGGACGAGATCATCAGGGATCAGTTGATAGAGGGGACGTTATGTGAAAAGACAAGGGAGAAACTGCTTTTGGAATCGGATAATTTACAACTAGATGGAGCTATTAAAATAGCACTCCAGGTTGAAGCGGCGTTGGAATGCTCTACTATGCTAACAGACAGATCTGCAGCATACACTCGGCCCCCAGCCATTCTCACACAGCAGCTTCAGCCCGAGCAGGCGCACTACAACGATCACGCGCTGTGCATGGCCTCCCACGTTGATAGCTGCATGGACACAGACACCGGCATGCCCGTGCAGCAGGCACACAGACTAACGAACAGAAGTAGCTGTGGCAACTGCGGGGCTAGCTCTCACAATTCAAGGGCTTCAAACTGCCCAGCCCGTGGGAAAATATGCAAGAACTGTTCAAAATACAATCACTTTGCAAAAGTGTGTTGTTCTGCCCCAGCTACTAGCTCCACCCAGCACAGGCCCTTAGTTTCATCTCACTCTCAACATGAACGCACGGAAATCCGAACTGTCTCCACCAACCATGTGTCATTCAGGACATGCACTGTGCAGCTGGGTGAGGTGGGTTTGCCTTTGCTGCTGGATACTGGCGCTGCGGTGTCGTTGCTCAACCTTGCCACTTACTACAAGTTTTTCAGTCACCTACCACTCCAACAGCCCTCCACTGCCCTGTGTGGGTACGGTAGATCCAAGATAGACATTGTAGGCACCCTCCAGGTCCCAGTACACTACGGCACCAAGCATCTGCCATCATTCACATTTCATGTTGCAAAGCGGGGTGCCAACCTCTTGGGCCTCGACCTCTTCACAGGCTTGGGATTCACGCTGAGAGATGACAGTGGGTCAGCTATCCACCAGGTTACCTGCACATGGCAACAGAACTGGCCAACTCTTTTTGATGGACTGGGCTGCTTCACAGCCTTTACTCACAGGCCCCTAGTGAATCCGGAAGTGACCCCAGTCATGCAGCCCCTGCGGCGCATTCCCTTTGCACTGCGTGATGACGTCACAAAAGATCTCCAGGCACAGTTGGATGCAGGCATCATTGAGCCAGTCAACGCTGCCCCCTGGATTTCAAACTTAGTCATTGCAACCAAAAAGTCAGGTGGAATCCGGACCTGCGTGGATCTTCGTGCTGTGAACAAGGCCGTTGTCCCGGATAAGTACCCGTTGCCTACAGCTGAGGAGCTGACCGCACAATTCCATGGCTCCAAGATCTTCACGAAGCTTGATCTTCATCAGGGTTATCTTCAGGTACCCCTCCATGCAGCTACCAGAGATCTCACTACCTTTGTCACACATGCTGGCGTGTTCAGATATACACGCATGCCTTTTGGACTTAACTCCGCCCCCAGCTGCTTCCAGAAGGTGATGAGCACCATCCTCGCTGGAATACCTGGGGTGGCAGTCTATCTGGATGACATCGTGGTCCACGGCCCTGACCTCCACATCCATGATTATCGACTCCACAGAGTATTCAGCGCTCTACTGCAGAACAACCTGACCCTTAACGGTGGAAAGTGCACCTTTGCAGCTCCAGCCGTCGAGTTTGTGGGGTTCCGCCTGTCGGCCAAAGGCATTGCCCCACTCATGTCGAACATTGAAGCCGTCCACAGGATCCCGGAACCGACCTCAGCCTCTCAGGTGGCATCATTCTTGGGCATGACAGCCTACTACCTCCGGTTTCTGCCCCACTACTCCCAGACCACAGCGCCCCTTCGCCAGCTCCTCAAGAAGGATGAGCCATGGGCCTGGACGGCAGCCTGCTCAGACGCGGTCCGCTCACTGAAGAGCCAGCTCACCACAGCCCCAGTCTTGGCTCACTTTGATCCCGTCTGCCCCACCATTGTCACATGTGACGCCTCAGCTGGAGCACTAGGAGCTGTCCTCTCACAGCTGCAGAATGGCATTGAGAGGCCCGTCGCCTTCGCCTCAAGGGCCCTGAGCCCCACAGAACAACAGTACTCTGTGGGCGAACGAGAAGCACTGGCCTGTGTCTGGGCGTGCGAAAGGTGGCACCTCTACCTCTATGGCCGTCTGTTCACGCTCCGAACCGTCCACCAGTCCCTCACAACGCTACTGTCGGCATCAGGAACTGGCCACAAGCCACTTCGGCTGCACAGATGGGCCGACCGCCTCAGACAGTACGACTATCAGCTGAAGTTCACTCCAGGGAGGGATAACGTGGTGGCAGACCTCCTCTCACGCTCCTTTGACGCTCCTACTCCGACCGTCTTGCCAGACGACAACGAAACAGAGCTCGTACAAATGCTTTACGCTCCTCTTCAGTCAGTTGTCTCACTGGAGGAGCTGAAGCAAGCATCGGAACAGGATCCCACACTGTCTACCCTGCGCACCTACATACGCACTGGATGGCCAGCACACGTGCCGGAAGAGCTGGCGACTTTCGCCAGGGTGAAGCACGAACTGTCTTGCTGGGAAGAAGTCTGTGTCTCTCGAGGGTTTTGCACTGTGGTCCCAAGTGGTCTGCGTGCGCGTGTTCTATCCATGGCGCACGAGGGGCACTTGGGCATAGTGAAGGTCAAACAGCGATGTCGAGACCTTGTGTGGTGGCCAGGCATCAACCACGACATTGAAGCCCTGGTCAGGGATTGTGCTGCATGCCTCCTCAGTGGGAAAACAGGACAGTCCGCCCCACCCCCCCTGCAGCCTCTCGCATGGCCGTCCCGCCCCTGGGAGCACATCCAACTGGACATCTGTGGCGAGATCCATGGTCACGCAGTCCCTCACCATCAGCGCTTCCTGGTGGTGGTGTATGACCTCCACTCTAAGTGGCCAGAAGTGGTTCCTGTCGGAACTGTCACAGCACAGGCCATCGTGGACATCCTAGACAGCCTGTTCACAAGGTGGGGCCTGCCCCTCACCCTTACCACGGACAATGGGCCCCAGCTAATCTCTGCCGAGTTCTCCTCATATCTCAGCAACAAGGGAATCAAACACATCCGCACGGCCTACTACAACCCACAAGCTAACGGAGGGGTGGAACGCTTCAACCAAACGCTGAAGAACGGCATCAGAGCGCACCTGGTCCAGGGGTGCACGTTCCAAACTGCTTTGAATCAAACGCTAATGCACTACAGAGCAAGCAAACACACAACAACACAGGCCTCCCCGGCATCCCTCATGCTAGGTCGTGAGATGGAACTGCCACTGGACAGACTCAGAACACAGAGAGTTGCAGAACCGGCGACTAGGTGCACCCAAGAAAAGCAGGCAGTGACCAGGCACCAAAGAGCAATGAAACAGCGTTTTGACAAGGCACACAGGGTGAAGAAGTCGATCATCCAAGTGTCTGACTGGGTCCGAGCCCGACGGCCTCAGCGGTGCAACAAAATGGCCTCATTCTGGTCGGAACCCCTGCAGGTCAGTCGACAACTGGGGCCCGCCACATTCATGTTGAGCAATGGATCACGCTGGCACGCCAGCCGCCTCAGGAAAGTCCCTGCTCCTCAAGGAATACGAATGCACACAGAACAGACATGCAGGCCAGAGACGCCACCGGATGGACCTCCCCCACCACTACCACCCGAGCCCCAGCCTCTACGGGCTCCCCAAGGGCCAGAGCCACAAGCGGTGGCGGTTGAAGAAAGGCCTATGCGGGCACGAACTCGCCCTGCTCATCTGGGGGACTACTTAACCTCTTTTCATTCTTAGGCTCCAGTAGGTGTCTTAGTCAACCTCCAGGTTAATGGACTGAACTGGTTAGTTTGGAGAGTCCTTCTGTTTAAAGGTTAATGTTTTATTTCTTACAGGTATCACTCTAGGTTCTTGCCCTATGGACATTTTATATATGGTACCAGTCCCTGGTTTTGGAAAGGGGGGGGAAATGTTATGTATGGTACGACGTGCTGTACGGCATACTGTACGTTGTTATGGTTTACGACAGTGTGCTGCTTTATGGATGAATGGGTTGTCAGGATGAGTGGCACATGTCATTAAACGACAGAGTGATGTACAATGTGAAACCGTGCAGACGTGCGTTCTTCTACAGCTAGGCTAGATATAACATATATATATATATATATAACTACTTGGGGCGTGTGCAACAGTGCGTGTGTGCTACAACAGTGCGTGTGTGCTACAACAGTGCGTGTGTGCTACAACAGTGCGTGTGTGCTACAACAGTGCGTGTGTGTTGGAGGCGAGCGAAAGCTCGGGAGAGACGGGGGAGTGTGGTTGGGGTACCTGTACCAGACAGGGTGAGACAGGCCAGGGAGACAGGCCAGGGAGACAGGCCAGGGCAGACAGGCCAGGGCAGACAGGCCAGGGCAGACAGGCTAGGGCAGACAGTACAAGAAATGATGTATTATTAGCTAACTAGCTACAGTGCTAACTCAAGCGGGCTCTCGAGTGGCGCAGCGGTCTAAGGCACTGCATCTCAGTGCAAGAGTACCTGGTTCGAAACCAGGCTGTATCACATCCGGCCGTGATTGGGAGTCCCAATTGGCCCAGAGTCGTCCGGGTTTGGCCGGAGTAGGCCATCATTGTACATAACAATTTGTTCTTAACTGACTTGCCTAGTTAAATAAAGGTTAAAAACATTTAAATGAGCTTCTAACGTAGCTAGATATCTATCTAGCCAACTTGACATACTGTATAGATAGATAGCTAAGTGAATTAAACATCACAGCTAGCTATCTTGATGTATGTATCAATGTAAAAAAACAAACTCCAAATGCATTTGTAGGTAGCTAGCTAACAGCCATGGAGGAGGGTGAAAGGATAGCAGCCCCAACTGTCACTGAGAGAGGAGGCTATTCTGGATAGGGCAGGTACCTTTGTGTAGTTCCTGTACTTCCTGGACAGAAATAATAATAACATAATATTGAGTGTGTTCTAATTTGAGTATAATGAAGTCTCTTTCTTATGAGTTTGTCTGATACAAACCTACAGGAGGGTATCTCTCCAGGAACAGGGTTGGAGTTTAAACCTACTGGACGGTAGCTCTCCAGGAACAGGGTTGGAGTATAAACCTACAGGAGGGTATCTCTCCAGGAACAGGGTTGGAGTATAAACCTACAGGAGGGTATCTCTCCAGGAACAGGGTTGGAGTTAAAACCTACAGGAGGGTATCTCTCCAGGAACAGGGTTGGAGTTTAAACCTACAGGAGGGTTTCTCTCCAGGAACAGGGTTGGAGTTTAAACCTACAGGAGGGTATCTCTCCAGGAACAGGGTTGGAGTTTAAACCTACAGGAGGGTATCTCTCCAGGAACAGGGTTGGAGTTTAAACCTACAGGAGGGTTTCTCTCCAGGAACAGGGTTGGAGTTTAAACCTACAGGAGGGTATCTCTCCAGGAACAGGGTTGGAGTTTAAACCTACTGGACGGTAATTCTCCAGGAAAAGGGTTGGAGAGCTCTGCTCTAGGTTATATCAGCTGTGTCGGTGAACTCCTCCCTCATCTGAACTGGCTGACACATATAGGGCACAGCACGATCAGAGGTGAGAGGTCACTTGGTAGGGTCAACAGGAAGTATTATAACAGAGACGCTTTACATTGAAATCCAGATAGAGGTGTAGTAGTCCCAGAGTTAATGATCCAAGGTCAGTTTTGCATTTCACCTCCTGATGATTTCACCTCCTGATGATTTCACCACCTGATGATTTCACCTCCTGATGATTTCACCACCTGATGATTTCACCTCCTGATGATTTCACCTCCTGATGATTAAGCCTCTCCATCTGTCGCTACTCTGCAGATATGTTTTGATGTGAGAGAGGATGCCAACCCCCAGTCCCATCATCACCATCTCACCCACTCTTAAGAGAATATTCAGGGCAACTGGGGGGCCCAAGGCTGTTTAGGAGACATCGCTAGAGACACTATTATGTAATTGTGATGAACTGAGAGAATATTATGGTAGCACTGTGATTCATTAATCATATGCTGTCTTCCCTGCTCCTCTGTTCTTATCTCTTTCCCTTTCTGTCTTTTACACTCTTTCTCACACCTCTTTCTTCCTCTGTTTTTATAATGCACACCAGATGTGCATTGAAGTACAGATTGAACTTGTATTTATAATATAATATTACAGTAATAATATTTATAATGCATGTATTATGTATTTATAACACTTGGATAATGAACTTCTTTCAATAAAGTGTTTTACATTCTCTACTGGTTGAAATGAAGACTCTCATGTGATGAAATACTACACCTATCCTGTGTCCTCAGATCAATGCAGATGAAGGACATTAGATGTTGAGATTAACCGGTTTTAGAGTATTTACATGGTGCACAAGAAGTGTAGTGTCCTGTTTTTTAACATTATATTTCTATATATATGAATTACAAATCAGCCTGTAACTACTTAAATCACGTGTCTAGTCTATTACATAGTTACAATGTGTAACCATTGATGTCCCAGGAGCAGGAGTGGTAAACACTGTTGAAGTGTATCATTGTAATACGTACATGCAGACACAGCATCATTCAACGACTGGAGTTTGATACACATGGTATTGGATAATGACTGAAAAAACAATGTCTCAGAGATTCATACCTGAACCGCACCTTTATTTGCCAAGGAAGAGTACATGATCAGTGGATATATTCAATGTACAGACTACAATGTGGGGATCTCATGCATGGTAATAACTACATGTATATAGGACTTGATCCTTGGCATAATAAAGTTATATTATATTCTACTCAATCCATAGGCTTCATTAATGCCATTCAGACTGTTTTGAAGTCGATACAACAGGCTATGATAGCTGAGGTTCATAGCTAGGTTCTGAACTAATATTTATACCAAACGTTTTAGGGTCCATATACAGATCGGCTACATAGCTAGCTACACATCCATAGGCATACAGGTATTTTTATCCTCTACTGCACAATAAGTAAGAACATAGCTAGCTACATTACTTCAGCTGCATTGCATGGGAAATATCAGCAAGGCAAGCTTACAAAATGGTACATTCAATTTGCAGTAAATGCTTTAGCTAACTAGATTCTTTACATCCACTGTTTCACAAGACAACAGCCTGGTTTGCTGGTTTTCTCAGGAGTCCCTAAAACATTAAATAACACGAATTACAATTTCATACTGATGTCACAACACCCATGAAGCTAGTTAGCTAGCTGGCTAATGTTAGCTAGTCAGCTAGCTTGCTAAATAGAGATTTTCCTAAATTAACCTTAAGACAAAAACATATGCATAATTGCTTGTCTCTACATTAACTAACATATTTCTCTCAACTGTACATTTTTTTTTCATGACTCCTTATGACGTTATAATTACTTACATTTGCTTCCACTGTAATGTTTTGTCAGCCATCTTTGCTGAAGAAAGTCTCCAACGATGGGTCGCATAGCGTCAAATTTCTCATGAGAGAACCACTCGATATGATTGGTCATCGCCCAGCGGTCGCCGCTGGTGATTTCCATAAAGTTGGGAAGTGTTCGCACCGCCCAACGGTCCCCCCGCCCTCTCCGCTTCTTACCACTTTTTTCCATTTAAAAATGAATGGGAAGCGGTGTTTCACCGCGCGGCACAGCGTACTAGTGTACATGGGGTATTACGCCGAATGCGAAAGCCCAGGAAAATGAACAAGTACTGTACAGTACGCCTAATAATGCAAAAAAATAATGTTTAAATAAATCTACTGCTGGTCTTTTAATTCTGCTGCACATTTTTACATTGTTTTCCATTTCCAGTGAGACTCTTCAAGCCATCAACTCATGGATGGATGATGATGATGAGCGAACGGCAAAAAGACAAATTGTCTATAAACAGCGAAAGTTCAGCACTTTTGCTACTCTCCCTAGGAGTGGCCATCCTGCAAAGATGACTGCAAGAGCACAGCGCAGAATGCTAAATGAGGTTAAGAAGAATCCTAGAGTGTCAGCTAAAGACTTACAGAAATCTCTGGAACATGCTAACATCTCTGTTGACGAGTCTACAACACGTAAAAAACACTAAACAAGAATGGTGTTCATGGGAGAACACCACGGAAGAAGCCACTGCTGCCCCCCAAAAAAACATTGCTGCACGTCTGAAGTTTGCTAAAGTGCACCTGGATGTTCCACAGCGCCACTGGCAAAATATTCTGTGGACAGATGAAACTACAGTTGAGTAGTTTGGAAGGAACACAACACTATGTGTGGAGAAAAAAAGGCACATCACACCAACATCAAAACCTCATCCCAACTGTAAAGTATGGTGGAGGGAGCATCATGGTTTGGGGCTGCTTTTCTGCCTCAGGGTCTGGACAGCTTGCTATCATCAACGGAAAAATGAATTCCCAAGTTTATCAAGACATTTTGCAGGAGAATGTTAGGCTATCTGTCTGCCAATTGAAGCTCAACAGAAGTTGGTTGATGCAACAGGACAACGACCCAAAACACAGAAGTAAATCAACAACAGAATCGCTTCAACAGAAGAAAATACGCCTTCTGGAGTGGCCCAGTCAGAGTCCTGACCTCAATCCGATTTGAGAGGCTGTGACATGACCTCAAGAGAGCAGTTCACACCAGACATCCCAAGAATATTGCTGAACTGAAACAGTTTTGTAAAGAGGAATGGTCCAAAATTCCTCCTGAAAACGTTTGGTTGAGGTTATTGCTGCCAAAGGAGGGTCAACCAGTTATTAAATCCAAGGGTTCACATATTTTTCCCACCCTGCACTGTGAATGTTTACATGATGTGTTCAATAAAGACATGAAAACATGATTGTTTGTGTGTTACTAGTTTAAGCAGACTGTGTTTGTCTATTGTTGTGACCTAGATGAAGATCAGATCAAATTTTATGACCAGTTTATGCAGAAATCCAGGTATTCCCAAAGGGTTCACATACTTTTTCTTGCCACTGTATATACAGTACCAGTCGAAAGTTTGGACACTCCTACTCATTCAAGGGTTTTCTTTATTTTAACTATTTTCTATATTGTAGAATAAAGCGTCCCAAGCGTCCCCTCAAACTCCATTTGTGGGGAGCAATTTCTCGCCAGGGACCAGGCCCATATTTGATTTTTGATGGTAGGTTTAGCTATTTACAAAGCAAATGGTTACATCAAATATTGTAGCCTACACCTGCAATGTGTTCCACAATAATTCACTGTTGCCTCCTTATTCAGGTATCATGGCTCGAGAGTTCTTTGAGGAAGAAATCATCAAGAGATGTACTGGACCCTATGTCAGAGACAGTGGTGTAAAGTACTTAAGTAAAAATACTTCAAAGTTCTAAGTCGTTTTATTGGGTATCTGTACTACCAACTTTTACTTTTACTTCACTACATTCCTAAAGAAAATAATGTACTTTTTACTACCTGACACCCAAAAGTACTCGTTACATTTTGACAGGAAAATGGTCCAATTCACACACTTATCAAGAAAACATTCCTTAAAATTGGCTCATTGATCCCCCCCCCCTCCTCTCCCCTGTAACTATTCCCCAGGTCTTTGCTGTAAATGAGAATGTGTTCTCAGTCAACTTACCTGGTAAAATAAGGGTTAATAAAAATAGCTCAGGACTTGGGAAACCTTTTCACCTCCCTATCCTCACTGGACTCTCGTTCATTCAGTTTCTTCTTCACATCAGCAAAGAAGGACTCCGTGATTCAGAAACCCTATATAGAGGGGCTATCCGTCTTTCACACTGTGGTAAATAAAGCCAGTTTGTTATTTCGAATTGTTTCTATCTGTTTTTAGAGGGAGAGAAACCAAAATCAGCTCTAACTCCCCCTTGTGCTAGTGTGGTGCAATGACAGAATGATGCAATTTACCACAATCTGCCACCATCTACCACAAACGGTTGCGGCATAAACTTGAAACTTTTAATTGAGGAACCACACATGCTGTGGGATCAGGGGTTGCTCATTGGTCCAGGGTTCAGTGATGTCACAGTGTGTCTGTCCTTCTGTTGTCCCCTCTGGGGAATCCCTGCTGAGACCACATTAACCTCTGCCTCACATCCCCACTGAGATAACATTAACCTCTGTCTCACATCCCTGCTGAGACCACATTAACCTCTGTCTCACATCCCTGCTGAGACCACATTAACCTCTGTCTCACATCCCTGCTGAGACCACATTAACCTCTGCCTCACATCCCGCTGAGACCACATTAACCTCTGCCTCACATCCCTGCTGAGACCACATTAACCTCTGCCTCACATCCCTGCTGAGACCACATTAACCTCTGCCTCACATCCCCACTGAGACCACATTAACCTCTGCCTCACATCCCTGCTGAGACCACATTAACCTCTGCCTCACATCCCTGCTGAGACCACATTAACCTCTGTCTCACATCCCTGCTGAGACCACATTAACCTCTGTCTCACATCCCCACTGAGATAACATTAACCTCTGTCTCACATCCCCGCTGAGACCACATTAACCTCTGTCTCACATCCCCACTGAGACCACATTAACCTCTGTCTCACATCCCCACTGAGACCACATTAACCTCTGCCTCACATCCCCACTGAGACCACATTAACCTCTGTCTCACATCCCCACTGAGACCACATTAACCTCTGTCTCACATCCCCACTGAGACCACATTAACCTCTGCCTCACATCCCCACTGAGACCACATTAACCTCTGTCTCACATCCCCACTGAGACCACATTAACCTCTGTCTCACATCCCCACTGAGACCACATTAACCTCTGTCTCACATCCCCACTGAGACCACATTAACCTCTGTCTCACATCCCCACTGAGATAACATTAACCTCTGTCTCACATCCCCGCTGAGACCACATTAACCTCTGCCTCACATCCCCACTGAGACCACATTAACCTCTGTCTCACATCCCCACTGAGACCACATTAACCTCTGTCTCACATCCCCACTGAGACCACATTAACCTCTGTCTCACATCCCCACTGAGACCACATTAACCTCTGTCTCACATCCCCACTGAGACCACATTAACCTCTGTCTCACATCCCCACTGAGAGCACATTAACCTCTGCCTCACATCCCTGCTGAGAGCACATTAACCTCTGCCTCACATCCCCGCTGAGACCACAAGTCAACAGTCACATCTCTCTCCAGGGTTATTCCAACAATTAGCAATAGTGGAAACACCCTCCAGTTTACACAATCCATTGTTTTTAAGTCCATGACAAGATGTGTGCAAGTGCACCCTTGTGTGTGGAGAATCAGGATGCAGCCATAGCGATGTCTCCCCCACAATCCCCAGGTTTCCATCATGTTGACTTCCCCTTCCAGATTCCTCCCGATCAGTTCTGGACAAGATCCAAAATGGCGCCCTATTTCCACCAGTGGAGGCTGGTGGGCAGAGCTATAGGAGGACGGGCTCATTGTATTGGCTGGAATGGAATGGAACGGTATCAAACATATGAAAACCACATGTTTGACTCTGTTCCATTTATTCCATTCCAGCCATTACAATGAGCCCGTCCTCCTATAGCTCTGCCCACCAGCCTCCACTGATTTCCACTATTCATTATTTCCTATGTATGGAATAGGGGCTGATTTCAGATTTGCCTCTGGAGTGAACAAAAACACGTAAGTCCATAGAAAGCCTCATAGTTCAGAGTTCAGAGTTCAGGTTTAAAGGTCATGAGTCAATGGTACAATGTGAGAGGTGAAGCCTTCTGTCCGTTATTCGTTGTTGGTCAGGAGGATGATGGGAACGGGGCTATGGGTTGTGGGGTGCGGGGCTAGAGGTCGTCTTAGGGTCATCTTTGGGGTCGTCCTTCCCAGGATGCAGTGGGTGCGTTATGGTCAGGGTCATCTTACTCAGACCCGGCTCCAACTTCTGCTCTGCCCCCTCTGCTCTGTCCCCTACACACACACACACACACACACACACACACACACACACACACACACACACACACACACACACACCACACACACACACACACACACACACACACACACACACACACAAAGCAGGGTAAAGGGTGAAAAAGCTTGTTTTCTAAAATGCAATCCTTTAACTACACTGAACAAAAATATAAACGCAACATGTAAAGTGTTGGTCCCATGTTTCATGAGCTGAAGCTTATTTCTCTCAAGTGTTGTGTTTAAATGTGTTTACATCCCTGTTAGTGAGCATTTCTCCTTTGCCAAGATAATCCATTCACCTGACAGGTGTGCATATCAAGAAGCTTGTGCTGGGGACAATAAAAGGCCACTCTAAAATGTGCAGTTTTGTCACACAACACAATGCCACAGATGCCTCAAGTTTTGATGGAGCGTGCAATTGGCATGCTGACTGCAGGAATGTCCACCAGAGCTGTTGCCAGATAATTGAATGTTCATTTCTCTACCATAAGTCTATTGAGCATGTTTGGGATGCTCTGGATCGAAGTGTACGACAGCGTGTTCCAGTTCCCACCAATATAGTAACATCTTTGAAATTGTTGCATTTTGTGTTTATATTTTTGTTCAGTAAAGTAACCCAATAATCCAAACAATAATCACATTTATAGACAGTCACTGGAACACACACACACACACACACCTCTCTCTTGGTCGCAGTCTGGGTCTGGGGAGGAGGACCCACTGCACTGGGAACGGGGGCCGAGGTGAGGACAGTCATGCCCAGAACCACACCTCGACTCTGGGCTTAGCCAGCCGCCAGGACTGGGTCCCTCCATGGTACTGGGACAGGACGAGGAGAGGAGAGAGGGGGCAGAGGAGAGGTAGGCAGAGGGGGTGAAGAAGGAGGAGGAGGGATGAGGGGAGGAGGAGGTCATGTCGAGGGGAGCGGAAGTGGAGTGTGATTCTGTCTCTTCCTCTGATCCTCCTTCTTCATCAAACGTCACAGACACCACTGGAAAACATACACACACATTAAAACACACACAGATATACACATTAAAACGTGTGTGTGTGTACGTATGTGTGTGTGTCACTCACTGGACAGTCCGTCTGACTCCATCTTGAAGTTGGTAATGTCATCATGGCCTCCTTCCCCATCAGCCCCCACGCCTCTCTCTCTGGTTCCCATGGTGGAGCATCGCCGGGCGTGGATCTCCTCGGAGATGGTCTCTAGGTTACGAAGCGCTGTGCGGTAGTCTGCCTTGGCAACGGTCACTTTTGCCTGATGCTCGTCTACGCAACGTTTTAGTTGCTGAGAGAGAGAAGAAAGTAGGGGTGTTACACACACAAACAAGCTACTATCGATTCGGAAACAATGAACACTGTACATACCTCCAGTTTTAGGTAGTATTTCGCCTTCAGTTCAAAATATGGCCTGTAGGTGGAGAGAGAGAGAGAGAGAGAGAGAGAGAGAGGGTGGGCAGGAGAGAGGATGGGCAGAAGAGAGAGAGAGAGAGAGGGTGGGCAGGAGAGAGAGAGAGAAAGAGAGAGGGTGGGCAAGAGAGAGAGAGGGTGGGCAGGAGAGAGAGAGAGAAAGAGAGAGGGTGGGCAGGAGAGAGAGAGAGAGGGCAGGAGAGAGAGAGAGAGAGAGGGCAGGGGAGAGAGAGAGAGAGAGAGAGAGAGAGAGAGAGAGGGTGGACAGGAGAGAGGATGGGCAGAAGAGAGAGAGAGAGAGAGGGTGGGTGGGTGGGCAGGAGAGCGAGAGAGAGAGAGAGAGAGGGTGGGCAGGAGAGAGAGAGAGAGAGAGAGAGAGAGAGAGAGAGAGATTTGAGTCAGTAGTTCTGACATGGTGCTGTAGAGTTGTTATAGCAACCATGAACCTCTGGTAAAAATAACACTGCACTTCCAAGAGCTGCAACATTCCGCACACACACACACACAGTGCCCAAACTCACACACACATATATACACACACACACACACATATATACACACACACACACACACACATATACACACACACACACACACATAAACACCACAGCACAGGCATACTCGGCTAACATCTGGAAGACATCACACACACATTGAGCAACGAGAGGCCCAAGATAGATGTGGTGTATCCATTCCTCTCTCTTCTCAGCAGTCAGTTACAGTAACAGGACCAAAACACACACATACACACACACACACACACACACACACACACACACACACACACACACACACACCTGGACTTGTTGATGGTGCGTTTGAGTTTCTTCTCCAGCTGTCTCATATGACTGATGCAGGCGTTGTATTGGTTCGCCGTCTTTCTGTGCTCTAATTCGCTACGAGTCTTCGTCGTCTCCGCCTCCATCACCTGCAACAGCCAATAAGGTGACAGAGTCAGTCTGTGGCGTGTGTGCTTTGATCTAGTCCACCAAAATCAAGCTAATACACCTAATGATGTCTAATCAGCATCAGCACACACCGTGGCTTTCCAGGACCAAGAGTTACCCAGCCTTGTAGTAAGATAATGTTTTTATTTACTTCTAAGTATAATTCCATCAGTACCCTGTTGGTGGCGTGGTTGAGCATCTCCTGCCAGGCTGAGTCAAACTGTCTGCTGTCCTCCTCCAGGAGTCTCTCCTCTGCCAGGGAGATGGTCTCTTTAGCCGCCCCCAGGATCTCCACCGCCCGCTGGAACTCCCCTGTCGCCCTCTGGGCCTCCAGCTGGGCCTGGGAAGAGAATGATTCAATGTATTTTAATGAATACTTTCATGATTCAAGGGAAATTTGCTGACCAGCATCTCATTGACTGACCAGCATCCCCAACTAGCCAAAATCTAAAACTGACCCTTACCTTAAACCTAACCTTAAAAGTGCACTATGCAGAAATCCCTCCACCATTTCCTGGTTTGGTCAAATTAGAATAGTTTGCCTAATTTCAGTTTATATGATAAAACAAGCAGTCATTGTGTTGAGAATTATTGTACCATCTAAACAGCTGTGAAATATTTTATCCATAACCACAAATATAGTATTTTCAGCTGTTTGAAGCTGGTGTACAAAACTGAAAGTGAAAGACGCAAAAAAAAACTAAACTTAAGAACGGGAGGCATAGAAATAGCGCACATAGAACAGATCTACCGCTTCTTAGACTTGCTTTCAATGAGAACGACAGATCTATAACTCACATTTCTATGTGAATTTGGTCGGGTCGCCCCAAAAAGTGACATATTGCAGCTTTTACCAAACCCTTGACCCTAACATTAATGTTAGGCACGTACCCTTCCTTTTTCTGGGGAGGAGGAGGAAGGGGGAAGGGGGAGGGGGAAGAGGGAGGAAGGGGAGGAAGGGGGAGGAAGGAGGAGGAGGAAGGGGGAGGAGGAAGGGGGAGGAGGAGGAAGGGGAGGAAGGGGGAGGAAGGAGGGGGAGGAGGAGGAAGGGGAAGGAGGTGGGGTCGAAAAGAGAAGACAGTTATTCAAAGCGAGCAGCTTCACTATGTGGCTGCTGTTGAAATATGAATAGCTATATAGGCTTATACACACACACACACACACACACACATGCATACATGTTTCTCGTGATTGTTTAAATCCCTTTATCTCTCCCTGAGTGCAAGATATGAGAGAGAGAGAGAGAGAGAGAGAGAGAGAGAGAGAGAGTGGACAGGAGAGAGAGAGAGAGAGAGAGCGAGAGAGAGAGAGAGACAGAGAGAGAGAGAAAGAGAATGATGGATAGAGAGTGTGAGTATTTAAACTGATTATTCAACAAACTGAACAAAGAAGTATGATGCTCAAACTCAAAAACAAACTAATTTCCATCACAAAGACCTGTTTTCATCCCCCTTCATTTCTTTCTGTAATTTATTCCTCCCACTCTATTCTTCCATCAATCTCTTTGTGTCTGTGTGTGTGTACATATACACTGAGTGGACAAAACATTAAGAACACCTTCCTAATATTGAGTTGCCCTCAGAACAGCCTCAATTCGTCGAGACATGGACTCTACAAGGTGTCAAAAGCGTTCCACAGGGATGCTGGTCCATGTTGACTCCAATGCTTCCCACAGTTGTGTCAAGTTGGCTGGATGTCCTTCGGGTGGTGGACCATTCTTGATACACACGGGAAACTCTCTTGAGAGTGAAAAACCCAGCAGCGTTGCAGTTCTTGACACATTCAAACCGGCGTGCTTACATATTTTGTATTGTCCATTCACCCTCTCTGAAAGGCACACACACACACAATCCATGTCTCAATCGTCTCAAGGCTTAAAAGTCCTTCTTTAACCCGTCTCCTCCCCTTCATCTACACTGATTGAAGTGGATTTAACAAGTGACATCGATAAGGGGTCATCGACTGACCAGGTGAATCCTGGTGAAAGCTATGACATAGAAAGAGCAAGTGTTCCTAATATTTTGTGCACTCAAGTGTATGTGTGTTTCTGTCTGACAGCTGATTTGTTAAATAGCAGCACTGACTGCTGCCCACCAGCCAGCTCCCTTCGCCCAGTACATAACAACAGCAGGCTTTCATAGTCCAAGGTGTAGGCAGGAGATATGAGCTGAGGGAATGAGATCGGTATTTTACCATGACTGTGACCAAGCCACCTACAACAAAACACTGTCAAACAGACAAACAGTCTTTGTTGGTGTAGGCTGCAGATACATTCTTAGTGTTGTCTCAATTGTCTTTGAGTGCTGACCGTCTCATATTCACTGTGTCATTCACATTCAATTGTCTGCTTCAGAGGCCCTGTTTATACCTGGTTCTAACATGTGTCCTTTATACTGATCTTGTTCACATTCTGATTGTGCCCATATTTGTAGACAGGTGTAGATGATTAAACCTCCTGACTGCATCCGGATGGTGGTCAGGAACACATTGTGTCTGGATATCTTAAACATCCTGATCCAGTCCTCCAAAATCACTATTAACTTATAGCATCAACATGTGTCTTAATATAAATAAATAAATATTATTTTTGAAAGAATATCTGTCAAATAATTTGCATACAGGGAGAGACCAGGAAATCTGGTCACAATGTGGACACAGTGAACTGATAAAAGACACATTTGAATAATATCATGTGTAGGCGCAAATCTGGGCACCAATCAGAATGTGGACAAGATCGTGACACAGGACAAATGTTAGCGGCAGGTATAAACGAGGCCTTGAGTCACACTGTTTCAGACACCCATATGGGTTAGATCTAGACCCACTTCAATAGTCTGGTTCATACATAAACCCCCAGCAGGCTGAGGGCCCTAATGAAGTGTTCATACATAACCCCCAGCAGGCTGAGGGCCCTAATGAAGTGTTCATACATAAACCCCCAGCAGGCTGAGGGCCCTAATGAAGTGTTCATACATAAACCCCCAGCAGGCTGAGGGCCCTAATGAAGTGTTCATACATAAACCCCCAGCAGGCTGAGGGCCCTAATGAAGTGTTCATACATAACCCCCAGCAGGCTGAGGGCCCTAATGAAGTGTTCATACATAAACCCCCAGCAGGCTGAGGGCCCTAATGAAGTGTTCATACATAAACCCCCAGCAGGCTGAGGGCCCTAATGAAGTGTTCATACATAAACCCCCAGCAGGCTGAGGGCCCTAATGAAGTGTTCATACATAAACCCCCAGCAGGCTGAGGGCCCTAATGAAGTGTTCATACATAAACCCCCAGCAGGCTGAGGGCCCTAATGAAGTGTTCTTCACATATATACTATAGGAGTGAGTGTCAAAGCAGTTCTATAGTGTGATAGCAGTTCTACAGTGTGTGAGTGCTAGGGTCTTTATCATAAACAGAGCTTTCAAAGGTCAGAGGTTATCCAAACAGATAGCTGAGGAGAGCCGTGAGAACACTTACTGCCTAAAGGGGAACCTCTGGTTCTCATCTCCAGCACTACCCAAACCCAGCCTCTCTCTCCCCTTCCTCTATAGCCCAAACCCAGCCTCTCTCTCCCCTCCTCTATAGCCCAAACCCAGCCTCCCCCTCCCCGTCCTCTATAACCCAAACCCAGCCTCTCTCTCCCCGTCCTCTATAGCCCAAACCCAGCCTCCCCCTCCCCGTCCTCTATAGCCCAAACCCAGCCTCCACCTCCCCTTCCTCTATAGCCCAAACCCAGCCTCCACCTCCCCTTCCTCTATAGCCCAAACCCAGCCTCCACCTCCCCTTCCTCTATAGCCCAAACCCAGCCTCTCTCTCCCCGTCCTCTATAGCCCAAACCCAGCCTCCCCCTCCCCTTCCTCTATAGCCCAAACCCAGCCTCTCTCTCCCAGTCCTCTATAGCCCAAACCCATCCTCTCTCTCCCAGTCCTCTATAGCCCAAACCCAGCCTCCCCCTCCCCTTCCTCTATAGCCCAAACCCAGCCTCTCTCTCCCAGTCCTCTATAGCCCAAACCCAGCCTCTCTCTCCCAGTCCTCTATAGCCCAAACCCAGCCTCTCTCTCCCAGTCCTCTATAGCACTCTAATACTTGTTTTATCTTAGACCCCAACTGTACCCCCTATCATCCCAAACTCCCACCTCCACTCTAGGTTTGGGGTTAACAGGTTCCGCTTGAGCAAACCCACCACCAGAGAAGAAGACAAAGGGAGTACGGGATGGAGGGGGGGGGGGGGTGGAGGGAGAGGGAAGTGGAGGGAGGGAGAGGGAAGTGGAGGGAGAGGGAAGTGGAGGGAGGGAGATGTGGAGGTGGAGGGAGAGGGAAGTGGAGGGAGGGAGATGTGGAGGTGGAGGGAGAGGGAAGTGGAGGGAGGGAGATGTGGAGGTGGAGGGAGAGGGAAGTGGAGGGAGGGAGATGTGGAGGTGGAGGGAGAGGGAAGTGGAGGGAGGGAGATGTGGAGGTGGAGGGAGAGGGAAGTGGAGGGAGGGAGATGTGGAGGTGGAGGGAGAGGGAAGTGGAGGGAGGGAGATGTGGAGGTGGAGGGAGAGGGAAGTGGAGGGAGGGTGATGTGGAGGTGGAGGGAGAGGGAAGTGGAGGGAGGGTGATGTGGAGGTGGAGGGAGAGGGAAGTGGAGGGAGGGAGATGTGGAGGTGGAGGGAGAGGGAAGTGGAGGGAGGGTGATGTGGAGGTGGAGGGAGAGAGGGATGGAGGGGGAGGGAGGGAGGGAAGTGGAGGGAGGGTGATGTGGAAGTGGAGGGAGAGAGGGATGGAGGGGGAGGGAGGGAAGTGGAGGGAGGGAGCTGTTTTTCTCCTCTCGTCCATTGTAATCACTTTGACAGACAAGCAGAAGTTGCAGAAAACGTTCTGACTCCTCTCGCTCTCTCTCCCTTTCTCCATATCTTTCTTCTTCTCTCTCCCTGACACCTCACCCTTCTCTCTCCTCTCTCTCTGATTCCTCCCTCTTCTCTCTCCCTGATACCTCCCGCTTCTCTCTCCTCTCTCTCTGATTCCTCCCTCTTCTCTCTCCCTGATACCTCCCGCTTCTCTCTCCTCTCTCCCTGATTCCTCCTCTTCTCTCTCCCTGATACCTCCCTCTTCTCTCTCCTCTCTCTCTGATTCCTCCTCTCCTCTCTCCCTGATACCTCCCTCTTCTCTCTCCTCTCTCTCTGATTCCTCCTCTCCTCTCTCCCTGATACCTCCCTCTTCTCTCTCCTCTCTCCCTGATTCCTCCTCTTCTCTCTCCCTGATACCTCCCTCTTCTCTCTCCTCTCTCTCTGATTCCTCCCTCTTCTCTCTCCCTGATACCTCCCTCTTCTCTCTCCTCTCTCTCTGATTCCTCCTCTCCTCTCTCCCTGATTCCTCCTCTTCTCTCTCCCTGATACCTCCCTCTTCTCTCTCCTCTCTCTCTGATTCCTCCCTCTTCTCTCTCCCTGATACCTCCCTCTTCTCTCTCCTCTCTCTCTGATTCCTCCTCTCCTCTCTCCCTGATTCCTCCTCTTCTCTCTCCCTGATACCTCCCTCTTCTCTCTCCTCTCTCTCTGATTCCTCCTCTCCTCTCTCCCAGATTCCTCCTCTTCTCTCTCCCTGATACCTCCTCTCTTTCCTCATCTCTCCCTGATTCCTCCTCTTCTCTCTCCCTGATTCCTCCCCTCTCTCTCTCCCTGATTCCTCCTTTCTCTCCTCCTCTCTCCCTGATTCCTCCTCTTATCTCCTCTCTCCCTGATTCATCCCCTCTCTCTCCTCTCTCCCCAATTCCTCCTCTCTCTCTCCTCTTCTCTCCCCGATTCCTCCTCTCTCTCTCTCTCCTCTCTCCCCGATTCCTCCTTTCTCTCTTCCTCTCTCTCATGTGTGTGTGTGTGTAGTACAGCAAAAGCAAAACATTCTTTCTCTGAATCACTGAAACCACTTACCAAATTTTACCACCATCTAAAATGGACACACACACACATACACACACACACGTATCTCCCAGCACAGGCACAGAAAGGCGCCAGGAATTCCTGTCTCTCTTGCTCATACCGCAGGAAGTGTTTTTGTGTGTGTGTGTGTGTGTGTGTGTGTGTGTGTGTGTGTGTGTGTGTGTGTGTGTGTGTGTGTGTGTGTGTGTGTGTGTGTGTGTGTGTGTGTGTGTGTGTGTGTGTGTGTTTGTCACGTCCTGACCAGTAAAGGGGGTTATTTGTTATTGTAGTTTGGTCAGGACGTGGCAGGGGTGTGTTTGTTTTGTGTTGTCAGGGTTTTTGGGTAGTGTTCTATGTTTTGTATTTCTATGTTCTATTTCTAGTTATTCTATTTCTATGTTTAGTTTATTGTTTTGACCTTCAATTGGAGGCAGCTGTTCCTCGTTGCCTCTAATTGAAGGTCCTATTTAGTAGGGGTGTTTTTCCATGGGTTTTGTGGGTAGTTGTTCCTTGTTTAGCTGTGTGCCTGACAGGACTGTTTTCGTCGTTCTTTTTGTTCAATGTTCATTTATTTTAATAAAGAAGATAATGAGCATTCACGTACCCGCTGCATTTTGGTCTAATCATTACGACGGCCGTGACAGTGTGTGTGTGTGTTCGTACACTACCCCCGTACTATGTGAAGTAGAGTAGAGTCAAGTCGAGTTGGGTAGAGTCAAGTTGGGTAGAGTAGGGTAGAGAAGAGTAGGGTAGAGTAGGGTAGAGTCAAGTTGGGTAGAGTAGGGTAGAGAAGAGTAGAGTCAAGTCGAGTAGGGTAGAGAAGAGTAGGGTAGGGTAGAGTATGTTTACTGTTCATTTTGTTTATTTCACTTTTGTTAATTATCTATTTCACTTGCTTTGGCAATGTAAACATATGTTTCCCATGTCAATAAAGCCCTTAAATTGAATTTAAAGTGAATTGAGAAGGAGAGACAGATAGACAGCTTCCTGAGAAGAGCTACGGTCCTAAACCTCCCTCCCTCTCCTCTCCTCTCCTCTCCTCTCCTCTTAGTCTCCGCATTGGAATGTCAGTGGAGAGAGAGGGGGAGAGAGCGAGGGAGTGAGGGTCAGAGGGAGAGTAGGAGGGAGGGCGGGTGTGAGGGCCGACAAGCAGGCGGGAGTGAGGGAGAGAGGATGGGTGGTGGGCAAGCGGGAGGGAGGGAGGAAGGGTGGGTGGCCAAGCGGGAGGGAGGGAGGGAGGGTGGGCAAGCGGGAGGGAGAGAGGGAGGATAAGTAGTAGATGAATAGCTCTTGGATCAGGCTTCTCTGAGGTCACATATGTAAAATGTGTGTGTGTGTGTTTGTGTGTTCGTACACTACCCCCCGTACTATGTGAAGTAGGGTAGCTAGATAGGGGCTGGCTGTATAGGGAGGACTGCTAGCTGGATAGGGAGGACTGCTAGCTGGATAGGGAGGACTGCTAGCTAGATAGGGAGGACTGCTAGCTGGATAGGGAGGACTGCTAGCTGGATAGGGAGGACTGCTAGCTGGATAGGGAGGACTGCTAGCTGGATATTGAGGACTGCTAGCTGGATAGGGAGGACTGCTAGCTAGATAGGGAGGACTGCTAGCTAGATAGGGAGGACTGCTAGCTGGATAGGGAGGACTGCTAGCTGGATAGGGAGGACTGCTAGCTGGATAGGGAGGACTGCTAGCTGTATAGGGAGGACTGCTAGCTAGATAGGGAGGACTGCTAGCTGGATAGGGAGGACTGCTAGCTGGATAGGGAGGACTGCTAGCTGGATAGGGAGGACTGCTAGCTAGATAGGGAGGACTGCTAGCTGGATAGGGAGGACTGCTAGCTGGATAGGGAGGACTGCTAGCTGTATAGGGAGGACTGCTAGCTGGATAGGGAGGACTGCTAGCTGGATAGGGAGGACTGCTAGCTGGATAGGGAGGACGCTAGCTGGATAGGGAGGACTGCTAGCTGGATAGGGAGGACTGCTAGCTAGATAGGGAGGACTGCTAGCTGGATAGGGAGGACTGCTAGCTAGATAGGGAGGACTGCTAGCTGGATAGGGAGGACTGCTAGCTGGATAGGGAGGACTGCTAGCTGGATAGGGAGGACTGCTAGCTGGATAGGGAGGACTGCTAGCTAGATAGGGAGGACTGCTAGCTGGATAGGGAGGACTGCTAGCTCGATAGGGAGGACTGCTAGCTGGATAGGGAGGACTGCTAGCTAGATAGGACTGGGCTCACTGGGGAAAAGTGCCTACATGTGGGTGTTTGTAAACTTGTTAAGACCTTGCGTTCAGATTGAGCTTGTGTCCCATCACATCTGAAACCTCTCAGTAATCCTGCCACTCACGTGTTGAAGGTGGCATCTACGTACCCCCTCTATACTGTAGACTGGCCAGCTATGTAGACACAGTGGACCTAGGACACTCAGTCTCTCTCCGCTTGTACCCTTTCCCATCAAAGCGTAGACAGGTTAGCTCATTTTTTGTTGTTAGCAAACACACACGCTAGTCATTTGTTGAATGACTGAAACGATGCTCTCTCATAGGCTGTTGCCAGGGTTGAGGGACCAAGCCCCCTGGGGTGTCTGTGAATAGCTGCTTGGAGCCAATCAGAGCAGCTGTAGGAGGTGGACAGGGGGTGGCAGAGGACACACGCCTGATTAGAGAGGTTAAATAAAGGAGGGATTAAACACCTGAGACTAATCTCTCTATCTACCCTACTGACAAACAGCTGACAGAAAGGGACAGAGGGACTCTCTGTGTGTGTGTGTGTGTGTGTGTGTGTGTGTGTGTGTGTGTGTGTGTGTGTGTGTGTGTGTGTGTGTGTGTGTGTGTGTGTGTGTGTGTGTGTGTGTGTGTGTGTACCTGTCTGGCCACTCTCCTGGCCTCCCAGTAAGGTTTGGAGTCTTCTACAGCTGTGCCGATCCTCTTCACCTGCTCATCCAGCTTCACTGTGGCTTCCACCAGCACCGCACGGAACCTCTGGCGACAGTCCTACAGACAGACAGACAGACAGACAGACAGACAGACAGACAGACAGACAGACAGACAGACAGACAGACAGACAGACACACACACACACACACACAGGCACACACACACACACAGGCACACACACACACACACACACACACACAGCCGTTAGTAAAACACCAACAAATCTCCAGGAACCTTATATGTGTCACATTATGTTCTGTTCTATTGTCACCATGACAACAGACAGGGTGTTCATCTATACACAGTGTCATATTATATTGTCACCATGACAACAGACAGAGTTCGTCAGAGTGTATTGACACTGTATGAGTGTCTATGTAGCCATGTCTGTGCTGTTTTGTTTTGGAAAGTGTTTTCTCCAGTCCAGTCCTCCTCCTCTCCCTTCCATCCCCATTCACAGAACTGAGATAATCAGGCTTTTTTCCTGTGTCAGCTAACTCAATACAACACTAACCCACTTCACCTAGCATGGTAACTTTACATGAATCTGATTCACAAAGTTGGCCCCACACACACACACACACACACACACACACACACACACACACACACACACACACACACACACACACACACACACACACACACACACACACACACACACACACACACACACACACACACACACACACACACACACACACACACAAGCATGACACACACACACACCACCAGTCTGCAGACAGGAACATTACCCCTATGCTGTTACATATTTGTGGAAATATTACAGGGGAGAATCCCTTCTCTCGGTCCCTGCGTCACAATGTCTAAAATTAGGGGCTGAGAAATGTCTCTCTCCCTGTCAAAGAGGAGTGTGTGTGTGGCGCCAACTTTGTGAATCAGATTCATGTAAAGTTACCACCATTGGTGAAAATCTGATATTAACTTTGGAGGGGACAATTACATGAAATTTTCTCAAGAGCAATTCCTGAGGGGGGACACCAAAAGTAGTGCTGTAACACATAGCCTACATTGTAATATGGTAAATGTATATTGAGGAACCAAAGAAATAAGGTGTTTGCCGTACTCCTAACTACCGGTACCCAAAACTACACAACTAATCACAACAGCAATACCATTGCCTTTAACAAATCTTAGTTCAGTCACCAGTTTAAGTTGAGAGTGGGGGTATCTATGGCATTTTCCAATTATGTTCCTATTTTACAAGTTAAAAAAATTGAGAACCTTTCATAATGTTGCCAAACAAAGACTCAACAAACTTACCTGAGACTCCCTGTCTCTGCCAGTCTGTCCCTGCATATCTGTCCACAACTCTGCTGTCTGTGTGCCATCTGTTGCCTGCTCTGCCTAATGACATCATTGTGAAACATTTCCATTAGAATTTCATTTCTTTCTTATGAACATTTTATCAACTAGTCTTTGAGATATTAGGCTACTAGGGTTCTTACTATGCGTTTTGGTGTATTGAAAAATACTCTGATGTCCGTCTTTTATTTTTCTGCCATTTTTCTACCTGGCTGGCTGGCTGGCTACACACACAGTGTGTAGGTTATTTACAGTAAGAGATGGACTTCTATCATCTTCAATCATTCTATTTGGGCTTCGATCTAAAAGGTAGCTAGCAAATGTGAAATGGATTAAAATGACGAGTTGACAGCTGTATGAGTTCACCATTTACACAACATATGCTGCAACCTTTTGTAATTTTAATAGTTTGTTTCAAATTGGCTGGCTTCCAACAATAGCTGAATTTGCAAAGCTAGCGAGCACCAATTCAGTTTCAGTGGTGTTTGCTATAATCTTTGCTACCCGGGTTAAATAAAGGTGAAATAAAATAAATAAATAAAAGTTCACTTGCGACAATTTAGCTTTTGCAACGAGACCATTAAATATATTTAAGACAATGGTAGAAGAGAGTGTAGTTCTGTTCAGTTTGGATTTCAGTTTATCGCTAACCTTATCACAGGGACTTTGAAGCACTAACTTACATCATCTGCATGCTGATTCCATCTTTGACGACGCCACATAAATGGAATAGGTACCAGCTAGCTTAATAGTTAATATTTGCGTGCTAGCTCTGCATATTCAGCTAGTGTGTGTGTGCGCGATTGACTGGATTAACCTCACGTCAGTTACGTAGCAAGCTAAGGATCTGGCAGTGGATCAAACCATTGTGAGTCAAAGGGTGGGGGGGTTGCAATCTTTTGAAACTTAAAAAACGCGCTATTAAGTGTCTATAATCAGCACAATTGCTTTCATTGCGTATTATTAATATTATTTAAATTACATAGTTATGTTTCAGTGATATATTGGGGGGGACAAATCATATTTTTCCCAGGATGGGGGGGTCGTGTGTGTCCCGTCCCCCCCGGGATTTCCGCCCCTGGTTACCACATGTCCCTGATTGTGATGGACAGTCCCACATTTTGTCCCTTTGTCCCACCTCCCGTAAATTGTTTTTATTCCTGTAGGCTACTAATCTGTTCCTCGAAATCATCCCGTTGTCCCGCATTTGGGTATTTTAAATGTGGTCGCCCTAGATTTAAGGGCTGTAACAGCTGCAGCTTGTCCCCAGAAAGGGAGGGGGTAGGAAGAGAGGGGGAGAGATGGAGGAGAAAAGAGAGGGGGAGAGATGGAGGGGAAAAGAGAGGGGGAGAGATGGAGGGGAAAAGAGAGGGGGAGAGATGGAGGGGAGAAGAGAGGGGAGAGAAGAGAGGGGGACAGATGGAGAGGAAAAGAGAGGTCGAGAGATGGAGGGGAGAAGAGAGGGGGAGAGATGGAGGGGAGAAGAGAGGGGGAGAGATAGAGGGGAAAAGAGAGGGGAGAGAAGAAGGGGAAAAGAGAGGGGGAGAGAAGGAGGCATTGAGGGGAAACTAGCTTCCTGTGACATCGTCACACTTCCTCAATGGTTTCTGCGGTTTCATGTTTCAATCAAGTTTCAAGTGTTAACGTCACATGCACAAGTACAGTGAAATGCCTTTCTTGCAAACTCTAACCCCAACAATGCAATAATGAATAACAATGTAACACAAAAAATAATAACACACAAGATATAACAATAAGAAGAACATGTATATATACTATGTATATACAGGGCCAGTCAGTTCCAGTAGCATATTGACAATGTGCAGGCATACTGGATCGATAGAGGTAGATATGTATAGGGGTGAGGTGACTAGGCATCAGGATATATGATAAACAGAGTAGCAGCAGCGTATATGATGATGGTATGAGTGGGTGTGTATGTAGAGTCAGTATAAATGTATATTCATATTATGTGTGATGGAGTGAGTGTTTGTATGTATGTGTGTTGGAGTATCAGTGTGTGGAGTGTGTAGGGCCCTGTGAGTGTGAATAGAGATGGTGCAAAAATACAAAGGTCAAGCCCAGATAGTCCATGTAGCCACTTTGTTAGCTATTTAGTTTGCCATTTTGTTAGCTATTTAGTTAGCTATTTTGTTAGCCATGTTGTTAGCTATTTAGTTAGCCATGTTGTTAGCTATTTAGTTAGCTATTTAGTTAGCTATTTAGTTAGCTATTTAGTTAGCTATTTTGTTAGCTATTTAGCAGTCTCATGGCATGGGGATAGAAGCTGTTCAGGAGCCTGTTTTGGTGTCAGACTTGATGCAACATCACCGCTTGCCATGCGGAAGCAGAGAAAACAATCTATGGGCTGTTGGTTGGAGTCTTTAATGATTTTCTGGGCCTTCCTTTCACACCGCCTGATATAGAGAGGTCCTAGATGGCAAGTAGCTCGTCCTCAGTGATATACTGGGCTGTCCTCACCACCCTCTGTAGCACCATGCAATCGAGGGCGGTGCTATTGCCATACCAAGCAGTGATGCAGCCAGTCAAAGATGGTCTCAGTGGTACAGCTGTAGAACGTTTGGAGGATTCGAAGGGCCCATGCCAAACATTTTAAACCTCCTGAGGGGGAAAAGGTGCTGTCGCGCCTTCTTCACCACTATTCGCGTTTGTGTAGACCATTTTAAGTTCTTAGTGATTTGGACACAGAGGAACTCTCGACCTGCTCCACTGCAGCCTCGTCGATGGGGACGTGCTCGTACCTCTGTTTCCTGTAGTCCACGATCAGCTCCTTTGTCTTGCTCACATTGAGGGAGAGGTTGTTGTTCCGGCACTACACTGCCAGTTCTCTGACCACCTCCCTATAGGCTGTCTCATCGTTGTCAGTAATCAGGCCTACCACCGTAGTGTCGTCAGCAGACTTAATGATGGTGTTGGAATCGTGCCTGGCCACGCAGTAATGAGTGAACAGGGAGTACAGAAGGGGACTAAACACTCTCCCCTGTGGGGCCCCCATGTTGAGGTGATGTTACCTACCCTCACCAGCTGGGATGATGTTCCTAAGCTTGGTGATGAGCTTGGAGGGGACAATGGTGTTGAACGCTGAGCTGTAGTCAATGAACAGCATTCTCACAAATGTATTCCTCATATCTAGGTGGGTGAGGGCAGTGTGGAGTACAATTGAGATTGCATCGTCTTTGGATCTGTCGGGGCGGTATGCAAGTTGAAGTGGGTCTAGGGTGTCTGGGATGTTGGAGTTGATGTGTGCCATAACCAGCCTCTCAAAGCACCTTATGGGTGACGGAGATATGAGGTATCTGTGACATCCACTGAGAAGCAATGTTTACAATAAACATGCTAATAGTTTGTCTCTCTGGAAAAGAACACCTATTAAATCAGTGCTCTGAAACATGTTTAACCCAATACTGACCAATGAACTCCTGATGTTGAAAGGTAGCTTCCTGAAGTTGTTTTTGTGTTCCACCAAGCCAATGTCTCGAACCACAGTCCCTGACCCCTGGCCCCTGACCCAGTCTTAAAACAGCACCCAACAATACCGTGCTTCCTAACAGTAATCCAAATGTCTTTGTAATAGCAGCTGGTCAGAGAGAGAGAGAGAGTAGCCCTAGGGTTTAATGGTCAGACGGCAAGACAGAGAGAGAGAGAGAGGCCACACAGGCCCGTCTACCCTACAGGAGGCTCTAGGGGGGCTCAGAGAGTCACCTTTTGTTTATACCGTAAACTACTTGACATACTTCGCATACCTCCCTTTCAGCCATTCTCTTTCTCTGAATTAGATTCCTGGAAATATACAACAACATAATATATGTGTATAATACAGGTATTACATAATATATGTGTATAATACAGGTATTACATAATATATGTGTATAATACAGGTATTACATGTGTATGTGTATAACAAGATTTTCTTCCTGAAATACAAGGAATATGCTGACGTTTCCCCCAAGTACTTAATCTTTTCAGTAAACTGTCTCTCTTCTTCTCCCGCTCTCCCTCTCCCTCTCTCCCTCTTCCCTCTCTCCCTCTCTCCCTCTCCCTCTCTCCCCCCTTCCTCTCAGGAGGAGATTCAAGTTTAAAGGAAAATAGCGTATTTCAAATCGGGTGCAATGAAAATAATGTGGGTGGCCATTTGGTTAGCTGTTCAGGAGTCTTATGGCTTTGGGGTAGAAGCTGTTTAGAAGCCTTTTGGACCGAGACTTGGCTGTTCTAGACTATTTCCAATGAAACCCAGAAGAGGAGAGGAGGTGGTTTAGAGGAGGAAAAGAGCGTATTCGTAATAAAACCCAGAAGAGGAGACGGTTTAGGGGGAAATGAAGACGTCAGACTTGGGATAGGCTGCTATTTGATTTGATTTGATTGAACGGCTTTGGGCCAGTAACTGAAAGGTCGCTGGTTGGAATACCCGAGCCAAGAAAAGTAACAAGTCTGTCCTTGAGCACAAACACACACAGGCCTACCTCCAGCTCTGTCTCCCAGCGGTTGATATCTTCTGTAGACTGGTTCAACTTGTCCAACTCCCCCTGTTTACACACAACAAACAGGAGACAGGGAGGAGGGAAGAAGGAAAGGAGGAAAGGATATGAGAGAGAGAAAAATGAAGAGGAAGGAAAAGAGAGGATAGAGAGCAAAAATAAAGTGTAATAGATTTACATGAAATGTGTTTATAAAAAGGCCAAAATGTTCCTGTGCAAAGAAAGGACAAGCAATGTATCTCATCTAGCCTATAGCCCAGGCCTACTCTACGCCACTATGCACTGCATTGAACATTCCATTTTGTGAATAGTGATTGTTATATTATTGTCTTAAATTATGACTATCTCAATCTAATCATTAGGAACATATACATCTTATATACAGTACCAGTCAAAAGTTTGGACACACCTACTCATTCAAAGGTTTTTCTTTATTTTTACTATTTTCTACCTTGTAGAAAAATACTGAAGACATCAAACTATGAAATAACACATATAGAATCATGTAATGTAGAATCATGTAATGAATCATGTAATGTAACCCCCCAAAAAGTGTTAAACAAATCAAAATATATTTTATATGTGTGATACTTCAAAGTAGCCACCCTTTGCCTTGATCACAGCCATGCACACTCTTGGCATTCTCTCAACCAGCTTCATGAGGTAGTCACCTGGAATGCATTTCAATTAACAGGTGTGCTTTGTTAAGAGTTAATTTGTGGAATTTCTTTCCTCAATGTGTTTGAACCAATAAGTTGTGTTGTGACAAGGTAGGGGTGGTATACAGAAGATAGCCCTATTTGGTAAAAGACCAAGCCCATATTATGGCAAGAACAGCTCAAATAAGCAAAGAGAAACAACAGTCCATCATTACTTTAAGACATGAAGGTCAGTCAATCTGGAAAATGTCATGACATTTTCAAGATAGTTTCTTCAAGTGCAGTCGCAAAAACCATCAAGCGCTATGATGAAACTGTCTCTCATGAGGACCGCCACAGGAATGGAAGACCCAGAGTTACCTCTACTGTAGAGCATAAATTCATTAGAGTTAACTGCACCTCAGATTGCAGCCCAAATAAATGCTTCACCGAGTTCAAGTAACAGACACATCTCAACATCAACTGTTCAGAGGAGACTGTATGAATGAGGCCTTCATGGTTGAATTGCTGCAAAGAAACCACTACTAAAGGACACCAATAATAAGAAGAGACTTGCTTGGGCCAAGAAACACGAGCAATGGACATTAGACCGGTGGAAATCTGTCCTTTGGTCTGATGAGTCCAAATTGGAGATTTTTGGTTCCAACCGCCGTGTCTTTGTGAGACACAGAGTAGCTGAACGGATGATCTCTGCATGTGTGGTTCCCACCGTGAAGCATGGAGGAGGAGGTGTGATTGTGTGGGGGTGCTTTGCTGGTGACACTGTCAGTGATTTATTTAGAATTCAATGCACACTTAACCAGCATGGCTACTACAGCATTCTGCAGCGATACGCCATCCCATCTGGTTTAACCTGTTAGGGCTAGGGGGCAGTATTGACACAGACGGATAAAAAACTTACCCGATTTAATCTGGTTACTACTCCGGCCCAGTAACTAGAATATGCATATAATTATTGGCTTTGGATAGAAAACACCCTAAAGTTTCTAAAACTGTTTGAATGGTGTCTGTGAGTATAACAGAACTCATATGGCAGGCCAAAACCTGAGAAGATTCCATGCAGGAAGTGGCCTGTCTGACAAATTGTGTTTCATCTTGGCTCTTTTTATTGAAGACTGAGGATCTTTGCAATAACGTGACACTTCCTACGGCTCCCATAGGCTCTCAGAGCCCGGGAAAAAGCTGAACGATATCGAGGCAGGCTCTGGCTGAAACACATTATCGCTTTTGGCAAGTGGCCAATCAGAGTACTATGGGCTTAGGCGCGTGCCCGAGTCGACCGAATGCTTTATTTTCTTTCGTCTGTTTACCTAAACGCAGATTCCCGGTCGGAATATTATCGCTTTTTTATGAGAAAAATGGCATAAAAATTGATTTTAAACAGCGGTTGACATGCTTCGAAGTACGTTAAAAAACGATATGACAACAATAACGTCTAATGTAACTGGCCCCTCTAACAGTACAACTGGCCCCAGCTTGCCCCCCCCCCCCCCCCCCCCACCCCCCAGTTGAAATGGTCTAGAAGCGCCACTGTGGGAGAGTAGGCTCCAAAGTGTTCATGCAATCAGGTATCAGGCTTCTGAGGTTCGGGAGGCATTACTGGAAGCCAGACAGACGATCAATGATCCTGTGGCCAAAGTGGAGGCACAAGCGCTTGCAGAGGAAGTTGGGTCCTACCGCTTTTTGATTTTCTGTGTCCTATGGTGTGAGATACTGACAATGACAAACAAGGTGAACAAGCTCCTCCAATCCGCCTCAATGCAGTTGGATATCGCAGTGAATTTCATCTCAAATGCAAAGGCCTCCCTCACAACATACCGGGAAACTGGATTCTCTGATGTCCAGACAACAGCCAAAAGTATTTGTGAAGAAATGAATGTGAAGGCTGTTCTGAAAGAGAAGAGACTGAGGCATTTCAGCTATGAGGCTCTTGATGAACCAGTGACTGACGCACTGAAAAACCTTAAAGTCAACTACTTCAACATTGTGGTCGACTCTGCTGTGACATCCATGGATGAGAGATTTGAAACACTCAACCAGGTCAAAACCAAATATGGAATGCTGCTGAACTTCAGCACTGCCTCTCAGATGTCCAATGAATTTTTAACGGCTCACTGCATGGAAGCTGAAAACACTCTTAACCTTCAGAGATGACTGTGACATCAGTGGAATGGATCTGACACACGACATTCAGAATTGACCTGATCTGCCAACAGATAAGATGGCTGCCTTTGAGCTGCTTTCCTTTCTCTGTGAGAACAACCTGGAGGAACTCTATCTTAACCTTTGGATGGTCCTAAGAATGGCAGTCATCCTACCAGTAACAGTAGCATCGGCAGAGGGGAGCTTTTCAAAATGAAAGCTCATCAAAAGCTACCTGAGGTCTTCCATGTCACAGGAACGTTTGAGTGGTCTGGCCATCATGAGAATAAATCATGACGTGGGGAAACACATGTCCTACGATAAAATCATTGTGATGATTTGCCTCAAGAAAGTACAGAAGAGGAATATGTTGATGGTAAGATTCAAATGTTTACACACTTAGTAACATTTAAGATTGTATGGCAGAAGTGCATTTGTGTAAATGACTGCTTAATAACTATGTGATGTACTTTCTCCATTTCTTCCAGACAGTCCAGATAGACTGGTGCCCATGCTAATGCTGAAAATGCCCAGGCTGTAGACGGAACCAAAGTTAATCCCACAGCTGTATCGGTTTTATTTGACTATTTAGAGACATGTTTTATTTATTTAATTTTATTTCACCTTTATTTAACCAGGTAGGCTAGTTGAGAACAAGTCCTTTATTTAACCAGGTAGGCTAGTTGAGAACAAGTCCTTTATTTAACCAGGTAGGCTAGTTGAGAACAAGTTCTCATTTACAACTGCGACCTGGCCAAGATAAAGCAAAGCAATTCGACACATACAACAACACAGAGTTACACATGGAATAAACAAAACATACAGTCAATAATACAGTAGAACAAAAAAATATATATAGCTGCAGCCATAGCCTATAGACTTATGTTGACATTGTATAGACAAAGCTAATTGTATAATATTGTGAGGACTAATTACCAGGCAGCAGAGCCAAAGCTCACTGTTATATTTGATTCTTTTCTACATTTTATATTTTCTACAGTTTATTATTTATGTTAATATTCACTTATCTTAAGATTCTACGGAATATATTATATTCAATAAATATTGTTTGTTTATACCTCATTCTGTTCTGTGTTGGTCTACTTAATCTTAGACCGACAGATGGAGCAAACTGTTTTTGTCACGTCCTGACCATAGTAAGTGGTTATTTTCTATGGTAGAGTAGGTCAGGGCATGACAGGGGGTGTTTGTCTATGTTTTGTATTTCTATGTTCAGTTTCTGGTTTTGTATTTCTATGTTGGTTTTGTTTGGTATGATCTCCAATTAGAGGCAGCTGGTTGTCGTTGTCTCTAATTGGAGGTCATATTTAAGCTGATGTTTGTCCCACCTGTTTTTGTGGGTTATTATCTTTGTGAGTAGTGTTTGTTTCTCCTCTGTGTCACGGTTTGTTGTTTTGTAAATGTTCAGTTATTTGATGTATTGCTTAGTTTCACGGATTAAATAAATATGTGGAACGAAACACACGCTGCACTTTGGTCCGCTCCTTTTGACAGCCGTGACAGTTTTAAAGGTGGGAGGATTGTAGTGGCAGCACTGGGGTGTCAATTGTGACTGTGCGGCAATGGCAAACGGTTTACATGGCTCATAGGTAGAAGGGCTCATTAGCATAATTTTGCTTAGGGCCCCAGGGAGGTCAGGACCGGCTCTAGTAGGAACTCCTTCAAGATTGTTGGAAAAGCATTCCAGGTGAAGCTGGTTGAGAGAATGCCAAGCGTGTGCAAAGCTGTCATCAACACAAAGGATGGCTACTTTGAAGAATCTAAAATATAAACTATATTTTGATTTGTTGAACATTTTTGGGGTTTCTACATGATTCCATATGTGTTATTTCATAGTTTGTCTTCGTTATTATTCTACAATGTAGAAAATATAAAAAATAAAGAAAAACCCTTGAATGAGTAGGTGTGTCCAAACTTTTGACTGGTACTGTACTTCTGCAAATGCGAGGATGGTTTATTATAAAGGTACATTTTTGGGGGTGAAAATGAGCTTGACCAAACTTGAAACCCACGCATATGTTAAACCCAGCATATGTTAAAAGGTGATATGGCAAATCTTTACTAAATCTAGTCTCCTTTAAGACCACAGAGCTCATATATGAAACGAATAGGGATTATATATGTTTGGGTGTCTGTCAATCTAAAATAATAACTGTCGGCAAGAAGCTAACATCCTCATCACTGTACCTGGATCCGGGGGTCAACCACTTCGTCCTCGGGAGATTCACACTCTTCCTCTGACTTGATTCCCTTTTCTAACTGCTCCATTTCGTGGGGGTTCTCAGAACCAGGGTCCTCCGTGCAACACAAAACGCGACCCCCGCCGAGACGAGACTTTAGCGGCTAGTTGAGTTCAGACGGTCCGTCGCCTCTTTCTACACACGGAGAAGATTCGAGCGTATTCCGTTATAATAGAATACATAGCAGGCTCGCAAACACACGAATATACTGCAGACGTCCGGGATAGACAGAAAACAGCAGAGCCAGGAAAGCGTGTCTGTTTGTAGCTCACCACTGGACAGAATCCCACAGACACAACAGGCG
This sequence comes from Salmo salar, assembly GCF_965601325.2. NCBI lineage: Eukaryota > Metazoa > Chordata > Actinopteri > Salmoniformes > Salmonidae > Salmo > Salmo salar. The sequence continues at coordinate 98,994,258 of NC_138304.1, forward strand.
GTTTTGCTGAAAGCGACCTTCCCGGACAGTCAGTGGCGGTTCTAGACCATTTCAACTGGGGGGGGGGGCAAGCTGGGACCAGTTGTACTGTTAGAGGGGCCAGAGGAGAGAGCGCGAAAGAGCTGTGGAATGAGAGGTCAGATAAAATGAGATTTGGGTTTAGTGCGTCCTCTGCTGACAACTAAGATGAATGCAGATGTACTGCGAGTGGCCTAGAGAGCATGGATTTGTTGTGTTATCACATAGGATTAATGAACAAAAGACCTCAAGCTAAATATCTCATGTATATACAAGTTGAGGATAAACCAGCTATGTAATAACGTTTATATAAGCAGCTTGTTAGCACTTTGTTACAGAAGAACAACAGAATAGTTGTCTGTCAAGGAAGTGACATTTTATTTTCTGTATTTACTGATGAAACACCATCTGCAGCCTGCTGAAAAACACCCTGCCGTGTGATGGATGTCGGTGGTGGACGGACACAGTGTGGGTAACGGGTCACTTTATGTGTGTGTGTGTCCTATGTAACACCTCATTGGACTGTTGTCACGTTGATTGATGAGGTGTCATACTTGGCTCATGCCAAACATACACGCACACTAACACATAGGCAATACACAATTCATGAGGGGTCACAGCGTTCTCTCAATGTTCTCTGAACAGTATGGACAAAGGCTGTCACGTGTCTATCTACCCACCCCTGAATGAAGTAAATACTAAAAATGAAACCTACAATCTCCAATTTTGAAATTCTATAAAACGTTGGTCGAACGCATTGTTCACAATAACTCCATGGTTTAATTTAAGTCAGGACTAAGTTAATTCTACTTAAATTAATCCTTTTTTTTTTTTAAATGGCTTTCTGGCAAATTGCTTGACTTCAGATGAATTTGTTCTAGACTAGGGAGTCTCAGACTAAGGTAATGTGTGGACTAACCAGTTCATCTTTGTGAAGCTAAATTAGATGAGCTATTTGTATTTCGTACTGACCTGAGAATGCTTTAAAAACCAGGGATGGGACACTAATACAAAAGCATTGATTGTAATTGGAGCAAGTAACCTGAACCAAACAATGGACGTAGGTAAAAGAAAACGTTCAGAGAATTTTAGTGACTTTGAATTTTTTTTTGTGTCAAACCACCAAAACAAGAAAAAGAATGCCTTTGTTGCCTGGCGACAGTACACCCAGCACAGGACACAAACTCATTTGAGGTTGTTTATTATGTCGAAGATTAAATAAACATTGGATAATTGAGGAGAAAACTCACTGCAAGGTGAAGTCCCCATAAAGTAACGTTCAGTCTAAACCCCCATCAAGTCAAATAAATATGTTAGTAAAGTGCATAAAAACAATATGAGTACAATAAGTACAAAGTGAAATGCATAAACGGTCGTTTTTGTAGTGGCTCTGCTTTAAACACACTGTCCATGTGATACCCACCCAGGCCTGGGCAACTCCAGTCCTCGGGGGCCTGATTGGTACCACACTTTTCCCCCATCCCTAGCAAACACACCTGATTTAAACTAATTGCATTTTTAACTGAAGATCATGATAAGGTGATTATTGGAGGTGTGTTAGCTGGGGCTGGGACAAAAGTGTGACACCAATCAGCCCCCCCGAGGACTGGAGTTGCCCAGGCCTACAACCCCACATGAAACACTAGAACCTTATCTCACCCATACAGCAGCTTCAAATGATGTTATCATCAACTCCACCACGTGGTTCTGAGAGCACTGGTGTTCAGCTAGCAAGAAGCTAACATCCTCAATCAATCTAAAGTAACGTTGGACCCATGATGGATGTCAACAGCTCTCCAGTGTAATTGCTTGCTCTCACCCTTACACACTGCTGCATGTACAATCCCATAACCGCATGAACACATTATTTATGGATCTTTTAAAGGGACAGTGCCATCTAGTGGATATAAATAAATACAGCTACATGCTTTTACCACCTGGCTACACCTGGACTACAGTTTGTAATGAATTCAACTCAAATTAAAAAGTAAACAAAAGGACGCCACAACAACTTCCGGTAAGATACTGCATTTATTGTTACAGATCCGAGTCACTTTGAAATGTTTGTTTTCTTGTTGTAACACAACACAGTGGGACCTAAATGTATTTGTGTGACAGAAATGTAACACAAACAATATCCTACATAATTACTAATATCATTTCTTTATTGGCTTGACTTTCTAAGGTCCTGTGGAAAAACAAAAATGAACTTAAAGAAGACAAAGGCTCTTGCTTGTAGGCAGCATTTCAAGGCTGGTGGCGGACCCCCAGTAAGACTAGAGACGGATGAGCTGGGGGACTTTGTGACCGGGATCATTGATAGCCAGCAACCCCTGGAAGGTATCGCCGACGACGACCATTTGGACAGTTCAGATAGGGGACCGTTCAAATCCTCATTTGGTAGGACACAATCATTCAACATGTGTCATCCCCGGACTGCAGGGAATATGTAATGTTGTCAGTCACCTCTTGCACTCCCATAAGAAAAAATGATGTAATAAACTTAATTCTTGAACAAATAATGTTCTCTAGTGCAGCAATGTAATAATTTTCTAGAAGTAGATGATTACCATAGATTGATTACCATAGATTGATTACCATAGATTGATTACCATAGCTGATTACCATAGACTGATTACCATAGACTGATTACCATAGATTGATTACCATAGATTGATTACCATAGCTCGATCACCATAGATTGATTACCATAGCTCGATCACCATAGATTGATTACCATAGCTTGATTACCATAGCTTGATTACCATAGCTCGATTACCATAGCTTGATTACCATAGCTGATTACCATAGATTGATTACCATAGATTGATTACCATAGCTCGATCACCATAGATTGATTACCATAGCTCGATCACCATAGATTGATTACCATAGCTTGATTACCATAGCTTGATTACCATAGATTGATTACCATAGATTGATTAACATAGATCGATTACCATAGCTTGATTGCCATAGCTTGATTACCATAGATTGATTACCATAGATTGATCACCATAGCTTGATCACCATAGATTGATTACCATAGTTCGATTACCATAGATCAATTACCATAGCTTGATTACCATAGCTTGATTACCATAGATCGATCACCATAGATTGATTACCATAGCTCGATTACCATAGATTGATTACCATAGATTGATCCCCATAGATTGATTACCATAGCTCGATTACCATAGCTTGATTACCATAGCTTGATTACCATAGCTCGATTACCATAGATTGATTACCATAGCTCGATTACCATAGATTGATTACCATAGCTTGATTACCATAGCTTGATCACCATAGCTTGATTACCATAGATTGATCACCATAGATTGATTACCATAGATTGATTACCATAGCTTGATCACCATAGATTGATTACCATAGATTGATTACCATAGATTGGAGGGGACAAGACAGGATGAAGGTCAGCCTGCTATATCTGCAGCAGCCAGGAGGGAAGATTGTGATATTTCCATTTGTGAAGTAAAAACCCTTTTTGTTATCAATCTATGGCTTTTGTTTGCTTCAATCATTTGAGCTATCTTTGTTGTGAGGAGTGGTGCATATCAACAGCATCTCTGCAGGCTAGTCCATTTTTGTCATTGTCTGCCTCAACCATTGGAACATCTGGGTCATCCTCATCTTCAATGTGAGGAGCTGGGCAGCCATGCTGTTTGAGGTCATTGTGAAGCACTGGGCAGCCATGCTGTTTGAGGTCATTGTGAAGCACTGGGCAGCCATGCTGTTTGAGGTCATTGTGAAGCACTGGGCAGCCATGCTGTTTGAGGTCATTGTGAAGAACTGGGCAGCCATGCTGTTTGAGGTCATTGTGAAGGACTGGGCAGCCATGCTGTTTGAGGTCATTGTGAAGGACTGGGCAGCCATGCTGTTTGAGGTCATTGTGAAGGACTGGGCAGCCATGCTGTTTGAGGTCATTGTGAAGGACTGGGCAGCCATGCTGTTTGAGGTCATTGTGAAGGACTGGGCAGCCATGCTGTTTGAGGTCATTGTGAAGCACTGGGCAGCCATGCTGTTTGAGGTCATTGTGAAGCACTGGGCAGCCATGCTGTTTGAGGTCATTGTGAAGCACTGGGCAGCCATGCTGTTTGAGGTCATTGTGAAGCACTGGGCAGCCATGCTGTTTGAGGTCATTGTGAAGCACTGGGAAGCCATGGTGTTTGAGGTCATTGTGAAGCACTGGGCAGCCATGCTGTTTGAGGTCATTGTGAAGCACTGGGAAGCCATGCTGTTTGAGGTCATTGTGAAGCACTGGGAAGCCATGCTGTTTGAGGTCATTGTGAAGCACTGGGCAGCCATGTTGTTTGAGGTCATTGTGAAGCACTGGGAAGCCATGCTGTTTGAGGTCATTGTGAAGCACTGGGCAGCCATGTTGTTTGAGGTCATTGTGAAGCACTGGGAAGCCATGCTGTTTGAGGTCATTGTGAAGCACTGCTCTTGTAATTATGACAATGCAGCATCTTCTTGGTTGAAAGTGCAATGTGTTTCTGAGACACTGGAAATGACTCTTCCATACAACAAACATGTGCTCCGCTACACCTCTGGTGTGGATATGAACTTGGTTGTACCGTTGTTGCTTAGCTCTTATTGCATGAAGATAAGGAGGTGAACCAGAAGTTGGTCTTTGCGTACCCACTGTCACCAAGTATGATTCCACTATGGTGTCCTCCTTCAAGCTGAGCATACAAAGAGCAATGTTGGAAAATCCTCCTTCAAGCTGAGCATACAAAGAGGAATGTTGGAAAATCCTCCTTCAAGCTGAGCATACAAAGAGGAATGTTGGAAAATCCTCCTTCAAACTGAGCATACAAAGAGGAATGTTGGAAAACCCTCCTTCAAGCTGAGCATACAAAGAGGAATGTTGGAAAATCCTCCTTCAAGCTGAGCATACAAAGAGGAATGTTGGAAAATCCTCCTTCAAGCTGAGCATACAAAGAGGAATGTTGGAAAATCCTCCTTCAAACTGAGCATACAAAGAGGAATGTTGGAAAATCCTCCTTCAAGCTGAGCATACAAAGAGGAATGTTGGAAAACCCTCCTTCAAGCTGAGCATACAAAGAGGAATGTTGGAAAATCCTCCTTCAAGCTGAGCATACAAAGAGGAATGTTGGAAAATCCTCCTTCAAGCTGAGCATACAAAGAGGAATGTTGGAAAATCCTCCTTCAAGCTGAGCATACAAAGAGGAATGTTGGAAAATCCTCCTTCAAGCTGAGCATACAAAGAGGAATGTTGGAAAATCCTCCTTCAAACTGAGCATACAAAGAGGAATGTTGGAAAATCCTCCTTCAAGCTGAGCATACAAAGAAGAATGTTGGAAAATCCTCCTTCAAGCTGAGCATACAAAGAGGAATGTTGGAAAATCCTCCTTCAAGCTGAGCATACAAAGAGGCATGTTGGAAAATCCTCCTTCAAGCTGAGCATACAAAGAGGAATGTTGGAAAATCCTCCTTCAAACTGAGCATACAAAGAGGAATGTTGGAAAATCCTCCTTCAAGCTGAGCATACAAAGAGGAATGTTGGAAAACCCTCCTTCAAGCTGAGCATACAAAGAGGAATGTTGGAAAATCCTCCTTCAAGCTGAGCATACAAAGAGGAATGTTGGAAAATCCTCCTTCAAGCTGAGCATACAAAGAGGAATGTTGGAAAACCCTTGAGTCATGAGTTGCCCCTTTCCAACGTGCAACAATGTTGGAGATCTGCAAAATTGGGAGTGCACACACTTTGTACATTTATTGAGAACCAGTTTTTATTCCTGTACTCCTCAGCATCTGCTGTAGATGACTCCAGGGAAGTTTCCATATTCATAGACCTCTACCTTGTAGTTGGCCTGGGCAGCAGCATCAGGAAATGTTATGTAATTCTGCATACATTCTGTTCACTTACACTACACAAATCTCTTGTTTCATGATGGAAGGTTCCAGATGCCAAAAACCTCAAGGTGATCAGTACTTGTAGGGAAGGAGGGATGGGCCTTCCCCTATGAGAACCAGATGAAAGACTTGGCTCAAGGTGATCAGTACTTCTAGGGAAGGAGTCTAGGATTAGGCTTAATCTATGTCTGTGAAATCTCTCCATAGAGTTCAGTTTTCAGGGTACCATATCTATGATATCATCATTTGACGGTGGACCAGTGGTTCATTTCACCAGAGGGGCAATATAGATTGGGTGCTGCTGCCACCTAGCGGTCACAAACGGTCCTGGCCGTATGTCAGGTCCACACTGTACAGCAGGGATCATCAACTACTAGATTCAGCCTGGCCGATTTTTTTTTAGAGCTGATGGTGGCGGGAAGGAACATAATAACAAATAATTTATAGACTGCAAATTGACGAAAGCCCAAACAGATATTGACTAAAAAATAGTAATTTCAAACCTTGTTTACGTTCGTATACAATCACGTGTCTCTCTATTATGCGTGGGAATATTTGGGAACAGATTTCTTAAATTAAAAATCACTTGGAGCTGATTTCCTGGTGTTTTTACAATATTTTATATCCAACAATGAAAATAAAAATATATAAAAACAGTTTTTTTTGTGTTTTTTTTTTTGTTCAGAAAACTTGGGGGGCAAATTCGGCCGCCGGTTGGGGACTGTGCGCTTTATGGAAGGTTTGTGAACTGAAAAGCATCCCTCATTCATTCAGATGGCAAGGGGTGGTGGAAATAAACTTCAGTAGCCTTAACAACATTGGCAAAAGGAGTTAATTAGCCTATTATGGCAATAAGTAGCCTAGCATAGACTACAGCTTTTAGCCTACTTGTTGTGATTGCACTTACTTTTCGGTATTATAACATTTATAGACAGTGCCTATAAAATACAATTGGACATACAGCCATATATAGAATACAATGAATGTATTATTGGGAATACGTCTGAAACGACACACTAGGCCATTCCCATGCTCTGTTGAGAATAAAAGCACCGAATTTGTCGATGACAGCCCGGTGCTGCTTCTCAGCCTGTCGTCATCGCGTTGAATCGTTAACGGACGTATTAACGTTCCAGGCCCTGTGCGTAACGTGTGTAGGCTATGCAACCCCAGAACCTACTGCGTCCCGCTGATCTCATCGGTTAACGGACTAAAGAAAAGATGAGAGTTTGAGAAAACACCTTATCGTTACCGAATACCGTGACGGAAGTGTAATGCAACAGTGAAGATATCTTGTCGCTCTCGCCATGCGGATGGCGCGTTAGGTGAAACTGTAAGCTAATGTATGTCCGGTCAGCTGTTTTTATTTACCGAGAGACAGCAGCATCACCGGGACGTGTGCACGAGACCACAGACTAGCCTATACCGGCGATCCGGACCCCCACAAACGGGCAGGACTAACGGAGAGGACGACACAGAGAGAGATGGAGTTTAAGCAGCTGGTGGAGGTGGCGGAGAAATGGTGTTCGTCGGTTCCGTTCGATCTGATCTTCGCGGAGGAGGATGATGAGAGAAGACTGGACTTCTACGCAGAAACGGGAATCTCTTTCTATGTCCTTTGTCCCGATAACATGACGGGAGGGGTCGAGCATTTCGTAAGTGTGTGTTCGCGCGCGCGCGCACGCGTGTGTGGTTTCGGTGTTTTGGGGTTTGCCTCTCGGGTCCCCCGGCGCAGTGTGTGTCTGTGTGTGCGCAACGGGAATGATGTCACTGCACCTGACTAGCACGCCTGGCGCGCATGTTGTTTTGGCCGCATTATATAGGCCGCCTGTCCTGCGCATGGACACAAGCCTGCAATAGCAGTGTTTTGTTATAGAAGCTGCTCTCTAGTCCCCAGTCTCCATCAGCCGGCCGGGCGGGACCACAGTTCCCTGGCCCTGCGCCAGGCTAAAAATAGGCAGCAGCCGCGGTACCGGAAGGACTCAGAGCCGTGCATCCCTCCTTAAGCAACTGGCAGTAATACTTCATGTTGTATACATTTTCTATGCAAATATGTAATGCACTTAGAGCGTCAAACTAGGCCCCATCCTACCCATCCCCATCTCCCCCACTTTCTCGCCCTTCCCCCCTCTCTCGCCCTCTATCTCACTATCACTCTCTTTCTCAGTCTCTCTCTTTCTCTCTCTATCTCACTATCACTCTCTTTCTCAGTCTCTCTCTCTGTCTCTCTCTCTTTCTCTCTCTATCTCACTATCACTCTCTTTCTCTCAGACCTCCCCCCTCTTGTTATTGCCCTGTATCCAGACTGACTTCCTGTTATAGCCCCTGTATCTGGACAGACTTCCTGTTATCCTCTCTGGGCTAGGCGGGACGAATTCGTCCCACCTACTCAACAGCCAGTTGAATCCTGTGGCGCGTTATTCAAATACCTTAGAAATGCTATTACTTCAATTTTTCAAACATATGACTATTTTACAGCATTTTAAAGACAAGACTCTCGTTAATCTAACCACACTGTCCGATTTCAAAAAGGCTTTACAACGAAAGCAAAACATTAGATTATGTCAGCAGAGTACCCAGCCAGAAATAATCAGACACCCATTTTTCAAGCTAGCATATAATGTCACATAAACCCAGAAGACAGCTAAATGCAGCACTAACCTTTGATGATCTTCATCAGATGACAACCCTAGGACATTATGTTATACAATACATGCATGTTTTGTTCAATCAAGTTCATATTTATATAAAAAAACAGCTTTTTACATTAGCATGTGACGTTCAGAACTAGCATACCCCCCCGCAAACCTCCGGTGAATTTACTAAATTACTCACGATAAACGTTCACAAAAAACATAACAATTATTTTAAGAATTATAGATACAGAACTCCTTTGTGAAATCGAGGTGTCCGATTTTAAAATAGCTTTTCGGTGAAAGCACATTTTGCAATATTCTCAGTAGATAGCCCAGCCATCACGGCTAGCTATTTAGACACCCACCAAGTTTAGCCCTGACCAAACTCCGATTTACTATTACAAAAGTTTGATTACCTTTGATGTTCTTCGTCAGAATGCACTCCCAGGACTGCTACTTCAATAACAAATGTTGGTTTGGTCCAAAATAATCCATCGTTATATCCAAATACGTTTTGTTCGTGCGTTCTAGACACTATCCGAAGTGTAAATAAGGGTCATGAGCATGGCGCAATTCGTGACAAAAAAATTCTAAATATTCCATTACCGTACTGTCAACCGCTGTTTAAAATCCATTTTTATGCAATTTTTCTCGTAAAAAAGCGATAATATTCCGACCGGGAATCTGCGTTTAGGTAAACAGAGGAAAGAAAACAAAACATTCGGTCGACGCGGGCACGCGCCTGAGTCTCACAGTACTGTAACCAGCCACTACCCAAACGCGCTACTTTTTTTCAGCCAGAGCCTGCAAAGCCACGATTCAGCTTTTTGCCGCCTTCTGAGAGCCTATGGGAGCCGTAAGAAGTGTCACGTTATAGCAGAGATCCTCAGTCTTCAATAAACAGAGGCAAGAAGAACGACACCTTGTCAGACAGGCCACTTCCTGCATGAAATCTTCTCAGGTTTTTGCCTGCCATATGAGTTCTGTTATACTCACAGACACCATTCAAACAGTTTTAGAAACTTTAGGGTGTTTTCTATCCAAAGCCAATAATTATATGCATTATCTAGTTACTGGGCAGGAGTAGTAACCAGATTAAATCGGGTACGTTTTTTATCCAGCCGTGTCAATACTGCCCCCTAGCCCTAACAGGTTAAAGCCCCTGTATCTGGACAGACTTCCTGTTATCGCCCTGTATCTGGACAGAATTCCTGTTATAGCCCTGTATCTGGACAGACTTCCTGTTATAGCCCTGTATCAGGACAGACTTCCTGTTATAGCCCTGTATCAGGACAGACTTCCTGTTATAGTCCTGTATCTGGACAGGCTTCCTGTTATAGCCCTGTATCTGGACAGACTTCCTGTTATAGCCATATATCTAGAAAGACTTCCTGTTATTTCCGGACAGACTTCCTGTTATAGTCCTGTATCTGGAGAGGCTTCCTGTTATAGCCCTGTATCAGGACAGACTTCCTGTTATAGCCATATATCTGGAAAGACTTCCTGTTATATCCGAACAGACTTCCTGTTATAGCCCCTGTATCAGGACAGACTTTCTGTTATAGCCCTGTATCAGGACAGACTTCCTGTTATAACCCTGTATCAGGACAGACTTCCTGTTATAGCCCTGTATCAGAACAGACTTCCTGTTATAGCCCTGTATCAGAACAGACTTCCTGTTATAGCCCTGTATCAGGACAGACTTCCTGTTATAGCCCTGTATCTGGACAGACTTCCTGTTATAGCCCTGTATCAGGACAGACTTCCTGTTATAGCCCTGTATCTGGACAGACTTCCTGTTATAGCCCTGTATCAGGACAGACTTCCTGTTATAGCCCTGTATCAGGACAGACTTCCTGTTATAGCCCTGTATCTGGACAGACTTCCTGTTATAGCCCTGTATCAGGACAGACTTCCTGTTATAGCCCTGTATCAGGACAGACTTCCTGTTATAGCCCTGTATCTGGACAGACTTCCTGTTATAGCCCTGTATCAGGACAGACTTCCTGTTATAGCCCTGTATCTGGACAGACTTCCTGTTATAGCCCTGTATCAGGACAGACTTCCTGTTATAACCCTGTATCTGGACAGACTTCCTGTTATAGCCCTGTATCTGGACAGACTTCCTGTTATAGCCCTGTATCTGGACAGACTTCCTGTTATAGCCCTGTATCTGGACAGACTTCCTGTTATAGCCCTGTATCAGGACAGACTTCCTGTTATAGCCCTGTATCAGGACAGACTTCCTGTTATAGCCCTGTATCTGGACAGACTTCCTGTTATAGCCCTGTATCAGGACATACTTCCTGTTATAGCCCTGTATCAGGACAGACTTCCTGTTATAGCCACTAGTATCTAGGACAGACTTCCTGTTATAGCCCTGTGATCAGGACAGACTTCCTGTTATAGCCCTGTATCAGGACAGACTTCCTGTTATAGCCCTGTATCTAGGACAGACTTCCTGTTATAGCCCTGTATCAGAGACAGACTTCCTGTTATAGCCCTGATATCTAGGACAGACTTCCTGTTATAGCCCTGTATCAGGACAGACTTCCTGTTATAGCCCTGTATCAGGACAGACTTCCTGTTATAGCCCTGTATCAGGACAGACTTCCTGTTATAGCCCTGTATCAGGACAGACTTCCTGTTATAGCCCTGTATCAGGACAGACTTCCTGTTATAGCCCTGTATCAGGACAGACTTCCTGTTATAGCCCTGTATCAGGACAGACTTCCTGTTATAGCCCTGTATCTGGACAGACTTCCTGTTATAGCCCTGTATCAGGACAGACTTCCTGTTATAGCCCTGTATCAGGACAGACTTCCTGTTATAGCCCTGTATCAGGACAGACTTCCTGTTATAGCCCTGTATCAGGACAGACTTCCTGTTATAGCCCTGTATCAGGACAGACTTCCTGTTATAGCCCTGTATCAGGACAGACTTCCTGTTATAGCCCTGTATCTGGACAGACTTCCTGTTATAGCCCTGTATCAGGACAGACTTCCTGTTATAGCCCTGTATCAGGACAGACTTCCTGTTATAGCCCTGTATCAGGACAGACTTCCTGTTATAGCCCTGTATCTGGACAGACTTCCTGTTATAGCCCTGTATCAGGACAGACTTCCTGTTATAGCCCTGTATCAGGACAGACTTCCTGTTATAGCCCTGTATCTGGACAGACTTCCTGTTATAGCCCTGTATCTGGACAGACTTCCTGCTATAGCCCTGTATCAGGACAGACTTCCTGTTATAGCCCTGTATCAGGACAGACTTCCTGTTATAGCCCTGTATCAGGACAGACAGACAGGTCTGATGTGTCCATCTATCGCTGGTTCTCTGTTCAGACACTCCTATAGCCGTCCCTGGCACAGCTATGGGTGGCCCCCTCCCTGATAGTCAATATCCCAACTAACAAACACATTTCACCCATCTCCCTCACACACACACACACACACACACACACACACACACACACACACACACACACACACACACACACACACACACACACACACACACACACACACACACACACACACACACACACACACACAAATGTCATCCTGTTACCATGCCGATCAATACTGCTATCAGCAGGGGTTGACACACGGGGTGGCCGATCCTGGAAAGCTCATATGTGTGCCAAGGCTTTAGTTCAGGAGGCTAACACAGGTTCAAACCCCGGTCAGTTACACATGTGTGATTCACTTACGTCCATGTGTTTGTCTGAAGGTGTTATCTCTCTCTCTCTGTGTTCTACTGATCTGAAGGTGTTATCTCTCTCTCTGTGTTCTACTGATCTGAAGGTGTTATCTCTCTCTCTCTGTTTGAATGATCTGAAGGTGTTATCTCTCTCTGTGTTCTACTGATCTGAAGGTGTTATCTCTCTCTGTGTTCTACTGATCTGAAGGTGTTATCTCTCTCTCTCTCTGTTTGAATGATCTGAAGGTGTTATCTCTCTCTCTGTTCTACTGATCTGAAGGTGTTATCTCTCTCTGTTTGAATGTTCTGAAGGTGTTATCTCTCTCTCTCTGTTTGAATGTTCTGAAGGTGTTATCTCTCTCTGTTTGAATGTTCTGAAGGTGTTATCTCTCTCTGTGTTCTACTGATCTGAAGGTGTTATCTCTCTCTCTCTCTGTGTTCTACTGTTCTGAAGGTGTTATCTCTCTCTCTCTCTGTGTTCTACTGATCTGAAGGTGTTATCTCTCTCTCTCTCTGTGTTCTCCTGATCTGAAGGTGTTATCTCTCTCTCTCTCTCTCTCTCTGTTTGAATGTTCTGAAGGTGTTATCTCTCTCTCTGTGTGTTCTACTGATCTGAAGGTGTTATCTCTCTCTCTGTGTTCTCCTGATCTGAAGGTGTTATCTCTCTCTCTCTCTGTGTTCTACTGATCTGAAGGTGTTATCTCTCTCTCTGTGTTCTACTGATCTGAAGGTGTTATCTCTCTCTCTGTGTTCTCCTGATCTGAAGGTGTTATCTCTCTCTCTCTCTCTGTGTTCTACTGATCTGAAGGTGTTATCTCTCTCTCTGTGTTCTACTGATCTGAAGGTGTTATCTCTCTCTCTCTCTGTGTTCTACTGATCTGAAGGTGTTATCTCTCTCTCTCTGTTTGAATGTTCTGAAGGTGTTATCTCTCTCTCTGTGTTCTACTGATCTGAAGGTGTTATCTCTCTCTCTCTCTCTCTCTCTCTCTCTCTCTCTGTGTTCTACTGATCTGAAGGTGTTATCTCTCTCTCTGTGTTCTACTGATCTGAAGGTGTTATCTCTCTCTCTCTCTGTGTTCTACTGATCTGAAGGTGTTATCTCTCTCTCTCTCTCTCTCTGTTCTACTGATCTGAAGGTGTTATCTCTCTGTGTTCTACCTCTACTGGCTGTTCATATCTACCAACATCTACCATATACAGTATAATATAATAACAACATCTACCAAATACAGTATAATATAATAATATCTACCAAATACAGTATAATATAATAATAACATCTAACATATACAGTATTATGGTAATAATGTGGTAATGTGGCTATATGGGTCAGGCTAATAACCTGTGTGTGTGTGTGTGTGTGTGTGTGTGTGTGTGTGTGTGTGTGTGTGTGTGTGTGTGTGTGTGTGTGTGTGTGTGTGTGTGTGTGTGTGTGTGTGTGTGTGTGTGTGTGTGTGTGTGTGTCTACAGCATGTATGGAGTGAGAGTGAGGACTGCCTGCCATTCCTCCAGGTAGCTCAGGACTACATCACTTCCTGTGGAAAGAAAACACTTCTGGAGGTCCTGGACAAAGTGTTCACTTCCTTTAGACCTGTAAGCACATAGACAACGCTATATACAATATTACACTATAATAACAATAATGCAACTACATTACTAAAGATTATAACATAACAACTGTTAAATGTCACCCTCTCCCTCATTTCTTTACATACATTACTAACTGTAAGTCCGCTGGATAAGAGTGTCTGCTAAATGACTCAAATAGGTTGTCTACCTTTGGGGGGGACTGGTAGAGGGTCTTCTCTTTCAATTAACAGAACCAGATGTGTTAGTGCAGGGCAGGAACTAAAGCCTGCACACCCTGCAGCTAAACTCTTCAGGACTGGGTTCCACTTGTCTTTGACAAGGAGGATAAACATCAATCTTGCTTTAAGTGCTGGTTAGCTTTAAAGCTCTCTTCTCCCTTTCTCTCGAGTCTCACCTCTCTCTCTCTCTCCCTCTCTCGTTTTCTCTCTCTCTCTCTCTCTCTCTCTCTCTCTCTGTCTCTCTGTCTCTCTGTCTCTCCCTCTCTCCCTCCCTCCCTCCCTCGCGCCCTCGCTCCCTCCCTCCCTCCAGTTGCTGGGTCTACCAGACATAGATGATGAGACGTTTGAGCAGTACCATGCAGGCGTGGAGGAGGAACCAGAGGCAGACCACCAGCAGATGGGAGTCAGCCAGCAGTGATGCCCACAGATGAGGTGTCCAGTAGGGCTACAATAACTACCCATGCCCCTGGTCTCATCACCTACAACAACACACAGGCCCAACGACCCTGTAGCGACTATACACAGTCATAATGTATACTCACACACACACACACAGGACAGCCTGCTTCTCTAAAGCTTTGCTCCCCAGATTGTGCACTGCCTGCCTGCCTCCCTCTCACACACACACACACACACACACACACACACACACACACACACACACACACACACACACACACACACACACACACACACACACACACACACACACACACACACACACACACACACACACACACACACACACAGCCGTGCCCCAGCATTGCCATACAACTTGATTATTATGATCAATAACAACAGACATTGGTCATATATATAGTAGATTACAACATGACTAGTTACTATTACTAACCACCTGCAGGCTGGTTCTAGCAACATGACTAGTTACTATTACTAACCACCTGCAGGCTGGTTCTAGCAACATGACTAGTTACTATTACTAACCACCTGCAGGCTGGTTCTAGCAACATGACTAGTTACTATTACTAACCACCTGCAGGCTGGTTCTAGCAACATGACTAGTTACTATTACTAACCACCTGCAGGCTGGTTCTGGCAACATGACTAGTTACTATTACTAACCACCTGCATGCTGGTTCTAGCAAACATGACTAGTTGGTTCTAGCAACATGACTAGTTACTATTACTAACCACCTGCATGCTGGTTCTAGCAACATGACTAGTTACTATTACTAACCACCTGCAGGCTGGTTCTAGAAACATGACTAGTTACTATTACTAACCTCCTGCAGGCTGGTTCTAGCAACATGACTAGTTACTATTACTAACCACCTGCAAGCTGGTTCTAGCAACATGACTAGTTACTATTACTAACCACCTGCAGGCTGGTTCTAGCAACATGACTAGTTACTATTTCTAACCACCTGCAGGCTGGTTCTAGCAACATGACTAGTTACTATTACTAACCACCTGCAGGCTGGTTCTAGCAACATGACTAGTTACTATTACTAACCACCTGCAGGCTGGTTCTAGCAACATGACTAGTTACTATTACTAACCACCTGCAGGCTGGTTCTAGCAACATGACTAGTTACTATTACTAACCACCTGCAGGCTGGTTCTAGCAACATGACTAGTTACTATTACTAACCACCTGCAGGCTGGTTCTAGAAACATGACTAGTTACTATTACTAACCACCTGCAGGCTGGTTCTAGCAACATGACTAGTTACTATTACTAACCACCTGCAGGCTGGTTCTAGCATGGTAAATACATCACCCCCCACCCCCAGCCAGGACACCAGGACCTACAGAGAACTGTCAGTGTCAACCATGTAACACCGTACTGTAACACTGTACTGTAACCATCCACTGTACCACACAATGTTAACCAGCACATTGCCGTGTCCTTGTAACAATGTTAGCGGTGAAAGTAGAGGGAGGAATAGAACAGAATTGTAATCCTATGGTAGAAACTGTTCCTCGTGTTCTGCTGTGAGGTCGGCCAAATGCTGCTGTATCTATGTGTCTGTGTGTGTGTGTCTGTCTGTCTGTCTGTCTGTCTGTCTGTCTGTCTGTCTGTCTGTCTGTCTGTCTGTCTGTCTGTCTGTCTGTCTGTCTGTCTGTCTGTCTGTCTGTCTGTCTGTCTGTCTGTCTGTCTGTCTGTCTGTCTGTCGTGTGTGTGTGTGTGTGTGTGTGTGTGTGTGTGTGGCACCACCATCAGTGCACTGCTTCGCTTTTACTTTCCCCACGGCCCTGAAGGAGTAGGATGAAGTTGTGATCACAGGGGCTTGGTAAACTGTTCCTGGATCTGTGTCTACAGGCAACGTCTGTCTACCTGCAGCCACCTTCTTCCACCACACTGAACTACACATGTATCTACAGTGCCTTCAGAAAGGATTCACACCCCTTGACTTAGTCCACATTTTGTTGTGTTACAGACTGAATTTAAGATGGATTAAATACACCATCCAAAGTGTAATTAATAACTTCACTATGCTCAAAGGGATATTCAATGTCTACTTCTTAAATGTTTACCCATCTACCAATAGGTGCCCTTCTTTGTGAAACATTGGAAAACCTCCCTGGTCTTTGTGGTTGAATCATTGCTTCGACTGAGGGACCTTACAGATAACTGTGTGGGTTACAGAGATGAGGTAGTCATTCAACAATCATGTTCAACACTTGTTATTGCACACAGAATTTGTCATTTAAAAAAAATTTCATTAGCAAAAATGTCAAAAAACATGATTCCACTTTGACATTATGGGGCGTTTTATGAAGGCCAGTGACACAAAATCTAAATGTAATCCATTTTGAATTCAGGCTTTAACCCCCTAAAACTCAGCTCTGGACCTCGAAGCCAGTTCCACTGCATTTTTTCAGTGTTTGTCTCTAATCAGGGACTGGTTTAGACCTGGGACACCAGGTGGGTGATTCACCTGTAATCAGGGACTGGTTTAGACCTGGGACACCAGGTGGGTGATTCCCCTGTAATCAGGGGCTGGTTTAGACCTGGGACACCAGGTGGGTGATTCCCCTGTAATCAGGGACTGGTTTAGACCTGGGACACCAGGTGGGTGATTCCCCTGTAATCAGGGACTGGTTTAGACCTGGGACACCAGGTGGGTGATTCCCCTGTAATCAGGGACTGGTTTAGACCTGGGACACCAGGTGGGTGATTCCCCTGTAATCAGGGACTGGTTTAGACCTGGGACACCAGGTGGGCGATTCCCCTGTAATCAGGGACTGGTTTAGACCTGGCACACCAGGTGGGTGATTCCCCTGTAATCAGGGACTGGTTTAGACCTGGGACACCAGGTGGGGGATTCACCTGTAATCAGGGACTGGTTTAGACCTGGGACACCAGGTGGGGGATTCACCTGTAATCAGGGACTGGTTTAGACCTGGGACACCAGGTGGGCGATTCCCCTGTAATCAGGGACTGGTTTAGACCTGGGACACCAGGTGGGGGATTCCCCTGTAATCAGGGACTGGTTTAGACCTGGGACACCAGGTGGGTGATTCCCCTGTAATCAGGGACTGGTTTAGACCTGGGACACCAGGTGGGGGATTCACCTGTAATCAGGGACTGGTTTAGACCTGGGACACCAGGTGGGTGATTCCCCTGTAATCAGGGACTGGTTTAGACCTGGGACACCAGGTGGGTGATTCCCCTGTAATCAGGGACTGATTTAGACCTGGGACACCAGGTGGGTGATTCCCCTGTAATCAGGGACTGGTTTAGACCTGGGACACCAGGTGGGTGATTCCCCTGTAATCAGGGACTGGTTTAGACCTGGGACACCAGGTGGGGGATTCACCTGTAATCAGGGACTGGTTTAGACCTGGGACACCAGGTGGGTGATTCCCCTGTAATCAGGGACTGGTTTAGACCTGGGACACCAGGTGGGCGATTCCCCTGTAATCAGGGACTGGTTTAGACCTGGCACACCAGGTGGGTGATTCCCCTGTAATCAGGGACTGGTTTAGACCTGGGACACCAGGTGGGGGATTCACCTGTAATCAGGGACTGGTTTAGACCTGGGACACCAGGTGGGCGATTCCCCTGTAATCAGGGACTGGTTTAGACCTGGGACACCAGGTGGGGGATTCACCTGTAATCAGGGACTGGTTTAGACCTGGGACACCAGGTGGGCGATTCCCCTGTAATCAGGGACTGGTTTAGACCTGGGACACCAGGTGGGCGATTCCCCTGTAATCAGGGACTGGTTTAGACCTGGGACACCAGGTGGGGGATTCCCCTGTAATCAGGGACTGGTTTAGACCTGGGACACCAGGTGGGTGTAGTTAATTATCTGTAGAACAGAAAACCAGCCAGCTCCGGACCTCATGGGGTAAGAATTGAATAGCCCTGCTGTAACAACAAAATGTGGAATAATTCAAGGGGTATGAATACAGTACTTTCTAATCTAAAGGCACTGTCTCTCTGAACATGGCAACTATAATACATTTAACTTTCTCTCTGAATAGTTTAAAGTCTTTACTTTGTCCTATAAGCATGTCTCTTGATTTGTATTTCAATTATTTAATACTTTTTTAGTCACGCTAATCTAATGTGTGTTTTCTGTTTGACCTCCAGTGTGTATGAAGGTATTCAATAAAACTGTTGGAGGAAGCAATGAGTCTGACTTTATATGTAAATATACCGTACATATTAAATATAATCTATATTACATATGACCGTTAAATATCTGACTGGCTTTTTATAAACACCTACAATGTCTATCCAGGGTTTCCCAAACTCCGTGCATGTTTTTTTTCTCCCCCCCCCCCTATCACTACACCACTAATTAAAATAATAAACTAATCATCAAGCTGTGATCATTTTAATCTGTCAGGGCAAAGACCAACACGTGCACGCACCGCTTGGGGTCGTGAAGACATCATTTTGGAAAACGCTTTGTAATAATCTGTCCGTGCGACTGTTGCTCATGGGCTTGACGTCACTTGACCTGTCACACACACACACACACACACACACACACACACAGGAGAAAGAGGGCATTAGGGCAAGTCCTGCTTCTCTCTCATAAACAATCACAGTCAGCAGACTAGACTACAGCAGAGCAGCTTGAACTCAGAGCGACGCAGATTTCTTTTAGACACTCGTGAGATCGGTAATAGCCTATATTTTAAATGTAGTTTGTAATCGAGAAGTGTGCATATAGTCACTAAAGTGGGACAGTCGCGGTGTAGGAGTTGTTGTGCGCAAACCACCCATGACCAAAGCGCGTGGAATACTTTGAATTGAAGAAGCAAGTTGGGAGTACATTTAGTCCATCGAAAATAATTCCGTTATATATTGGAGGTTACTTTTATTGACTTTTCAAACCAGTGATATTTTTTTGTTTCCCTTTGTTTTGGCTGTCTACACGACTGCTGGACTGGACACAGTCATGCGCTCTCTGTCTCTCTATTGTGACATCGAGTTTCCAGCATTTTTCCTAGGCTATTTCTGGTTTATTTGAATAGGGACAGATATAAACACATTGATATAGCGAACAAACAACTATCTGAAACTGTTCACAGTGTGTAGGACCATTTTCAACACCTAACCCTCTATGGGATTTTGGAAAGCTTTATGAGACTGTAGAGAACTTGCTAGGACTTGTGTTTCACAGACCTTACAGAACTTCATATTTTGTGGACATCAGAACAGGCCAGGAGCCATCATGGGTGTCAGGCAGAGCAGCCCCATGGCTGAGCGTCGAACCCGGGCGTATTCTAGCCCTGTCCCCTCCTCTGGAGGCAGCACTACCCCAGTGTTCAGATACACAGCTGGGCCTGGTGGCCCCCAAATTCACTACACCGGATGGAACCGACCCAGCTCCTACCAGCAGGTGTGTATGAGTGTAATGAAAGTGGTTCTGGAACAACAGTTGTGTGATGAGTAACTGCCTGACACATGAAGATTTGTTTTATCTCACCAAGCCCATGACAAGGCTTTAGTTCAGGAGGCTAACACAGTCTGGTGGTACACAGGTTCAAACCATGGTCACTTATGCCTGTGTGATTCAGTCATATCTATGTCCAGTAGCTTGACGCTTTGTGTGTGTGTGTGTGTGTGTGTGTGTGTGTGTGTGTGTGTGTGTGTGTGTGTGTGTGTGTGTGTGTGTGTGTGTGTGTGTGTGTGTGTGTGTGTGTGTGTGTGTGTGTGTGTGTGTGTGTGTGTGTGTGTGTGTGTGTGTGTGTGTGTGTCCACCAGATTAGTGTACCTGGACGGAGCAGGACGGATGTGTTTGGTGACAGTCTGGACGAGGAGGAGTCAGACTGGGAGAGAGGAGAACACCAGCTGATGATTGGCTCTCTACCACTTCACCTGTCCCCTAACCTACTGGCAGGTACGTGTGTGTGTTCCTGGGCCTGACTGTCTACATGACATCTTATTCCACAACAAGGAATCTGGGCTGTTCTCACTCGCTGGGCTGTTCTCACCCCCCTCCCCTCGCTGGGCTGTTCTCACCCCCTTCCCCTCGCTGGGCTGTTCTCACCCCCCTCCCCTCGCTGGGCTGTTCTCAACCCCCTCCCCTCGCTGGGCTGTTCTCACCCCCTTCCCCTCGCTGGGCTGTTCTCACCCCCCTCCCCTCGCTGGGCTGTTCTCACCCCCTCCCCTCGCTGGGCTGTTCTAAGCCCCTCCCCTCGCTGGGCTGTTCTCACCCCCTCCCCTCGCTGGGCTGTTCTCACCCCCCTCCCCTCGCTGGGCTGTTCTCACCCCCTCCCCTCGCTGGGCTGTTCTAAGCCCCTCCCCTCGCTGGGCTGTTCTAAGCCCCTCCCCTCACTGGGCTGTTCTCACCCCCCTCCCCTCGCTGGGCTGTTCTCACCCCCTCCCCTCGCTGGGCTATTCTAAGCCCCTCCCCTCGCTGGGCTGTTCTCACCCCCTCCCCTCGCTGGGCTGTTCTAAGCCCCTCCCCTCGCTGGGCAGATAAGAAGAGGACCTTGTGGTCATGATGACTCTGAATAATGACCATTGGTTAACCTATTTGTGTGTGTGTGTGTGTGAGCGCTGACATGTCTGGTTCTATATTTCCCAGGGTTCCACTGTCCTGTTTGCAGTAAGTTTTTGGTGTCAGATGAGATGGAGATCCACCTGATCATGTGTCTCACCAAGCCACGACTCGCCTACAACGGTCAGTGTGTGACTGTATGTGTGTGTGTGTGTGTGTTATGTCTTGTTTGTCTGCCTGTCCGTCTGGCCTTCTGATTGGCTAGCATGGTAGTGATGTCAGGTTGGTGATGATAATGTCGTGTGTTTTGTCCCAGAGGACGTTCTGGAGAAGGACAGTCAGGAGTGTGCCATCTGTCTAGATGAGATGGAGCAGGGAGACACCATCGCTAGACTGCCCTGTCTCTGTATCTACCACAAAGGGTAACTACACACACACACACACACACACACACACACACACACACACACACACACACACACCACACACACACACACGCACACACACACACACACACACGATCACAGTAAGATGCTGTTACTTTACTCGTGCTTCCCCCCCCCTCTCTCTCTCTCTCTCTCTCGTCTCTCTCTCTCTCAGGTGTATAGACGAGTGGTTTGAGGTGAATCGTTCGTGTCCAGAGCACCCCTCGGATTAAGGCTTCAGATACCCACGGCATGTCTACTATCTACCTAGTTCATCCAGATCTACGTGTTCATGACATGCTGGCCTATGAATCTACTTCATCCAGATCTACGTCCTCATGACATGCTGGCCTATGAATCTACTTCATCCAGATCTACGTCCTCATGACATGCTGGCCTATGAATCTACTTTACCTACATCTACGTCCTCATGGACATGCTGGCCTATGAATCTACTTCATCCAGATCTACGTCCTCATGACCATGCTGGCCTATGAATCTACTTCATCCAGATCTAGGTCTTCATGACATGCTGACCTATGAATCTACTTCATCCAGATCTAGGTCTTCATGACATGCTGACCTATGAATCTACTTCATCCAGATCTACGTCCTCATGACATGCTGGCCTATGAATCTACTTCATCCAGATCTAGGTCTTCATGACATGCTGACCTATGAATCTACTTCATCCAGATTTAGGTCTTCATGACATGCTGACCTATGAATCTACTTCATCCAGATCTAGGTCTTCATGACATGCTGGCCTATGAATCTACTTTTACATCTACGTCTTCATGACATGCTGGCCTATGAATCTACTTTACCTACATCTACGTCTTCATGACATGCTGGCCTATGAATCTACTTCATCCAGATCTACGTCCTCATGATATGCTGGCCTATGAATCTACTTCATCCAGATCTACGTCCTCATGACATGCTGGCCTATGAATCTACTTCATCCAGATCTATGTCCTCATGACATGCTTGCCTATGAATCTACTTCACCTAGATCTACGGCTGACCTGCTGGTCCGTGAATCTACTCTACTTATATCTACGTCTGACCAGTGTTTGAAGAAGAATGACTCTAGCCTGTAAAGTGCAGCCTACTGTTTTGCCACACCAGGATACCCTGATTTGCCTGGAATGCTCATTTAGAGACGCTCACCATAGACTTCAATAGACTGGGCCTGGACCCGTCTTCTGAGAGTTGTACCTCGACTGACTGACTGACTGACATCGAAGATGCTGCTCATGCTTCTATAAGACACTGATGAACGGATGTCGTCTGAATGATGACGACGTGAGGAGGAACACGGTGGTGCATGGACACACAGTGAGACTTCATATTCCTCTCAGATCTACTCTCGTGCTTAGTGGGTCGGGGTGGATACCTTCATTGTTAGTATTACTGTATTATAACAATGTAATAATGGGTTTGATTTTAACTGTAGAATGAGGGTATTTAGACAGCCGTTTCTACTGTAGTAAGAGACATGGTCTGAATGCTGTGGCTGAAACATGCAGCTCATTCTGACCTTCATTTGTACATACTTCTGTCAATGATGAAATCACATGTTCTGTCGACCTCCATTTTATTTCTGTGGTTGTGTAAAATCAATGTAAAAGTAGCATACAGGGAATTAAAAAACTTTGATTTACTCAGACATCACTGTGATATGTATATTTTGCATAAGAGCTTGTATTTGATTAATTAAGAACTAAAGCACAAATCAACTGCAGAATATATACTGTAACAATATGGTGATTATATATGTACACAATGTCATTAATGTATGTTACATATGTACTGTGTTTTAATATTACTGAATCAGAACCTTTTAGAGGTTTAAGAAACAAAGAATAAAAATATATGAAATTGATTTCTGAAGTAACTGATTTCATTCCTTAGACGTCCTTTAAATACATTAGTGTCTCCCATTTCAATTGAACCATTCATCTCTCCAACCTCCACTTCATTTCAGGCTTCATGGCGTCTGTCTGGGCACCCTAAACCCTATAGAGTGCACTACTTTTGACCAGAGCCCAATAGGGATGAATATCTTGGCCATGTTCTGTTATAATCTCCACCCAGAAGAGGACTGGCCACCCCTCATAGCCTGGTTCCTCTCTAGGTTTCTTCCTAGGTTCTGGCCTTTCTAGGGAGTTTTTCCTAGCCACCGTGCTTCTACACCTGCATTGCTTGCTGTTTGGGGTTTTAGGCTGGGTTTCTGTACAGCACTTTGAGATATCAGCTGATGTAAGAAGGGCTTTATAAATACATTTGATTTGGATCATCAACTAGATTCAGCCGCAAACAATTTTTTTCTTGGTCGGAACAGGCAGGGTCAGCAGGTAGCCTAGCGGTTAAAAAAGAGCTCTGGGCCAGTAATCGAAAGGTCACTGGTACAAATCCCCAAGCCCACGAGGTGAGAAATCTGCAGATGTGGCCTTGAGCAAGGTACTTCATTCAAGGTGTAGTCCTGCAGGGGTAGGAAGAGTGGATGAGGCACTTCATTGAAGGTGTAGTCCTGCATGGGTAGGGAGGGTTGGGAGAGTGGATGAGGGGGAGGAGAGACGGGAAATGGAAAGAAAGACCCTTTGTGACAGGCACATTTTTCAAATCAAATTTTATTTGTCACATGCGCTGAATATAGTAAGTGTAGACCTTACCTTGAAATGCTTACTGACAAGCCCTTAACTAACAAGAAAACATTTACTAAATAAAAAGTTATAAAGTAATAAAATAACTAAGCTTTATACAGGGGGTACCGGGTCAATATGCGGGGGGTACAGGTTAGTCGAGGTCATTTGTAAAGTGACTATGGATAGATAAACAGCGAGCAGCAGCAACGGGGGCATGGGGCAATGTAAATAGTCTGTGTAGCCATTTGATTAACTGTTCAGCAGTCTTACTTATGGCTTGGGGTTAGAAGCTGTTAAGGAGCCTTTTGGACCTAGACTTGGCACACCGATGCAGGAAGAACAGTCTATGACTAGCGTGGCTGGAGTCTGACAATTTTTCACGGTGTGAGTGAGGACAATATTATTCCATTTCTATTGTTGTCCCTTCTATTCTTTATATGGACTGGAGAAATGAATATCCTCCATGTTATTGTTAAACTCCATGTTACTTGGTGATCTCCTACTAGCTACGTCAGGAGAGTCTGAAAAATCCAAACTAATCGTAGCTAGCCGACTTGTCCATTACCTTCAGCCGGCCGGTGCAGGTGTCCATTACCTTCAGCCAGCCTGTGCAGTGAAATATAGCCGTGTTTCGCAGCTGGAGTCTCCTTTCATGAGCTGCTTCTGAAAGCAAAATACAAAGTGATCTGCTCTTGCTGACATGTTTCTGGACCAAAGCCTTGAGATAGTAAGCAAGTTACCAACCAGGTTCATGCTAGAATGCCAGCCGTGAAACCATAAAAAAGACCACCTGTTAAAATATTTAAAAGTGAAATAGTGATATAATCATTTACACTTTATACAACCCATCATCGCCCATGCAGTCGGCATTCTTAGTGTGTCCGGCTCATCTCATTGGCTAAAAGGGGCTTATTGAATTAAAAGGCATAGTGCATGACTTATGAGTGTTCATGGCTACAGTAAACACATTATTTGGCAATCAGGAGAAATGTCTTAAAGTCACAGCTAGGTTTATAAAATATGGCATACTCAATATCTTAGTTTTATTAAACCTGCTGGTTTTGAGTAGTGCTGAAAATGACTATCAAACTACACTGAACCAAAATATAAAATGCAACATTTAACAATTTAAAGACTTTACTGAGGTACAGTTCATTTAAGTCAAATCATTCATTTGAAATAAAGTCATTAGGCCCTCATCTATGGATTTCACACAACTGGGAACAGAGAAATGCATCGGTTGGTCACAGATACCTTTATGTTTTTAAGTAGGAGCGTGGATCACAAAACCAGTCAGTATCTGGTGTGACCACTATTTGCCTCATGCAGCGCGACACATCTCCTTCGCATAGAGTTGATCAGGCTGTTGATTGTGGCCTGTGGAATGTTGTCCCACTCTTCAATGTCTGTGGTAAGTTGCTGGATATTAGCGGGAACTGGAACATGCTGTCGTACACGTCAATCCAGGGCATTCCAAACGTGCTCAATGGGTGACATGTCTGGTGAGTATGCAGGCAATGGAAGAATTGGAACATTTTCAGCTTCCAGGAATTGTGTACAGATCCTTGCGACACAGGGCCATGCATTATCATGCTGCAACATGAGGCGATGGTGGCGGATGAATGGCACGACAATGGGCCTCAGGATCTTGTCACGGTATCACTGTGCACTCAAATTGCCATCGATAAAATGCAATTGTTGCCCATACCGTAAGCCTACCTCAACTAAGGGGCACACCGCTCACATCAGAAAACCGCTAACCCACACACGTGCTCTGCAGTTGTGTGGCCGGTTGGATGTACTGTCAAATTCTAAAACGACGGAGGCGGCTTATGGTAGAGAAATCAACATTCAATTCTCTAGCAACAGCTCTGGTGGACATTCCTGCAGTCAGCATGCCAATTGCACACTATCAAAAGTTGAGACATCTGTGGTGTTATGTGACAAAACTGCACATTTTAGAGTGGCCTTTTGTCCCCAGCAAAGTGCACCTGTGTAATAATGCTGTTTAATCAGCTTCTTGATATGCTACACCTGTCAGGTGGATGGATTATCTTGGCAAAGGAGAAATACTCACTAACAGGGATGTACAAAATTGGAGAGAAGCTTTTTGTGCATTTGGAACATTTCTGGGATCTTTTATTTCTGCTCACGAAACACATTACATGTTGTGTTTATATTTTAGTTCAGTACAAACCCCACTAACGCTTCCCTTACTAACCCTCAACAAAATACAAATAAACAGGGCAACGTTTCCACATACAGTTCATCTGCATGATAGAGACAATCATGTTATTGTATGTCATTCCAAAGACCTGCGACCCGTGCTGAATTCAACTAAAAAGTGATCCATTGTCATCTTACCATCTCGGGCCAGTATTTATCAGTGGCACTACGGATGGGTTACCAGTGGCGGTTATTTGGTAAACGTGTTATTGATGGACAAAGGATAAACTAGCCTCATACACCATCCTGTCCAACCCTGTAAGCCTGCGAGATGAAGATGGTGGAACGAGGTTAGCGCAAAGGATCAAATGTAACGTTTTCATGCAGCTGAAACATTATCATTCATTTACAAGATTAGATCCAGTCAGCCCACCCAAAAATGTTCCTCAGGAATAAAGCCTCAGACATGTTCAGATACAGTTCAACTAAAGAAAGGCAATAAAGCACAGACACTTCATTTGCTGTTCGTGTGAAACATCTTTAATGTACAAAATAAGAAAAAAATGAAAACATGGCTCGGGATTCACAAAAGTTTCCTGAGAGAGAGAAAAAAAAACAAGTGACAAACGTTGCTGTACAAACAGTAGGACTTGACTGACATCTGTGTCGTCAAGGCGATCATCTCCTGGGCCCTCCCCTGCCTCGGCCCCTCCCCCTGCCACGCCCTCTTCCTCTGCCCCTTCCACGCCCAGCCACTGGAGATTGAAGAGAGAGGGAGAGAAAGAGCGAAGGAAGAAATGATTAGAGATGAGTTACGCGTCACAAATGTCTAGACTCTCCCATTCCTTGGGTCTTGTTTGTCTTTGTTGGGAGATGTCGCTGACTGAACAGCATTTGCCTCATCAATACATTAGGCGGAATTGCCAGTTTTGATTCAAGTCTGATGAAGTAAATTTGAAGGCTCTCGTGCATGGCATCATCAGAAGGATGTAAAGGCTGACTCCATTTAGTCGACAAGCTGTTGGTGAACAGAGATTCTATTCGTCAAGCAGTAACCTACACCAGCCTGATTCACGCCTTCCATCACTAAGACGTGCTACTGAAATTGTATACGATTATATTACATAATGGTGCAACACTAATAATTTTAAAAAAAAAACACACATTTTATAACAAATGTGCTTTCTCCTGCGTTGGATAGTGATTGCTGACTGCGGTTCTGAAACAGTGCGCTGTTGAATTGGCGCCTTTTCTTAAACCATTTTGCTATGTGCATAATAGCAAAGTTAAACAGCATATTGGTGTTGAGAACAGCGGAGGCAGCAGTGGAGTTAGATGTAAAAACAGCCCTTGCCTTAAATGTCTAAGAAAATGGGGGAAATGTCATCTTAAATTAGGTCTATAATCAATAGCCTACCTGTAATTAGGTCTATAATCAATAGCCTAATTGTTAAACGTGCCTGGATTTATAAATCATCAATATACACAGTGCATTCAGAAAGTATTCAGACCACTTTACTTTTCCCACATTTTGTTAAGATACATCCTTATTCTAAAACAGATTAAAATAAAACATCCTCAGCAATCTAAACAAAGCCCCATAATGGCAAAGCGGAAACAGGGCAGATTTTTTTTGCAAGTTAATAAAAATAAAACAGAAATACCTCATTTACGTAAGTATTCAGACCCTTTGCTATGAGACCCAAAATTGATCTCAGGTGCATCCTGTTTCCATTGATCATCTTTGAGATGTTTCTACAACTTGATTGGAGTCCACCTGTGGTAAATTCGATTGATTGGACATGATTTGGTAAGCCACACACCCGTCTATATAAGGTCCCACAGTTGACAGTGCATGTCAGAGCAAAAACCAAGCCATGAGGTCGAAACAATTGTCCGTAGAGCTCTGAAAAAAGGATTGTGTCGAGGAACAGATCTGGGGAAGGGTACCAAAACATTTCTACAGCATTGAAGGTCCCCAAGAACAGTGGCCTCCATCATTGTTAAATGGAAGAATTACCACGACTCTTCCTAGAGTTGGCTGCTCAACCAAACGTAGAAATCGGGGGAGAAGGGAGGTGACCAAGAACCCAATGGTCACTGACAGAGCTGTAAAGTTCCTCTATGGAGATGAGAGAACCTTCCAGAAGGACAACCACCTCTGCAGCACTACACCAATCAGGCCTTTATGGTAGAGTAGCCTGACGGAAGCCACTCCTTAGTAAAAGTCACATGACAGCCTGCTTGGAGTTTGCCAAACGGCACCTAAAGACTCAGACAATGAGAAACAAGATTCTTTGGTCTGATGAAACCAATACTGGAACTCTTTGGCCTGAATGCCAAGTGTCACATCTGGAGGAAACCGTGTCACCATCCCTACAGTGAAGCATGATGGTGGCAGCATCATGCAGTGGGGATGTTTTTCAGCGACAGGGACTGGGAGACTAGTCAGGATCGAGGTGATGAACAGAGTAAAGTACAGGGAGATCCTTGATGAAGTCCTGAGCGCTCTGGAGCAGGTTCTCAGACTGGGGCGAATGTTCACCTTCCAACAGGACAACAACCCTAAGCACACAACCAAGACAGCACCGGAGTGGCTTTGAGACACGTCTCTGAATATCCTTTAGTGACCCAGCCAGAGCTCAGACTTGAACCCCATCGAAAATCTCTGGAGACCGGAAAATAGCTGTGCAGCGATGCTCCCCATCCAACCTGACAGAGCTTGAGATGATCTGCAGAGAAGAATGGGAGAAACTCCCCAAATACAGGTGTGCCAAGCTTGTAGCATCATACCCAAGAAGACTCAAGGCTATAATCGCTGCCAAAGGTGCTTCAACAAAGTACTGAGTAAAGGGTCTGAATACTTATGTAAATGTGATATTCTATTAAAAAGCATCAGACAAGCTTAGTGTGTTTTAATCAAATCACCTATAGGATGTGTATAAATGGACAAATAAATGGGTTTTAAAAAAAAGTGAAAACTTATCGTCTAAAAGAACAGACTCTTGGTGGATCAAGATGTTGTGTGTCGAGGACAATCCTATACAGATTCTATTTCAACTCACCTTACTCAGAACTGCTGTGGAAGACTTAATGTCTCAATACCCAGAAGCCCTTCAGGAGGAAGGTTGGCTACCTTACATCACCCCAATTACTCAACCTAGTCATGATGACCTGCCTTCGATCCTATCACCACCATCTTCAAAACAGTTTCTTCATTACATATCTGAAGTGCAAGCTATTGTTAATCGCTCCCTGTTCACAGGCACTTTGCACTGAACTGCTATGGTTAAACGCCTTCTGAAGAAAAGTAATCGAGATTCTTCGGCCAATCGCCAACCTTCTATGCTTAAGCAAAATTCGGGAGAAATTGGTATTCAAATAGCAAAATAATTTTTTAGGTGACGACTATTAAAAATTAAAAGACAATCTTGTTCCCGTGCCTACCACAGCCTTAGTTAAAGCAGTAAATTATCTTAGAGCCAACACCGATGCCAAACAGCTCTAGCAAACTCTTGGATTTAAGTGCTGCATTTGACGCTGTTGACCATGATGTCCTTCTGGACAGACTGGAGAGGTGGGTTGGCCTCTCCAGTCCAGTTCTAAATTGGTTTAGGACCTATTTAACCTCTCTGGGATAGGGGGCAGTATTTTCACGTCCGGATGAAAAGCATGCCCAAAGTAAACTGCCTGATACTCAGGCCCAGAAGCTAGGATATGCATATAATTAGTAGATTTGGATAGAAAACACTGAAGTTTCTAAAACTGTTAGAATAATGTCTGAGTATAACAGAACTGATTTGGCAGGCAAAACCCCGAGCACAATCCACTCAGGGCGGAATTTTTTTTAATTTGGCGCACTACAATTTCACTGGATGTTGTCAAATCAATCTTGCTAGCGGGATTCGAGCTTAAGGGATTCATAAGAGGTTAACAGGTAGTGTTTTTGGTCACCATTGGTGAACATAACTCAGAGAAAATCCTTATCACATGAGACGCTCCACAAGGCTTGATTTTGAGTCCGGCACTGTTAAGTTTATATACACAGTGCCAGTCAAAAGTTTGTACACCTACTCATTCAAGGGTTTTGCTTTATTTTTGTATTCTTACATTGTAGAATAATAGTGAAGACATCAAAACTATGAAATAACACATATGGAATCATGTAGTAACCAAAAAAAGTGTTAAACAAATCAAAATATTTTATATTTGAGATTCTTCAAAGTAGCCACCCTTTGCCGCGATGACAGCTTTGCACTCATAGCATTCTCTCAACCAGCTTCACGAGATAGTCACCTGGAATGCATTTAAATTAACAGGTGTGCCTTCTTAAAAGTTAATTTGTGGAATTTCTTTCCTCAATGCATTTGAGCCAATCAGTTGTGTTGTGACATGGTAGGGTTGGTATACAGAAGATGGTCTTTTACCAAATAGGGCCAAGTCCATATTATGGCAAGAACAGCTCAAATAAGCAAAGAGAAATGACAGTCCATCATTACTTTAAGACATGAAGGTCAGTCAATACGGAAAATGTCAA
This sequence comes from Salmo salar, assembly GCF_965601325.2. NCBI lineage: Eukaryota > Metazoa > Chordata > Actinopteri > Salmoniformes > Salmonidae > Salmo > Salmo salar. The sequence continues at coordinate 99,025,034 of NC_138304.1, forward strand.
GAACTTTAAACATTTCTTCAAGCGCTGTCGCAAAAACCATCAAGCGCTATGATGAAACTGGCTCTCACGAGGACCGCCACAGGAAAGGAAGACACAGTTACCTCTGCTGCAGAGGATAAGTTCATTAGAGTTAACAGCCTTAGAAACTGCAGCGCAAATAAGTCCTTCAGAGTTCAAGAAACAGACATATCAACATCAACTGTTCAGGGGAGACTGTGTGAAATCAGGCCTTCATGGTCAAATTGCTACAAAAGGACACCAATAATAAGAAGAGACTTGATTGGGCCAAGAAATACAAGCAACTGACATTAGACCGGTGGAAATGTGTCCTTTGATCTGATGAGTCCAAATTTGAGATTTTTGGTTCCATCCGCCGTGTCTTTGTGAGACGCAGAGTAGGTGCATCAGATGACCTGGCCTCCACAATCACCCAACCTCAACCCAATTGACGGTTTGGGATGAGTTGGACCACAGAGGGAAGCAAAAGCAGCCAACATGTGCTCAGCATATGTGGGAACTCCTTCAAGACTGTTGGAAAATCATTCCAGGTGAAGCTGGTTGAGAGAATGCCAAGAGTGTGCAAAGCTGTCATCACGTCAAAGGCTACTTTGAAGAATCTAAAATATATTTTGATTCGTTTGACACTTTTTTTGTCACTAGATGATTCCATGTGTTATTTCATAGTTGATGTTTTCACAACTATTCTACAATGTAGAAAATAGTACAAATAAAGAAAAACCCTTGAATGAGTAGGTGTGTCCAAACATTTGACTGACACATACACATTTCCCCGTGGCAGCATTATCAGAAAGCACAGCATTGATCTTCCCTGCTACACATCTTTACATTTCTGTGTCAGAGGATTTTAGCGCCACGGATTAATTTAACTGTATTAGCGATTTAAATACTTTGGATGGCTCACAACTTCTTCCAGCTAAATCAAGACGAGTTACTTATTGTTGGAGCCAAGGCACAGAATCTGTGTGCACATTTTAATTCACAGGCAATAAAGATAAAACACCAGGTAAAAAAACCTGTCTGTTATTTTAGACTGAACTAAATTTCTAATCAAATTAGTGGCCTTTGATCATGGCCCTGAAACGCTGCAGTGAGTACAGGTTACAGCCAAACGACCTAACACCGGACTGAATTCACCAGAAAGTCTGGCTAGCCAACTCTGCTGTGTTGGTTCTGGGCTGGCACAAAAGCTTTCACAGTCTATACCAGGGGAACTAAACTCTGATCCTACGAGGTCCGGAACCTGCTGGGTTTCTCTTCTAACTGACAATTCATTGCACACCTGGTGTCCCAGGTCTAACTCAGTCCCTGATTTGAACAATGGAAAAAATGCTGTGGAACTGGCTTTCGAGAACCAGGAATCAACTGAGGTGGAATCTAAAAAGTATTCCTCGATTTCCCTCTGATCGCCAGAGTGAGGCAAAGACAGGAACCTTCGATATTCCACTGATATGTTGACCAGCCTCACACCCCTCCTCCCAGTCTCCTTGTGTACTCACCAGCCTCTCTCTTCTTGGACTTGACCTTGGGTTCAATGTCGACCAGCAAGGTGTCCAGTGGCAGACTGTCCGGCAGGATGAAGTATCTGATGTTGTTGCCACGGATACTGAGGCTCTCCAGCTGGGTGGGCTCGCGGTTCTTCAGAGTCATCTTCACCGCCTTCAGGTGAGTGTTCATACTCACATCCACACCTGAGGCACACAGTTAATGACAACTGTTAATGTTACGGTAATGCACTCTCATTCACATCTACCCTACTCATAGGTGTCTAATGTTACGGTAATGCACTCTCATTCACATCTACCCTACTCATAGGTGTCTGACAAAAAGCACCAACTTTAATCTAACCGTGTAGTTTCCTAATAAAAATATCACTTGGGACAACATGCTACAATAGTAAACATTGTTTGGACTGAGCAGCTATAGCACCCTAAACTTGACTTTTGTCCTTGTTTACATTGGATGCATCTCAATAGTCCTAAGTGGAGGTGTAGTAGCCATTGTTCAGCCAGACATGAGGGGACATGGTCCATACCCGTGATAGTTCCATGGACCTGGGTTCCATTCTTCAGCTCAATGGTCACAGTCTCATGGCTGAGTTTCATCAAAAAACTACAGGGGGGGGGGAAAAACAGCTTGGTTATGAGTAGAGGCAATGCTACAAGAAATGCTGTTTCATCAAGTTGTGAATATCTCTTACTAACTTAACGAGACATTGTTTTTACAGAAACGGGTTTAAAAACAGGTTTTTATTAAGGGTCTCGTATTTTTCGCCTGTAGTCCATTCTAGACCACTCAGTAGGGTACCAAGTTCTCCCACTTCTACAAGCGGAAAATGGAAGGCCCTGGATAAAAACGTGTTTAAAACGCTTATTTGATCGCTAAGGACACATTGAACCCGACGAATCGTAAGTATTTTGGTGAAACCGAGTAGTTTAGATTGGGTTGATCAAGTACGGCAGGCTACGGAAGCTCCCGCACCGAGCCATCAGTCTAAACAATGTTGGCTCGTTGCAGGACGAAGCAAGAGGTAAGTAGCTACTTAGTTTGCTGTGTGCAATGTCCAAAACAAACGAGAAAGATAACCAGAACACTAGACAAGAGCACAACATTGTTTTGAACTATTGTTGGTGGGAAACCACCCAGGTCCCTGCCTGCACTGTGGTTTACTAGCTTACTGTTAGCAAGCTAAAGTTAATAGCACGTTAGCAAATAACAATGGCGTATAGAAAGCCGCCAGGTAGTTCAACGGCAGTTGTACGATTGCGTTGCATATTATTATCATCGCGGTTGAAAGCACGTTCATTATATAACAAAATAATAACTTAGCTAGTCGCTTTTGCATCTCTCTCATGCAATCACATCAACTAACGTTAAACTACTTCCCGCCTCAGAATCCAGCGAACAAACCGCACTCCAAATCTAAATCAATCCAGCTACTCAACCCCATATTTTTCACCTTGCATTGAAGCATAAAACTAAAGATGATTTTATTTGAATATGCTTACCGTACGAGTTTCATGTTGGTGATGGATTGCAGACAAATCCTCCACCAAAGACAAAAAAAATTACAGCGTACAAGTGGGATCACAGGCCGCTGTTGTATGAAATACGTTCTCGTCGCAGGATCACTGACGTCATAAAAACGCGACCGAACCAGGAAATGCAAAAAGGAAAGATGGATGAACATTGACTTCTGGTGGTTGATTAGAAATGCATGACAGTAAAGATTGAGTCTTAAAGTATGAGCAATTGTTGGCGCACATTAATCAATGTTGTTTGTTTAATGAGGTTGTCCAACTCTCATGTTAAAAAGCATTTATACTGTAACAAGAAGCAAGTGTTCTATAGTGACAAAATATGTAGTCATCATCAATGAAATAAAAGTACATTGAACTAATTTTTTATTTTTATTTTTTACTTTACTTTTATTTTATTGAGAGTAAACTTATGTCTGACACTGATTCCTTGGCCACACATTGAACGTCGCTGTCTTTCATATGGACTGGGAATGTATCAGGTATCGGCTATGAAAATGCAAATAACACTAAAGTTTATGGTTGTCAGGGTTACAGTAATATAAAAAGCAGACGCCTGGGTTACAACCTATAACGCAGCCACTGGTCTCGTTAAATAAAGTACCAAGAAAATACAAAACAAAGACATTTTTTAATTGAAACCTTATCGTGAACAAAATTGCGATAAACAAACAATGGTGTCGTACAAAAATATAAAGATTCCAAATCCATACTCCAGCGGTCCAGTTTATGGTTTGTGTGATCTGTGCGCTTCACGGTACACCCTACTATAAACTACTGCACTACTAAAGTAACGTAAACATTTTAACATCTGCTGAACTGTGTACGTGACCAAAAAACTTTGATTTACTTCAGATGGTTACATTTGAGTCATTTAGAGACGCTCTTATCCAGAGTAACGTACAGAAGCAATTAGGTTTAAATGCATTGCTCATGGGCACTAACATATTTTTCACATAGGATTCAAACCAGCGACCTTTCGGTTATTGGCCCAACGCTCTTAACCACTAGGCTGGTTGCACACTAAACTTTAGAAAAGTGCCCTACACACAACAGTGAAATTAAACCATGATTGCCTTTTCTGATTGATTTCTAAATCCAATCACTACTTTTATTAAGTAGAACAACATGGCTTATTAGAATTAAATAAATTCTTTCAGAATTTATATTATAATCTTGTATGCAGCAGATTCATCTCTATAAAGTAGACTACATTATAATCATCCTAGCTACAGTCTCTATCAGAACTAATGTCTTTATTACACCAACACAATGCAAAGAACAGCCTCCTGGCCTGTACCTAGTCAGGGGCTGTATGTATCAAACGTCTCCGAGTAGAAGTGCTGATCTAGGATCAGTTTAGCCTTTTAGATCATAATGAATACGATTATATGGACAGGGGGGACCTGATCCTAGACCAGCATTGTGAAGCAATGAAAGGTGAAAAACACCCAAACAATAATACAAATATTCTTTGCACTTTGCTTGGAAAAAGGGGTTCGTCAATAAAAATGATTGAAAATAAAGGCAGAATGATCAACTCAGCCATGGACTTTGTTTCTAAAGATTAGCCGTGTCAGTATTGATCTGGATAATTAAAGGTTGAATACAAACTAAAACAACTCTCCCTGGTCTTAGGCTGAGGCATACCACATACCACAGTCAGTCCATCAGTAGCGGAATGGATATAAAAGTTAAAATCACTAAAATCACTCATACATGATTGTATTTAAACGCAGTGCCTTCTTCAGGGTTCAGGTTTAAGGATCAGACTCATCATAATGGTTAGCTAGTTAGCTAAAAACACAAAGACACTGTCTGACTATGTATATGGTTGTGTCCAGGCAACACACCATGTAGCGGACTAAACCCCACTCCCCCATGCAGCGGACTAAACTCCACTAACCCCATGTAGCGGACTAAACTCCACTCCCCCATGTAGCGGACTAAACCCCACTAACCCCATGTAGAGGACTAAACTCCACTCCCCCATGCAGCGGACTAAACTCCACTAACCCCATGTAGCGGACTAAACTCCACTCCCCCATGCAGCGGACTAAACTCCACTCCCCATGTAGCGGACTAAACTCCACTAACCCCATGTAGCGGACTAAACTCCACTCCCCCATGTAGCGGACTAAACTCCACTCCCCATGTAGCGGACTAAACTCCACTAACCCCATGTAGCGGACTAAACTCCACTCCCCCATGTAGCGGACTAAACTCCACTAACCCCATGTAGCGGACTAAACTCCACTCCCCCATGTAGCGGACTAAACTCCACTAACCCCATGTAGCGGACTAAACTCCACTCCCCATGTAGCGGACTAAACTCCACTCCCCCATGTAGAGGACTAAACTCCACTAACCCCATGTAGAGGACTAAACTCCACTAACGCCCATGTAGAGGACTAAACTCCACTCCCCCATGTAGAGGACTAAACTCCACTCACCCCATGTAGAGGACTAAACTCCACTCACCCCATGTAGAGGACTAAACTCCACTCCCCCATGTAGAGGACTAAACCCCACTCCCCCATGCAGCGGACTAAACTCCACTCCCCCATGTAGAGGACTAAACTCCACTCCCCCATGTAGCGGACTAAACTCCACTCCCCCATGTAGCGGACTAAACTCCACTCCCCCATGTAGCGGACTAAACTCCACTAACCCCATGTAGCGGACTAAACTCCACTCCCCATGCAGCGGACTAAACTCCACTAACCCCATGTAGCGGACTAAACTCCACTCCCCATGTAGCGGACTAAACCCCACTCCCCCATGTAGCGGACTAAACTCCACTAACCCCATGTAGCGGACTAAACTCCACTACCCCCATGCAGCGGACTAAACTCCACTCCCCATGTAGAGGACTAAACTCCACTAACCCCATGTAGAGGACTAAACTCCACTAACCCCATGTAGAGGACTAAACTCCACTCCCCCATGTAGAGGACTAAACCCCACTCCCCCATGTAGCGGACTAAACTCCACTCCCCCATGTAGCGGACTAAACTCCACTAACCCCATGTAGCGGACTAAACTCCACTCCCCCATGTAGCGGACTAAACTCCACTCCCCCATGTAGCGGACTAAACTCCACTAACCCCATGTAGAGGACTAAACTCCACTAACCCCATGTAGCGGACTAAACTCCACTCCCCCATGTAGAGGACTAAACTCCACTCCCCCATGTAGAGGACTAAACTCCACTAACCCCATGTAGCGGACTAAACTCCACTCCCCATGTAGCGGACTAAACTCCACTAACCCCATGTAGAGGACTAAACTCCACTAACCCCATGTAGCGGACTAAACTCCACTCCCCCATGTAGCGGACTAAACTCCACTAACCCCATGTAGAGGACTAAACTCCACTAACCCCATGTAGCGGACTAAACCCCACTCCCCCATGTAGCGGACTAAACTCCACTAACCCCATGTAGCGGACTAAACTCCACTCCCCCATGTAGCGGACTAAACCCCACTCCCCCATGTAGCGGACTAAACTCCACTCCCCATGTAGCGGACTAAACTCCACTCCCCATGTAGCGGACTAAACTCCACTCCCCCATGTAGCGGACTAAACTCCACTCCCCATGTAGCGGACTAAACTCCACTCCCCATGTAGCGGACTAAACTCCACTCCCCCATGTAGCGGACTAAACTCCACTCCCCCATGTAGAGGACTAAACTCCACTCCCCATGTAGCGGACTAACCTCCACTCCCTCATGTAGAGGACTAAACTCCACTCCCCATGTAGCGGACTAAACTCCACTCCCCATGTAGCGGACTAAACTCCACTCCCCCATGTAGCGGACTAAACTCCACTCCCCCATGTAGCGGACTAAACTCCACTCCCCCATGTAGCGGACTAAACCCCACTCCCCCATGTAGCGGACTAAACTCCACTCCCCCATGTAGCGGACTAAACTCCACTCCCCCATGTAGCGGACTAAACTCCACTCCCCCATGTAGCGGACTAAACTCCACTCCCCCATGTAGCGGACTAAACTCCACTCCCCATGTAGCGGACTAAACTCCACTCCCCCATGTAGCGGACTAAACTCCACTCCCCATGTAGCGGACTAAACTCCACTAACCCCATGTAGAGGACTAAACTCCACTCCCCCATGTAGCGGACTAAACTCCACTCCCCCATGTAGAGGACTAAACTCCACTCCCCATGTAGCGGACTAAACTCCACTCCCCCATGTAGCGGACTAAACTCCACTCCCCCATGTAGCGGACTAAACTCCACTCACCCCATGTAGCGGACTAAACTCCACTCCCCCATGTAGCGGACTAAACTCCACTCCCCCATGTAGCGGACTAAACTCCACTCCCCCATGTAGCGGACTAAACTCCACTCCCCATGTAGCGGACTAAACTCCACTACCCCCATGTAGCGGACTAAACTCCACTAACCCCATGTAGCGGACTAAACTCCACTCCCCATGTAGCGGACTAAACTCCACTCCCCCATGTAGCGGACTAAACTCCACTACCCCATGTAGCGGACTAAACTCCACTACCCCATGTAGCGGACTAAACTCCACTAACCCCATGTAGCGGACTAAACTCCACTAACCCCATGTAGCGCACTAAACTCCACTCCCCCATGTAGCGGACTAAACTCCACTAACCCCATGTAGAGGACTAAACTCCACTCCCCATGTAGCGGACTAAACTCCACTCCCCCATGTAGAGGACTAAACTCCACTCCCCCATGTAGAGGACTAAACTCCACTCCCCATGTAGAGGACTAAACTCCACTAACCCCATGTAGCGCACTAAACTCCACTCCCCCATGTAGCGGACTAAACTCCACTCCCCCATGTAGCGGACTAAACTCCACTCCCCCATGTAGCGGACTAAACCCCACTCCCCCATGCAGCGGACTAAACTCCACTAACCCCATGTAGCGGACTAACCTCCACTCGCCCATGTAGCGGACTAAACTCCACTCCCCCATGTAGCGGACTAAACTCCACTAACCCCATGTAGCGGACTAAACTCCACTCCCCCATGTAGCGGACTAAACTCCACTCCCCCATGTAGCGGACTAAACTCCACTCCCCCATGTAGCCTAGCCTGGCTAATTGTTTTATTCCTTGGTCTCTGGCTCTTTAATCAGGCTAGCATGGACAGACTCTATCCCTTGTTAGCTAGTGACTAACTAAGAATTATAATCATAGCCAAAGCCATGTATTTCTGTCTATAATGCGTTGGTCATCGCTAGCTGGCTACATGGCTAGTTACCCACCACCGTTCTGCTACTGAACTGGCTGACGTGAATATCTGTATGTGATGCCACATTACGCTGGTTCAAGCTGATGCCAGCGCTGTGTTTATTTTGGGGGGATTTTTGTTGTTGTTGTTGTATGGTTTAAATGGTAAGAGCTAGGTAGCTAGATACATAGAGAGTACATCGTTGTTGGCCTCTCAATTTAGTGTTGTTAAATCATTAAAGCTACCTAGCTACAACTGTCTAAAATAGCTAACGTTAGCTAACAAGCTAGCTAATGATACAGCATCTAGCTGATAGAATCTAACGTTACTTAGCTAGCTATCAATCTACTACTAACACCACCATCAATTCACTGGGTCACCAGTCAGGCATCCAAACATTCACACTGGCAGAATAGCGTTATTTCATTCTTTTCCTTGTCGACTACCCACCATCCTTCCTTTCTTTCTCTCCAACCTCAGTTATTCTGAGTGATGATTCGAGCTGCTGCTGTTTCTGTTGTTGTTACCAGGAAGAGGCATCATGTGCATGCGCAGCACAAGCTGTCTCTGGCCACTTCCACCTGATTGGTCAGTAAATGTCTTTGTCTCTGTGTACTCTGTCTCTGTGTACTCTGTCTCTGTGTACTCTGTCTCACAGATGGTTTAGAAAGGTTGGTAAACCTGCCTCAGATTTGGCCAAACCATTGACGTAAAAAACATTCGAAACACATGAAAGTCTTCCCATTCTGTATGTTTATTACACATAATACATGTTTACTACACAACTCCAAAGTACAAGTAAGTTATGGATAAAATATTAGGTCATTGCTATTGGCCAACGATAGTACATTGCATTAAGCTACATAAAGCTACATAAGCTACATAAAGATTGTATGGAGTCCATAGGCACATTATAGATAGTGCTGTTCTTAATATTTTTACAACGAATTCTAGACAGCATTAGGATATACGTTCCCCCCACTGTCTCTCTGTCACACACACACACTTTCTCTCTGTCACACACACACACACACACTTTCTCTCTGTCCCACACACACACACTTTCTCTCTGTCACACACTTTCTCTCTTTTTCTCTACTCTTGACAGCAGATGCCCAGTCTGCAGGCTTCACACAGGGCTTTCTCATGGGGCCTCGTCGACACCTTCTCTGACACACTCCTCCTCCTCTCCCTCCTCCTCCTCCTCCCTCCTCCTCATCCTCCTCCTCCTCTTCCTCCTCATCCTCCTCCTCATCCTCCTCATCCTCGTCGTAGCAGTTCTCCTTAATTTTTCCAAACAATCCAAGCAGTGCCTCCTCCACCTCGTTCTGGGAGAAACCTGGGAGTTCAAACTCTTCCCGGCAGCGTTTGCATGCCTGGCCGTACGGCCGCATCAGCACGGTCCCCCTGGCTGTCGTATCCCGCAGACGGTACCGGAACACTAGCACCACCCGCGCCGACCGCCACGTCTTAGAGCACTCACCACACTGGAACCTGATGGAGAGAGGTAGAGGGGGAGAGAGAGAGGGGGACAGAGAGGGGGAGAGGTGGAGGGGGAGAGAGAGACGGGCACAGGGAGGGGGAGAGAGAGAGGAAGAGAAGTAGAGGGGGAGAGAGAGGGGGGGAGAGAGGGGGAGAGAGAGAGAGAGAGCATTTGAAGGAAAGCATGTCTATCCGTTCATTTTAGACAAGTGGTCAGTTTCCACTGGTGCTGCTCTATGTGGAACTGAGTCAGGAAACCACAGGCATACACAACACATAACAAGCATAAAGACAATGATAGGAAGAGATACCTACCGCCCATAGGCACAGTGGCTGTACACCCTCCATCCTCTCCTCCTCTCCTCCTTGGTGAGTGTTTCTGACAGGCCATAGTTGAAGTGGAAGGCCCACTGGTCACTGCTGTCCAACTCCTCATCCAACATCTCCTCAAAACACTCTGACCACAGGGTGGGCGTCCAGTCTGGGTTACACACACACACACACACACACAATAACAAGCACGCACACACACATAGACAAACATGCATGTGCACGTACGCAAACAACACACACACATTTAGACAGGACCGGACTGGTTCGGGTAATGCAGCAAGGGCTTAGCTATTAAATAACTTTCCTGATTAATGCATATAAATAGGCCTAGCCCTACTTCCTTTATATAAATAAACAAACAAGCTAGATCACAGATCATATGTCCCCCCAAAAAACGGCATAATAGGATAAAAGAAAGTAACTTAAAAGTATTCATTGCCTACCTGTGCTCATGATCGTCAATGTCGGAGAACAAATGAAGAAAGAAATGCTGTTGAAGAACAAATTGCTGTTGAAGAACAAATGATCTATTTGTGTGGTTATGATATTGCTCGGTATGAGCTGAATATTTTATATGGTCCTGGTGGTATTCCCCTGACGTTGGGATTTGGAAAACGAAACTTACCGTGTGTTTTCTCTTCCCCACAGCCCAGTCCGTACGTAGTATGCAGTCTGTCACTGTACCCTATTGAAGACCAGCCCTTCAGCACAGATTGCCCATTATATTTACCAGGGGCCTCATGTATCAATATTGCGTAGAAACTATTCTAAAATATCACATAAAAAAAGTGTAATTTATCAAACAATCCTACGAGCGTCATATGTACACCGATAGGAGATAACCATTAATAAATACAAATTGTTCTCAGCCTCAGTGCTTGTGCACGACCTAGGCTATTTGCATTTTCGAAACGCCTCTATTTAACCATATATGGTGAAAATCATCCCTTTAAAGCCTGTGGGGAATATCTAGATTTTTTTTTTTTTACATTTATATATATTTTTGTAGCTTTTGTTCTTATTTATTTATAGATTTTTTATTATTATATATTTTTCCAGTACACGACAGATTTCCATAACGCTACTCTTGGTGGCAGTAACATGCTGACCACACCCTCTGCGTTGCCAGGCGCTAAAATTGAAGTTTATTTGTGGCGCAGAACGCGCTGCAAGTCCTGCCTCTCCCATCTCCTCATTGGTTTATAGAAGCAGATACCCACATGCCATCTCCTCATTTGTTTATAGAAGCAGATACCCACATGCCATCTCCTCATTGGTTTATAGAAGCAGATACCCACATACCATCTCCTCATTGGTTATACCCACGTGGCTTATTGAAAGATGAACTGAGGTCAGTAGTCATGATGGTAATACTATTACATATAATGTATATAATGTCCAAAGAAGAAAAAGCCTGGAAGGAAGAGAGATGACTAGAAGCGACTCGGCTGACCGGTTTATGTCTGGATTCATTGTCGGAGTAGAGGACCTTGTGCATTTCAGGTAAAATAACAACTCAACGTTTATATCCTAGGACAAATTAGCTAGCAACAGCGAGCTAGCTAAATAGGACAAATTAGCTAGCAACTGCAGGCTAGCTAGCTAAATTGCCATAAATGTTTAATGCTTTTCGACCTGCCCCCAAATTAATATAATTGGTTCAGAGTTTGTTTTGATATTTCACCCTGCGTGTCGTGATCACGTTTGGTGTGGGGGGACAAAATCAATTTGCTCAGGATGGCGCACACGCACGCGACCAGTTTGGGTACGGTGTAAGAAAGCCATCTTCATCTGCGCCCATTCAACATAGCCTACATTTACGTTTTTATTAGTTAAAAACAAAATAATTTTGGGGGGTTCTCATACGCTTACAAATAGAAAAAGAGTTCCGGGCTGGGAGGTTCCGAAGAGAGCAAACTCTATTTTAGCGTCCTTGATTCCATCTGAAATACCCAGCTAAATTATTGAATACTTTAACGACTTTATCTCCCAGATTGGTAGCATTTGTTGTGGTATTGAGTAGAAAGACATGACTTTACAATTAAAATGACAGAAAATGTATGAATTCAGTGTTGTTAGTTGTTTTGGATATGATCTAGTCCTAGGCCTATATGATAACCTTTTGGTACCATTAAACCTGTCTTCTCTTGATATTAAAGTCATATTTACAGTTTTACTGCAAGATATGAAATGCCACAATGTTTGTTTTTCAAAATATTTATTTTATTTTCTCTCCTGCTGTGGAGAGCCAATGTGTCGTTTTGTAATTTGGGTGAACTATCCCTTTAAAAGTTTGGCCTGTCAATCAATCACTGTAAGTGGGATTGTCAGGGGAGGGGCATGATGTTTGTCTGGTGACATCTGTCTGGTGAAGTCCACAAAGCAAATATTGCATATACAAACAGTTAAATGACCTGCAGTATGGTCAAGCAAGTTCATGTTTTTGAGAGTTTTACTAAACAAATACTAATTCAGACCCACAGAGTTACCTCAAGTCAGCACAAAGACAACAGGAGCTGCCTCCGTTATTCCAGCACCATTTCAATTTAAACATTTAAACATCATCAAATAAATAAACTAGGCTATATGAACTTAGTTTAATACACTGAAAACAAACTTAAAGATACCAAAAACAATTCAGTCCAATTAATGTTGCTAAATATCATGTGGCTGTCCATCTATCTTAATTCTCGACCTTTCTCCCAAAGAGTGCTACTCCTACACTTCTCCCCATGCATTTAAAGCACCGGTTTTTCACCATATATATAAACCCATGCAACCTGTAGCTCTCCCTCCACCCTATTGGAGGGATCCTGGTGTATGATGTATGCCTTACAGGTGTAGTTCCCAGCATCCTCCTTGGTGACATTGTTGATGATAAGTGTGGCCCTTCCATTTGTTAGATTGTAACGTGTTTCCATGTTGGAGGTCGCCCCTGACCCAGCGGGCCAGCTGCAAAACACCCCCTGTACACTTCCTTGTCTAACCTCTAACCCCTGATGTACACTTCCTTGTCTAACCTCTAACCCCTGCTGTACACTTCCTTGTCTAACCTCTAACCCCTGCTGTACACTTCCTTGTCTAACCTCTAACCCCTGATGTACACTTCCTTGTCTAACCTCTAACCCCTGATGTACACTTCCTTGTCTAACCTCTAACCCCTGCTGTACACTTCCTTGTCTAACCTCTAACCCCTGCTGTACACTTCCTTGTCTAACCTCTAACCCCTGCTGTACACTTCCTTGTCTAACCTCTGACCCCTGATGTACACTTCCTTGTCTAACCTCTGACCCCTGATGTACACTTTCTTGTCTAACCTCTAACCCCTGATGTACTATCTAGACCAGACTGGGAGGAGTTAGTTGAGTTTGGAGGGGATTAAACATGAAATAAAACACAGACACACACGTTTGGTATTATTATCCTTGTGGGGACCTAAAATTGATTTCCATTCAAAATCCTATTTTCCTTAACCCTAACCCTAAACTAAACTCTAAACTAACCCCTACATCTAAACTAAACCCTAACTCCTAACCCTAAACTAAACCCTAACTCCTAAACCCTAACTCCTAACCATAAACTAAACCCTAACTCCTAAACCCTAACTCCTAACCCTAAACTAAACCCTAACTCCTAAACCCTAACTCCTAAACCCTAACTCCTAAACCCTAACTCCTAAACCCTAACTCCTAAACCCTAACTCATAACCCTAAACTAAACCCTAACTCCTAAACCCTAACTCCTAACCCTAAACTAAACCCTAACTCCTAAACCCTAACTTTAATTGTAATCATAACCCCTAAGCCTAAAATAGCCTTTGTCCTAGTGTGGCCCTGGGAAATGTCCCCATGAGGGAGATTTTTCCTTGTGGGGATTTCAGGTATCCCATGAGGATAGTAACACCAGCACATACACACACAGTAGATGGCAGTGTTGTACAGTAGCTGGTTGTGTAGTTTATGGTGTCACTGTTTTATTAAGTTCAGGCCCAGAGTTTTACCCCATAATACACTATGCCACTCTGCTCACATGCACATGCACCCACCCACCCACCCACCCACCCACACCCACACACACCCACACAAGTCAGTGTCAGCTTTGGCCACATGACTTTATTACAATACATTTTTTGTTAAAACATGACATCATAAACCACAATAGAATTGTAAAAGAAAACCTTATTTCTCTGCTGTGCTCTGTCCCTTTAATTCTGATATACTGACTGTCTCATTACAGTTATTAATCATAATGTAAATGACACAACCAATGCCTGGTGATAGGCTATCATCCATCACTTGTTACAGTATTAACAACAAGCCTGTTTTATCTACCACAATATTTACACTAAGAGCCCTTATCATGAATTCATTATTCAGAACTATATTATTCCCTCACTATGTGTTTTTACAGAGTGTGTTCATGTACTTGGAAATGGTATTTACACGTCTTTGGTGTAGTGGACAGACAGACAGACAGACAGACAGACAGACAGACAGACAGACAGACAGACAGACAGACAGACAGACAGACAGACAGACAGACAGACAGACAGACGGAGACTTAAGGCGTGGCAGTTTGTATGCTCTTATATAAGATACAGCTCTGTTCCAACATTTTAGAGATGCATGCTTCCTTTCTTCCTTCCTTCCTACCTACCTTCTTTACCATCCTTCCTCAAAGTGATGTCTGACCTGACTACACTGGATAGGTGAAGATTTTGTGGTGGAAATATCACTCAGACCCAATCCAACTCTTACAAGGTCAGACCCAATCCAACTCTCCAAGGTCAGACCCAATCCAACTCTCCAAGGTCAGACCCAATCCAACTCTCCAAGGTCAGACCCAATCCAACTCTCCAAGGTCAGACCCAATCCAACTCTCCAAGGTCAGACCCAATCCAACTCTCCAAGGTCAGACCCAATCCAACTCTCCAAGGTCAGACCCAATCCAACTCTCCAAGGTCAGACCCAATCCAACTCTCCAAGGTCAGACCCAATCCAACTCTCCAAGGTCAGACCCAATCCAACTCTCTAAAGTCAGTCCAGGAAGTAAAGGAACTGAAGGATGCATGTTTTCAAGGTACCTGTATTCACACAGGGCTGAAACAAAGCAGTCTCAATGTCATCTAAAGTACTGCTGATTAATTAATAAAATACTTTTTGTAAAGACCTCTCTCTCTCTTTCTTACTGACTCTGTCGGTCTGTCTTGTTCCATCTCCTTCAATCTGTATTTTCCCTCTCTCTCTCCCTCTCTCTCCTTCTCCATCTCTCTCTCCTTCTCCATCTCTCTCTCCCTCTCTCTCCTTCTCCATCTCTCTCTCCCTCTCTCTCCTTCATCTCTCTCTCCCTCTATCTCCTTCTCAATCTCTCTCTCCTTCTCCATCTCTCTCTCCTTCTCTCTCTCTCCCTCTCTCTCCTTCTCCATCTCTCTCTCCCTCTCTCTCCTTCTCAATCTCTCTCTCCCTCTCTCTCCTTCTCCATCTCTCTCTCCCTCTCTCTCCTTCTCAATCTCTCTCTCCCTCTCTCTCCTTCTCCATCTCTCTCTCCCTCTCTCCTTCTCCATCTCTCTCTCCCTCTCTCTCCTTCTCCATCTCTCTCTCCCTCTCTCTCCTTCTCTATCTCTCTCTCCTTCTCCATCTCTCTCTCCTTCTCTATCTCTCTCTCCTTCTCTATCTCTCTCTCTCTCTCCCTCTCTATCTCTCTCTTTCTCCATCTCTCTCTCTCTCCATCTCTCTCTTTCTCCATCTCTCTCCTTCTCCATCTCTCTCCTTCTCCATCTCTCTCTCTCCTTCTCCATCTCTCCCTCTCTCTCTCTCCTTCTCCATCTCTCTCTCCTTCTCCATCTCTCTCTCCTTCTCCATCTCTCTCTCCTTCTCCATCTCTCTCTCCTTCTCTATCTCTCTCTCCTTCTCTATCTCTCTCTCTCTCTCCCTCTCTCTCCTTCTCCATCTCTATCTCTCTCTTTCTCCATCTCTCTCTTTCTCCATCTCTCTCCTTCTCCATCTCTCTCTCTCCTTCTCCATCTCTCCCTCTCTCTCTCTCCTTCTCCATCTCTCCCTCTCTCTCTCTCCTTCATCTCTCTCGCCATCTCTCTCTCCCTCTCCATCTCTCTCCTCTCTCTCCTTCTCTCTCTCCTTCTCGCTCTCCTTCTCCATCTCTCTCTCTCTCCTGTCGTTACTTCAGACTGGTTAATAATAGTTTGGTGAGTGACGTGGCGCTGTGTAAACCCACACACACACACACACACTGGGAGTTTGCAGTTCTGTACATGCATGGTTTATGGCTGGGCATGTTTTTAGTTGCTTCCTTGCAGTAAAACATGAACACACTCTCTCTCTCACTCCAGGTGTTTGATGAAGGGTTGCAGTGAATTAGTGAAGAGTTGTCCCATAGAGTCCATATAAGGCAAAATAACCAACCAGAGAAGACCAGCTTTGGCACACATATGGGTACAGTTTCAACTCCTGTTTTTTGTAGTCCGTTTTTTAAAGGTTTTGAACCGTGTCTGACTGTATCCAGGAAGACTGCAGTCTGATGACACAGCTATCTGCTGTTGTTGTGTTTTGTGTTCTCCCTCTCTCTTTCAGGGACTCTGATGATGCGTTTGCCACATATGTTGGTGAACTGGGAATGGTGTGTGTGTTTGTGAGCCCTCCATACACACTAAGCTTCCAGTCAATAGCTTCCTCGACCATCTTTAGTTATCCCAGGTTATTCCCCATCTGCAGAACAACAGGAACAACAGTGAGTGGAATACAATTTGACACTCTCTCATCCTCCCCCTTTTCCTTCCTCACCCCACTCCACCCCTCCCCCCCTTCCCTTCCTCATCCCCCATCCACCCCTCTCTCTCACCCCCCCTTTCCCTTCCTCATCCCCCATCCACCCCTCTCTCTCACCCCCCCTTTCCCTTCCTCATCCCCCATCCACCCCTCTCTCTCACCCCCCCTTTCCCTTCCTCACCCCACTCCACCCCCCTCTCTCATCCTACCCCTTTCCCTTCCTCACCCCACTCCACCCCTCTCTCTCATCCTCCCCCTTTCCCTTCCTCACCCCACTCCACCCCTCTCTCTCATCCTCCCCCTTTCCCTTCCTCACCCCACTCCACCCCCCTCTCTCATCCTCCCCCTTTCCCTTCCTCACCCCACTCCACCCCCCTCTCTCATCCTACCCCTTTCCCTTCCTCACCCCACTCCACCCCCCTCTCTCATCCTACCCCTTTCCCTTCCTCACCCCACTCCACCCCCCTGTCTCATCCCTTTCCTTTCCTCACCCCACTCCACCCCCCTCTCATCCTTTCCCTTCCTCACCCCACTCCACCCCCCTCTCTCATCCTACCCCTTTCCCTTCCTCACCCCACTCCACCCCCCTGTCTCATCCCTTTCCTTTCCTCACCCCACTCCACCCCCCTCTCATCCTTTCCCTTCCTCACCCCACTCCACCCCCCTCTCTCATCCTACCCCTTTCCCTTCCTCACCCCACTCCACCCCCCTGTCTCATCCCTTTCCTTTCCTCACCCCACTCCACCCCCCTCTCATCCTTTCCCTTCCTCACCCCACTCCACCCCTCTCTCTCATCCTCCCCCTTTCCCTTCCTCACCCCACTCCACCCCTCTCTCTCATCCTCCCCCTTTCCCTTCCTCACCCCACTCCACCCCCCTCTCTCATCCTCCCCCTTTCCCTTCCTCACCCCACTCCACCCCTCTCTCTCATCCTCCCCCTTTCCCTTCCTCACCCCACTCCACCCCCCTCTCTCATCCTCCCCCTTTCCCTTCCTCACCCCACTCCACCCCTCTCTCTCATCCTCCCCCTTTCCCTTCCTCACCCCACTCCACCCCCCTCTCTCATCCTCCCCCTTTCCCTTCCTCACCCCACTCCACCCCCCTCTCATCCTTCCCCTTTCCCTTCCTCACCCCACTCCACCCCCCTCTCTCATCCTCCCCCTTTCCCTTCCTCACCCCACTCCACCCCACTCTCTCATCCTTTCCCTTTCTCACCCCACTCCACCCCACTCTCTCATCCTCCCCCTTCTGCAAATCCTTATCAAACTTATCAAACTATCTGTAAAAAAATACAAATAAAATGTTGTATAACATCTTTCAATAGCAACATCAACTCCTCAACTCAACTCCTTACACCTCTCTACACTCCCTATAGCCTCTCTCTCCTCTCCTCTTCCTCCCTTCAGACCTCCTGTCTACTACAGTAGAGTACCTCAAAACGGCTGTAGACCTTCTTCTCCTTCCTCATGCTCTCCATCCTCTTCAGCAGGCTGTCTCTCTCCTGAGGGTTTCCCTGGGGCCTAAGGAAGCGGTTCCTCCCAAGCGACGGATTGCTCTCCAACCCTCCTTTCTCTCCTGCCATGTCTACCCCCTTCTCCCCTCCGGCCTCCTCTCCTCCTCCTCTCTCCAGACGGTTTTTCTGGCTGTTGGCAGAAATCTGTTCCAGGATGACCTTGGTGTCATCTCTCAGGTTGCTACTGAACAGAACCGAGCCGCTGGAGGTCTGGTATCGAGACGGACCTGTCATTTTGTGATTGTCTGAGGAAGTTACGTAGTCTGTGGCTTTAGCGTCGGCAGCAGAAGAGGAGACTAGGCGTGCCCCAGACTCCTCGGAGCTCTCCACCACAGTTCTCATCGTCTTGTTGTCTCCGCTGGAAGGCGATGTCGCAACGCCGGAGCTCTTCTTGTCCTTGGGTCCCAGGAAGCCTTTGTATTAAAGAATGAATGAATGAACGAACGAATGAACTAATTAATAAATTCAAATCTTAATTGCTCTGAAGGGAATTTGTTTTATAGATCATGAGCACAGCAATTAAAAAATAAAAGATACCAGCAAACATGGACGTAACAATCTGTGACAGACAGTACAGACAGACAGGACAGTACGGACAGTACAGACAGACAGACAGACAGTACAGACAGACAGACAGACAGTACAGACAGACAGACAGACAGACAGACAGTACAGACAGACAGACAGACAGACAGACAGACAGACGGGACAGTACAGACAGACAGACAGACAGACAGACAGACAGACAGACAGACAGACAGACAGACAGACAGACAGACAGACAGACAGACAGACAGACAGACAGTACAGACAGACAGTACAGACAGACAGGACAGTACAGACAGACAGACAGACAGACAGTACAGACAGACAGGACAGTACAGACAGACAGTACAGACAGACAGACAGACAGACAGACAGACAGACAGACAGACAGACAGACAGACAGGACAGTACAGACAGACAGGACAGTACAGACAGACAGACAGACAGTACAGACAGACAGACAGACAGACAGACAGACAGACAGTACAGACAGACAGGACAGTACAGACAGACAGACAGACAGACAGGACAGTACAGACAGACAGGACAGTACAGACAGACAGACAGACAGACAGACAGACAGTACAGCATACCTTTGAGTTTCTGGGTCTGCTTCTTCAGGAAGTCCAGGGGCTTGGTGTCGACCTTGCCCTCCCCTCCCAGGGTGTTGAGGGATGTGCTGGAGCCCAGGTTCTTTCCGTCCTTGGACTCAGCGTGAGACATACTGGACAAGCTTTGGGAGCGAGATTTCTTCAGCTCGCTCTTCTCCGCGTCCGTGGCGTCTGTTGTTAGCGTTTCCTCATCACAGGAGACGCGGCGAGGGTTGGAGCTCTTGAACAGCTTCAGAGAAGGGAAAGGCTTCAGAATCTTACTGGGCTCCTTGTCTTTCCTCTGTGACCCTGAGCTGCTGTCTTTCCTCTGTGACTCCGAGCTGCTGTCTTTCCTCTGTGACTCCGAGCTGCTGTCTTTCCTCTGTGACTCTGAGCTGCTGTCTTTCCTCTGTGACTCCGAGCTGCTGTCTTTCCTCTGTGACTCCGAGCTGCTGTCTTTCCTCTGTGACTCCGAGCTGCTGTCTTTCCTCTGTGACTCTGAGCTGCTGTCTTTCCTCTGTGACTCCGAGCTGCTGTCTTTCCTCTGTGACTCCGAGCTGCTGTCTTTCCTCTGTGACTCCGAGCTGCTGTCTTTCCTCTGTGACTCCGAGCTGCTGTCTTTCCTCTGCGACTCCGAGCTGCTGTCTTTCCTCTGCGACTCCGAGCTGCTGTCTTTCCTCTGCGACTCCGAGCTGCTGTCTTTCCTCTGCGACTCCGAGCTGCTGTCTTTCCTCTGGACTGTGGAAGTAGAAGGCTCAAAGGTTTTGAATCTTGAGGTGATGGACAGTTTGCGTGCTCGCTCTAATGTGGCTGGGACTTCTGGTTTCATCGGGGCAGGCTCTGGAGCAGTCACAGAGAACGAGGGGACTTTGGGGGCTGAGGTGGTGGTGGTGGTGGACGAAGTGGTGGTGGAAGAAGGGGTGGTGGTGGAAGTGGTGGTGGTGGTGGAAGTGGTGGTGGAAGAAGGCGTGGTGGTGGAAGAAGAAGTGGTGGTGGAGGAGGAGGTGGTGGAAGAAGTAGTGTTTGAGAGGTCTGGTGTCTTCTGAAGTGGTCCTTTCATCGCGGCCTCTTTGGATGCGTTTCTCTTAGCAGCCAGCTCCTTGAAGTACTGCAGTCTATTGGAAGGGTCATTCATGTTCAACGGCTGGGGGGGATCTGTAGATGCTGGGGTGACTTTGGGGGGCATAGCCTCCTCTTTTAACCCAACTTCTTTCTCTTCGTCTTCCTTCTTCTTCTCTCTCTCGTTCTCCTCTGCCTTCTTCCGCCACTCGAAGGGTTCCCGGGACTTGGAAAATCTCTTCTCCAGGATCTGTTGGACGATGGAGGTGGTGCGAAGCATGTCGGATTCCTCATCCTCCTCATTGGCCACCTGCATCAAATCAAATTAAGCTTTATTTGTGTGGCACATACATTTTATGCAAGGTAGCGATACAATGACCAAAAAATACAAATCCAAATGAAATAAAACCAATCAGAGATGATTTGAAAGATAATAAAGACCTTCATGCCCAGGCCTCCCAGGTGGGTCTCCGTCTTGGAGGAGGAGAAGATGAGGGAAGAGCGCAGCCGGGAGCTCCTCTGGAGCATCGGGTTGATCCGTGTCCGGAACGACTCGTGTTTGGAGAGCACAACCTCTCCCGAAGCCTCCCTCGACGATGGCATCTCCACATCCACCCCCACCTCCCTCTCTCGGTCTTTCTCTCTCGCTCTCTCCCGCTCTATGGTCCTGCTGTCGGCCCCGTCCTTTCTCGTGCTCTGGGGCATGAAGGGCTTGCCGTACAGTGGTGGTCGGATATCCGGTCTAGGCTTGGAGGGGACATTCGGAGGCTCTCTCGCTTCAAAGCGGGATACAGACCCCTCACTGGCGTATGGTTTTCCCTCAGACTCTGGGTCTTGGAAAGCATCAGGGCCCAAAGGTTGTGGCAGCCCCTCCTCTCCTGTGTCTTCGTAGGTGCTGAGGTAGGAGTTGATCCTCCAGCTGCGGAGGCCCTGTTTGACTTTGGGGTCCTGGTCTGCCTCTGCTGGGACGGGGAACAGCTGCTTCTCTGGGGGGTTGGGATGGGTGGGGGACGACTGGCAGACGTAGGGCTGGCCCACCGTCGGCCTCTTGTGGTCGCTGCCACCTCCGTACCTGGAGAGGTGAGAGGGGGTTACTTTAGTTTGGCCACATTTCTACTGATATGGTTGAGACAACATTTTGACCTAAACTTTGTGTGTGTGTCACTAAACGCTTCATCAAATAACTGTAGTGGGAGCAACAGTGAAAAGACATTAGTTCTCATTCTTCAGTCCAGTGGACCCTCCATACCACGTACCTCCCCCCTGCCGGTGGTGGTCCCGGGTTGTGTTTCAGGTCCTGAGAGGAGAGGTAGTCTCTGCCGTAGTCCTCTGGACCAGGAGGTTCCTCATGGGGGTAACCTGAGTCAGAGTACTGGTCCAGCGCTGGTCTGTTCCTCAGCCTGTTGTAGCGTCCATGGCCTGACCCATGTCCTCCTAGCCCCGAGCCTAGCCCCAGCCCCGGCATTAACCCAGGTCCCTCACCGCCCTGGTAGTAGTGGCTGGACTGGCTCTGCTCCCTGGAATACAGAAATAGTCATAAATCATCATTGTCATCATGAGTAGCAGCAGAACCATCATCATCATCATTTTCATAACCCAACATGCTTTACATATGACAGATTATTTTATTAAAGATTACAACATGCTTTACATATGACAGATTATAACTAGGGCCAGAGTTTTGCCTGATTTGATCACAATATTTATTCAAGCTGACAAAGACAACAAACAAACTAACAAACTAGTGAACTAACTAAGGAACTAACTACCAAACTACCAAACTAACTAATGAACTAAGGAACTAACTACCAAACTAACTAATGAACTAAGGAACTAACTACCAAACTAACTAATGAACTAAGGAACTAACTACCAAACTACCAAACTAACTAATGAACTAAGGAACTAACTACCAAACTAACTAATGAACTAAGGAACTAACTACCAAACTAACTAATGAACTAAGGAACTAACTACCAAACTAACTAATGAACTAAGGAACTAACTACCAAACTAACTAATGAACTAAGGAACTAACTACCAAACTACCAAACTAACTAATGAACTAAGGAACTAACTACCAAACTAACTAATGAACTAAGGAACTAACTACCAAACTACCAAACGAACTAATGAACTAAGGAACTAACTACCAAACTAACTAATGAACTAAGGAACTAACTACCAAACTAACTAATGAACTAAGGAACTAACTACCAAACTAACTAATGAACTAAGGAACTAACTACCAAACTAACTAATGAACTAAGGAACTAACTACCAAACTAACTAATGAACTAAGGAACTAACTACCAAACTAACTAATGAACTAACTACCAAACTAACTAATGAACTAACTACCAAACTAACTAATGAACTAAGGAACTAACTACCAAACTAACTAATGAACTAAGGAACTAACTACCAAACTAACTAATGAACTAAGGAACTAACTACCAAACTAACTAATGAACTATGGAACTAACTACCAAACTAACTAATGAACTAAGGAACTAACTACCAAACTAACTAAGGAACTAACTACCAAACTACCAAACTAACTAATGAACTAAGGAACTAACTACCAAACGAACTAATGAACTAAGGAACTAACTAGTACCTGTGGTAGTGCTGCTCTGTCTCCTCCTGGTTGTTGATGACTCTGTGCTTCATGTACTGTCTGGAAGAGGAGTAGCTCTCCTGGGTTCCCTCTGCGTTGCTTTGACCCTTATAGTCACTGGCACTTATCTCCATCTGCCTGGGACCACCGGAAACACAGACAAACACTTTAATATGGGAACAGTAGAAACATACACTTTAATATACTAAGTTACAGTCGCTAGTGAAAGTCTACACACCCCTTGCACAGTTTTTAACATTTTACCTCTTTAAAATAACATTTTACATGGGATTCAATTAAATCTTCCCAAGTATGAACTCTGGGGTGTGAAGACATAAGCAATCAAGAAATCTTCGCTTTTTAATATTCAATTAGAAACATTTTCTATCATTTTCATTCACTTTGAAAATGTAGAGTAGGTTTTGTAGATCTGTAGAAAAATATAACATTAAATCCATTTTTAGATTTAATTTTAAGGCATCAAAATGTGAAGATGGTGCAAGTAGACTTGATTGACTTTGGCATCCTATTCCATCCACAGTGAAATATAGGGAATAGGGAATAGCACGCCATTGCAGAGGCAACTTTCATTGTGATAGTGAGTTCTACATAAAATCTAGTTCTACATAAATCTGGTTTTAAATAATACATCTATGTGCACCGTCCCACCTGGAGACCATGGAGCGGCCCTGCTCCAGGAAGGACTGCTGCATCCTGAACTGCTGCGACGCTGCAAACGTCCCAAGATTCAGTCCTCCTCCGGATTCTATGGCATGTCGGAACAGGTCATCCCTACGGAATGCAGAACGCTCAGGTTCCCCTCCTCCGAAGGGGTAGCCCGTAAGTTCCGGGGTGTGTCGTTGGAAACCCAGAGGGTGTCGAAGGGGCCCCTTCATGCCGAACTGGTTGCCGTAGTAACTGCTGCTGCTGCTGCTGTCAGAGGAGACGGGCACTAGGGCGTGGTCTACGGTGAGAGGCTGTGATTGGGCGAACAGGATGCGGAACTCCTCGTCAAAGGTGGTGACTAGTTCTCCCAGGAAGAGATGAGCGATGCAGCGATGCAGCTTCTCGTAGGACCACATGAAACTAGAGGAAACAGGAAATGACACGTTAGCTTCTACACTAAAGAGGTATCTGATATCTGTTCTATATTTCTATGCTCACCTGTAGTTTCCGCTGAGCACGGCCCTGCAGTCAGCCAATAGGAAGCGGTCTTTCACCTGTCCTTTAAACGACTTCCCTGTCCGACAGAAATACGTCACTCCCGCCACAGTCCGCACACGCATCATCTGTAAAACACACACACACACACACACGAGCACACGCACAAAAGTTATTCAGAGTCACAAGGGCTTAATGTCTTTACTAAATGGTGTTATTCTGTAGTGGGTTCTAAGCGTAATCCAACCAGTTTAGCCGCTCTGTTGACATTTATGTAACCAGGCTCAGGTCTTGTCTGACTCAGTCACACGTCATGTCGTAGCCCAGTAGGTAAATGCATTACATTACAGCTATGAGGCAGTGGCTTGCTGCCAGTCAACACCAAAACACTGCTATACTGTCTTTAAGACTGTAGGGCAGGGTTTGTCAAACCATTGTAACTACTGACATTCCTGCACACCCAGAATGTCTTCAGGAACATAGGTTTCTATGGGGAAACGTGAGTCACCCTGCCTAAAATAGTTCAACTAGGGGAAACACTGAGACTCACATGGACAAGGTCTAGGTTGATCTTGCAGTTAGTCACCATGGAGACGAAGTGATGGGCGTTCTGTTCGTCCAATAGGATGTAAACGGGGACGTTACGCGCCGTGGCATCCAGCAAGTCAGCAAACAGATCCACGTCTGTAAACATGTCCATCACCACGGCAATCACCTAGCAAAGCCCAATCAGAGACATGGAAATATCACATTAGCAAATTAAAAACAGAGGTCACAGGAGGCTGGTGGCACCTTAATAGGGGAGGACGGTACCGTGGTAATGACTGGAGCAGATGGTGGAATGGTATCAAATACATCAAACACCTTAATAGGGGAGGACGGTACCGTGGTAATGACTGGAGCAGATGGTGGAATGGTATCAAATACATCAAACACCTTAATAGGGGAGGACGGTACCGTGGTAATGACTGGAGCAGATGGTGGAATGGTATCAAATACATCAAACACCTTAATAGGGGAGGACGGTACCGTGGTAATGACTGGAGCAGATGGTGGAATGGTATCAAATACATCAAACACCTTAATAGGGGAGGACGGTACCGTGGTAATGACTGGAGCAGATGGTGGAATGGTATCAAATACATCAAACACCTTAATAGGGGTGGACGGTACCGTGGTAATGACTGGAGCAGATGGTGGAATGGTATCAAATACATCAAACACCTTAATAGGGGAGGACGGTACCGTGGTAATGACTGGAGCAGATGGTGGAATGGTATCAAATACATCAAACACCTTAATAGGGGAGGACGGTACCGTGGTAATGACTGGAGCAGATGGTGGAATGGTATCAAATACATCAAACACCTTAATAGGGGAGGACGGTACCGTGGTAATGACTGGAGCAGATGGTGGAATGGTATCAAATACATCAAACACCTTAATAGGGGAGGACGGTACCGTGGTAATGACTGGAGCAGATGGTGGAATGGTATCAAATACATCAAACAGACGGTTTCCATTTGATCCGTTCCAGACATCATTATGAGCCGTCCTCCCCTCACCAGCCTCCACTGCATTAGGTTTATTTAGCAACGTTGTATATGAAAAATACAGAAAGTGTGATACCATTTAAAAGCAACTTTAGCCTGTCCTTTATAATACTGTATGGAATCACACTGTCTTGTAC
>NC_138304.1:99053597-99201097 GCF_965601325.2 Salmo salar
CACACACACACACACACACACACACACACACACACACACACACACACACAGAGAGAGTTATCACACACACACACATTGAGTCATCACACACACGCACATACACACAAAGAGTCATTACACGCACATACACACACAAACACTGATTTATCAAACACTCACTCTGAGTTATCACACACTGACACGCAGACACACATTCATGCGTACACACACACACACACACACACACACACACACACACACACACACACACACACACACACACACACATACATTCCTATTGTACCTGTAGGTCTGTCTCCACCAGAGCATCAATGGCAAGACGGTATTCTTCTCTGTAGTGGGGGGGCAGGAAGTTAGGGTCCAGCGGGTTGTCCCCGAAGTCCGAACTCTGGGACCTGTGGGCCATGATGGGGTCAGGGCTAGGGTAAAGGGGTTAGGGGCTAGAGTAAAGGGGTTACGGTAAAGGGGCTAGGGGTTAGAGGTTAGGGGCTAGGGTAAACGGGTTAGGGGCTAGGGTAAAGGGGTTAGGGGCTAGGGTAAAGGGGTTAGGGGCTAGGGTAAAGGGGTTAGGGGCTAGGGTAAAGGGGTTAGGGTAAAGGGTAAAGGGACAAAGCTGTGGGAGAAATATAGATGCAAAATTGTTACTTTATTTAGTAAGTTTTCCTCTATTAATACAAGCATCTCCTCAACAAAGATGTTGGAACAGAGCAAACACACCCTGCTGCCTAGTGTATAGAAACACTCTATCAACAGTCACAACACAACACCTACAGTACATTCTGAAAGTATTCAGACCCCTTCACTTTTTCCACATTTTGTTACATTACAGCCTTATTCTAAAATGGATTAAAATAAAAAATGTCCTCATCAATTTATACACAATACCCCATAATGACAAAACGAAAACAGGTTTTTAGACATTTTTGCAAATGTATTAAAAACAAAAAACAGAAATACCTTATTTACATAAGTATTCAGACCCTTTGCTATGAGACTTGAAATTGAGCTCAGGTGCATCCTGTTTCCATTGATCATCCTTGAGATGTTTCTACAACTTGATTGGAGTCCACCTTTGTTAAATTCAATTGATTGGACATGATTTGGAAAGACACACCTGTCTATATAAGGTCCAACTGTTGACAGTGCATGTCAGAGCAAAAACCAAGCCATGATGTCGAAGGAATTGTCTGTAGAACTCCGAGACAGGATTGTGTCGAGGCACAGATCTGGGGAAGGTTACCAAAACATTTCTGCAGCATTGATGGTCCCCAAGAACACAGTGACCTCCATCATTCTTAAATGGAAGAAGTTTGGAACCACCAAGACTATTCCTAGAGCTGGCCCCTGGCCAAACTGAGCAATCGGGGAGAAGGGCCTTGTTCAGGGAGGTGACCAAGAACCTGATAGTCACTCTGACAGAGCTCCAGAGTTCCTCTGTGGAGATGGGAGAACCTTCCAGAAGGACAACCATCTCTGCAGCACTCCACCAATCAGGCCTTTATGGTAGAGTGGCCAGACGGAAGCCACTCCTCAGTAAAAGGCACATGACAGCCCGCTTGGAGTTTTCCAAAAACCTGACAGAGCTTGAGAGGATCTGCAGAGAATAATGGGAGAAACTCCCTAAATACAGGTGTGCCATGATTGTAGTGTCATACCCAAGAAGACTCTAGGCTTTAATCGCTGCCAAAGGTGCTTCGACAAAATAGTGAGTAAAGGGTCTGAATTCTGATGTAAATGTGATATTGCGATTTTTTTGTTTTTATAAATTTGCTAAAATTTCTAAAAACCTGTTTTTGCTTTGTCATTATGGGGTATTGTATGTAGATTGATGAGGGGGGAAAACGATTTAATCAATTTTAGATTAAGGCTGTATTGTAACAAAATGTGGAAAAAGTCAAGGGGTCTGAATGCTTTCTGAATGCATTGTATACTGTCCTGAGAGAGGGCGAGAGAGACAGAAGCAAGCTAGTCCTGGAGCTCTGTCCACAAACACAAACAGACCCCACAGAGCCCCAGGACAGCAACACAATTAGACCCACATCAAATCATGAGAAAACAAAAAGATAATTACTTGACACGTGAAAAAATGTACAAACAAACTGAGCAAACTAGAATGCTATTTGGCCCTAATCAGAGAGTACACAGTGGTAGAATACCTGACCTCTGTGACTGACCCAAACATAAGGAAAGCTTTGACAATGTATAGACTCAGTGAGCATAGCCTTGCTATTGAGAGAGGCCGCCGTAGGCAGACCTGGCACTCAAGAGAAGACAGGCAATGTGCACACTGCCCACAAAATGAGGTGGAAACTGAGCTGCACAGCCTAACCTCCTGCCAAATGTATGACCATATTAGAGACACATATTTCCCTCAGATTACACAGACCCACAAATAATTTGAAAACAAACCCAATTTTCATAAACTCCCATTACTATTGGGTGAAATACCACAGTGTCTCATCACAGCAACCAGTGAAGAACTTAAACCACTGTAAATACAACCCATATTTATTTTCCCTTTTGTACTTGAACTATTTGCACATAATATGATGGAGAGAGAGAGAGAGAGAGAGAGAGAGAGAGAGAGAGAGAGAGAGAGAGAGAGAGAGATGTAGACAGGATCATCCATAGTAGTGCTGAGTAAACATGTTTTACAGGTGCGTCAGGCTGCAAGGTACTATAAATAATATAATTATAGGTAATATAATTATAGGTAATATCATTCCAGGTAATATCATTATAGGTAATATCAATCCAGTCTGGATTCCTATCCTATAGCACCTACAGTTGAAGTCGGAAGTTTACATACACTTAGGTTGGAGTCATTAAAACTTGTTGGAGTCATTAAAACTTGTTAACAAACTATAGTTTTGGCAAGTCGGTTAGGACATCTACTTTGTGCATGACACAAGTAATTTTCCAACAATTGTTTACAGACAGATTATTTCACGTATAATTCACTGTATCACAATTCCAGTGGGTCAGAAGTTTACATACACTAAGTTGACTGTGCCTTTAAACAGCTTGGAATATTCCAGAAAATGATGTCATGGCTTTAGAAGTTTCTGATAGGCTAATTGACATAATTTGAGTCAATTGGAGGTGTACCTGTGGATGTATTTCAAGGCCTACCTTCAAACTCAGTGCCTCTTTGCTTGACATCATGGGAAAATCAAAAGAAATCAGCCATGACCTCAGAAAAAAAATTGTAGACCTCCACAAGTCTGGTTCATCCTTGGGAGCAATTTCCAAACGCCTGAAGGAACCACATTCGTCTGTACAAACAATAGTACGCAAGTATAAACACCATGGGACCACGCAGCCATCATACCGCTCAGGAAGGAGACGCGTTCTGTCTCCTAGAGATGAATGTACTTTGGTGCGAAAAGTGCAAATCAATCCCAGAACAACAGCAAAGGACCTTGTGAAGATGCTGGAGGAAACAGGTACAAAAGTATCAATATCCACAGTAGAACGAGTCCTATATCGACATAACATGAAAGGTCGCTCAGCAAGGAAGAAGCCACTGCTCCAAAACTGCCATAAAAAAGCCAGACTACGGTTTGCAACTGCACATGGGGACAAAGATCGTACTTTTTGGAGAAATGTCCTCTGGTCTGATGAAACAAAAATATAACTGTTTGGCCATAATGACCATCGTTATGTTTGGAGGAAAAAGGGAGACGCTTGCAAGCCAAAGAACACCATCCCAACCATGAAGCACGGGGGTGGCAGCATCATGTTGTGGGGGTGCTTTGCTGCAGGTTGGACTGGTGCACTTCACAAAATAGATGGCATCATGAGGATGGAAAATCATGTGGATATATTAAAGCAACATCAATACATCAGTCAGGAAGTTAAAGCTTGGTCGCAAATGGGTCTTCCAAATGGACAATGACCCCAAGCATACTTCCAAAGTTGTGGCAAAATGGCTTAAGGACAACAAAGTCAAGGTATTGGAGTGGCCATCACAAAGCCCTGACCTCAATCCCATAGAACATTTGTGGGCAGAACTGAGAAAGGAGGCCTACAAACCTGACTCAATTACACCAGCTCTGTCAGGAGGAATGGGACAAAATTCACCCAACTTATTGTGGGAAGCTTGTGGAAGGCTACCCGAAACGTTTGACCCAAGTTAAACAATTTAAAGGCAATGCTACCAAATACTAATTGAGTGTATGTAAACTTCTGACCCACTGGGAATGTGATGAAAAAAATAAAAGCTGAAATAAATCATTCTCTCTACTATTATTCTGACATTTCACATTCTTAAAATAAAGTGGTGATCCTAACTGACCTAAAACAGGGAATTTTACTAGGATTAAATGTCAGGAATTGTGAAAAACAGTTTATATGTATTTGGCTAAGGTGTATATAAACTTCCGACTTCAACTGTATATTCACGAATAACAATTATACATGACGCTATTGAGTCATATCTAAAAACCTGTCTGAGACTAACACATATGCTGTTACATATGATCACAGTGCTATACCTGTTTGGAGTGACATTGATGACGTGCAGTGCTTGATTTGGGCCGGAACTGTCCGGAGCGCCATACCGGCACTTATAATGTTGGGGTAATTGCGTACTGGCTCCTCTATTAAAACAAAGTAGCCTATCACCGGCCCAGTTTGACACGCAGAAACGGTTGATCAAAGCGGAATAAGGTTCTGGATCTGCGTTGAATAGCAATTGAGAGTGGGCATTAAATTCCTGATTCCGCTTTGTTCAAATTTATTTACCGCAGGTCTGTGAATCTGTGCGTGACCCTAAACTGTTCGAGATTGCGCAGATTGAAAATTTGATCCCTGATTTATTGAATGGGGGAATAATTACATATAGACAAAAGTATTTGGTTGTAATGTTGTAATACTTTATATCAAGGGTGGCAACCATCCTCCAGGACAGCTACTGGGCGTGAAGGCCTCATTGTAGCCTAAACATCAGCTTCTCAACAGACCTTGATAGGCAGACTGTTTCAGGGCTGAATCAAAAGGCCAAGCCTGCACAGCCAGAAGCTCTCCAGATGGAGGGTTGAAAACGTGTGACTAACAGTGCAGTTCTACTTTGTGTGTGTGTGTGTGTGTGTGTGGGGGGGGGGGGGGGGGGGTTAGTGGCTTGATAAAGGGCACACCAGGAGATATCAGGCCTACATGGGATCAGACACAGCAGCCTTCCAGTCTCAATAATGCTTATTCTATAATAATAGTCATGAAAATGTGGTTAAAAGTCATGGAAAAGTAATGAGAAATGTATATGAACTCTTAACAGTGAATAATCACAGGTCTCTATAGCATAATGTAATTTGTACATTTCGGGGGAAAAAGAGTCTAATGGACCGACTTGGAAAAATACAGCTGCTGCACTTCTTTCAACCCAAGTCACTGGTGACGTGTTTATACACATCTACTAACCGAACCGCAAAGCTAAGAGTGTTCCACTCGCTGGGACAATACCAGACGGTCTGCCATTACACCATATTCCTTGCACTGCACAGGGTGGCATTTACTGGGCATGCTCTGAACACATGATGAGGCCCGAACACATGTAAGCTAGACAGGAAGTGTTTTCCCCTGTTTGCTCACATAACCATGGAAACCTGCGGTCTGTGACTGATTTAGCCTGGGCGACTGACTGAGTGTGTGTTTGTGTATTTGAGAGAATGTGAGTGCATTCATGAGAGACTATGATTATGACTGGGGTGAATTAGTGCATTCATGAGAGAGTATGATTATGACTGGGTGGATGAGTGCATTCATGAGAGACTGTGATTATGACTGGGTGGATGAGTGCATTCATGAGAGAGTATGATTATGACTGGGTGGATGAGTGCATTCATGAGAGACTATGATTATGACTGGGTGAATGAGTGCATTCATGAGAGAGTATGATTATGACTGGGTGGATGAGTGCATTCATGAGAGAGTATGATTATGACTGGGTGGATGAGTGCATTCATGAGAGAGTATGATTATGACTGGGTGGATGAGTGCATTCATGAGAGAGTATGATTATGACTGGGTGGATGAGTGCATTCATGAGAGAGTATGATTATGACTGGGTGGATGAGTGCATTCATGAGAGAGTATGATTATGACTGGGTGGATGAGTGCATTCATGAGAGAGTATGATTATGACTGGGTGGATGAGTGCATTCATGAGAGAGTATGATTATGACTGGGTGGATGAGTGCATTCATGAGAGAGTATGATTATGACTGGGTGAATGAGTGCATTCATGAGAGAGTATGATTATGACTGGGTGAATGAGTGCATTCATGAGAGAGTATGATTATGAATGGGTTGTTTGCAGCCTACAGTATGCTAATTAGCTGTCTGTAATAGTGTGTATG
This sequence comes from Salmo salar, assembly GCF_965601325.2. Classification (NCBI taxonomy): domain Eukaryota; kingdom Metazoa; phylum Chordata; class Actinopteri; order Salmoniformes; family Salmonidae; genus Salmo; species Salmo salar. The sequence goes on from NC_138304.1 coordinate 99,059,954, forward strand.
TGTTTTATATGTTTTGTAAACTTCCACACACCTAGAGCTATAGGTAACCATAGTAACCAGGTAGGTTAGAGTCATAACCAGCAGCACTGTGAGTCATCTACTAGCCAAGACTGCTACTCTAAAATCACAGGATATCTTTGTCATATCTGATTAAGTCTGCACTAACCTGTCGTCTGAGGTATGTTATTATGTCAGAGCGAGTGCCTACCTGTATTGGTGCAGTTACACCACCTGACCTGAGGACAAGTACAGGTTACACAACACACAGATAACACCTTCAGATCAGGAGAACACAGAGAGAGATAACACCTTCAGATCAGGAGAACACAGAGAGGGATAACACCTTCAGATCAGGAGAACACAGAGAGAGATAGATAACACCTTCAGATCAGTAGAACACAGAGAGAGAGAGAGATAACACCTTCAGATCAGGAGAACACAGAGAGAGAGAGAGAGAGAGAGATAACACCTTCAGATCAGGAGAACACAGAGAGAGAGAGAGATAACACCTTCAGATCAGTAGAACACAGAGAGAGAGAGAGAGAGATAACACCTTCAGATCAGGAGAACACAGAGAGAGAGAGAGAGAGAGAGATAACACCTTCAGATCAGGAGAACACGAGAGAGAGAGAGAGAGAGATAACACCTTCAGATCAGTAGAACACAGAGAGAGAGAGAGAGAATAACACCTTCAGATCAGTAGAACACAGAGAGAGAGAGAGAAAAGAGAGAACAGAGAGAGAGAGAGAGAGAGAGATAACACCTTCAGATCAGTAGAACACAGAGAGAGAGAGAGATAACACCTTCAGATCAGGAGAACAGCGAGAGAGAGAGAGAGAGAGATAACACCTTCAGATCAGGAGAACACAGAGAGAGAGAGAGAGAGAGAGAGAGATAACACCTTCAGATCAGGAGAACAGCGAGAGAGAGAGAGAGAGAGATAACACCTTCAGATCAGTAGAACACAGAGAGAGAGAGAGAGAGATAACACCTTCAGATCAGTAGAACACAGAGAGAGAGAGAGATAACACCTTCAGATCAGTAGAACACAGAGAGAGAGAGAGAGAGATAACACCTTCAGATCAGTAGAACACAGAGAGAGAGAGAGATAACACCTTCAGATCAGTAGAACAGAGAGAGAGAGAGAGAGAGAGAGATAACACCTTCAGATCAGTAGATCACAGAGAGAGAGAGAGAGAGAGAGAGATAACACCTTCAGATCAGTAGAACACAGAGAGAGAGAGATAACACCTTCAGAACAGTAGAACACGAGAGAGAGAGAGAGAGAGATAACACCTTCAGATCAGTAGAACACAGAGAGAGAGAGAGAGATAACACCTTCAGATCAGTCGAACACAGAGAGAGAGAGATAACACCTTCAGATCAGTAGAACACAGAGAGAGAGAGAGATAACACCTTCAGATCAGTCAAACAGAGAGAGAGAGATAACACCTTCAGATCAGTAGAACACAGAGAGAGAGAGAGAGAGATAACACCTTCAGATCAGTAGAACACAGAGAGAGAGAGAGATAACACCTTCAGATCAGTAGAACACAGAGAGAGAGAGAGAGAGACAGAGCAGAGAGAGAGAGAGAGAACACCTTCAGATCAGTAGAACACAGAGAGAGAGAGAGATAACACCTTCAGATCAGGAGAACACGAGAGAGCCCCAGCAGAGCCAGAGAGAGAGAGATAACACCTTCAGATCAGTAGAACACAGAGAGAGAGAGAGAGAGATAACACCTTCAGATCAGTAGAACACAGAGAGAGAGAGATAACACCTTCAGATCAGTAGAACACAGAGAGAGATAACACCTTCAGAACAGTAGAACACAGAGAGAGCCCCAGCAGAGCCAGAGAGAGATAACACCTTCAGATCAGTAGAACACAGAGAGAGAGAGAGAGATAACACCTTCAGATCAGTAGAACACAGAGAGAGAGATAACACCTTCAGATCAGTAGAACACAGAGAGAGAGAGAGAGAGAGAGATAACACCTTCAGATCAGTAGAACACAGAGAGAGAGAGAGAGATAACACCTTCAGATCAGTAGAACACAGAGAGAGAGAGAGAGATAACACCTTCAGATCAGTAGAACACAGAGAGAGAGAGAGAGAGAGAGAGAGAGAGAGAGATAACACCTTCAGATCAGGAGAACACAGAGAGAGAGAGAGAGAGAGAGAGAGAGAGAAGAGAGAGAGAGAGATAACACCTTCAGATCAGGAGAACACAGAGAGAGAGAGAGAGATAACACCTTCAGATCAGTAGAACACAGAGAGAGATAACACCTTCAGATCAGTAGAACACTGAGAGAGAGAGATAACACCTTCAGATCAGTAGAACACAGAGAGAGAGAGATAACACCTTCAGATCAGTAGAACACTGAGAGATAACACCTTCAGGGTCAGGAGACCAAGTAGGAGTGTTACAGGAAAACTACTGCTGTAGTTAGGGTTCAGCCAATCAGACGCTGTTTTACTAGCTTTGAGGGAACAAAGAGCACACTGATTGGTGACAACATCCAGTGATTACAGTTTTTACCTGTCCAACAAGACACATTTACACACGGGACGACTATTTGTTTGATTTGTTGTGGCAACAACAACTTTGTCTTAACCTCTGGTAGTGAAACAGGACCAATGAAAGGAATCGTTCTGCTTTGTGTGTGTGTGTGTGTGTGTGTGTGTGTGTGTGTGTGTGTTTCTCAGCAAAGGGAAAGAGAAGGGAAGGACTGTTTACAAGGCAGTAAACAGTCAGGGCTTCATGCTTCATAATCCACTTAAACAGGATTTAATAAGCAGAGACCCAAACTCCCACTGCAGGCTATAAAGTCTATCTTCTCTGTCTGACTCAGAGATGCCTACCGCATGCGTGTTTAATCAATGTTCTGACTGCTCATTCTCTACATTCCTTTGTGAATGCTGAGAGAGCGGGGGACAGAGAAATAGATAGAGAGAGGGGGAGGGAAAGGGAATGATAGAGGGACCAAGGGAGAGAGGGAAAGAGAGAGAGAAAGGGAGTGAGGTAGAGAGACAGAACCGAGAGGAAGAGAGAAAATCTGTCTCTGTCTCAACACAGAAGCTGTACAACTACACACACACACACACACACACACACACACACACACACACACACACACACACACACACACACACACACACACAAAGTATTCATACCCCTTGACTTATTCCACATTTTGTTGTGTTACAGCCTGAATTCAAGAACAAATCACCCATCTACACACAATACCCCATAATGACAAAGTGAAAACATAATTTAGAAATGTTAGCAAATGTATTGAAAATGAAATACAGACATATCTAATTTACATAAGTATTCACACTCCTGAGTCAATACATGTTAGAATCCCCTTTGGCAGCGATTACAGTTGTGAGTCTTTCTGGGTAAGTCTCTAAGAGTGATTACAGCTGTGAGTCTTTCTGGGTAAGTCTCTAAGAGTGATTACAGCTGTGAGTCTTTCTGGGTAAGTCTCTAAGAGTGATTACAGTTGTGAGTCTTTCTGGGTAAGTCTCTAAGAGTGATTACAGCTGTGAGTCTTTCTGGGTAAGTCTCTAAGAGTGATTACAGCTGTGAGTCTTTCTGGGTTAGTCTCTAAGAGTGATTACAGCTGTGAGTCTTTCTGGGTAAGTCTCTAAGAGTGATTACAGCTGTGAGTCTTTCTGGGTAAGTCTCTAAGAGTGATTACAGCTGTGAGTCTTTCTGGGTAAGTCTCTAAGAGTGATTACAGCTGTGAGTCTTTCTGGGTTAGTCTCTAAGAGTGATTACAGCTGTGAGTCTTTCTGGGTAAGTCTCTAAGAGTGATTACAGCTGTGAGTCTTTCTGGGTAAGTCTCTAAGAGTGATTACAGCTGAGTCTTTCTGGGTAAGTCTCTAAGAGTGATTACAGCTGTGAGTCTTTCTGGGTAAGTCTCTAAGAGTGATTACGGCTGTGAGTCTTTCTGGGTAAGCCTCTAAGAGTGATTACAGCTGTGAGTCTTTCTGGGTAAGTCTCTACAACTGGATTATATCGCTATTTGCCCATTATTATTTTTTAAATTCTTCAAGCTCTGTCAAATTGGTTGTTGATCATTGCTAGACAGCCATTTTCAAGACTTGCCATAGATTGAAGTCATAACTGTAACTAGGCCACTCAGGAACATTCACTGTCTTGGTAATTAACTCCAGTATAAATTTGTTCTTGTGTTTTAGGTTATTGTCCTGCTGAAAAGTGAATTCATCTCCCAGTGTCTGGTGGAAAGCAAACTGAACCAGGTTTTCATCTAGGAGTTTGCCTGTGCTTAGAGCCATTCTGTTAATTTATTTATCCTGAAAAACTCCCCAGTCCTTAATGATGACAAGCATACCCATAACATGATGCAGCCACCACTATGCTTTAAAATATGAAGAGTGGTACTCAGTAATGTGTTGTGTTGGATTTGCCCAAAACATAACACTTTGTATTCAGGACAGAAAGTTAATTGCTTTGCCACATCTTTAGAAGTATTTCTTTAGTGGCTTGTTGCAAACAGGATGCATGTTTTGGAATAACTTTCATTCTGTACAGGTTTCCTTCTTTTCACTCTGTCAATTAGGTTAGTGTTGTGGAGTAACTACAATGTTGTTGATCCATCCTCAGTTTTCTATCCCAGCCATTAAACTGTTTTAAAGTCACCTTTGGTCTCATGGTGAAATCTCGGAGCGGTTTCCTTCCTCTCCATTAACTGAGTTAGGAAGGACGCCTGTATCTTTGTAGTGACTGGGTGTATTGATGCACCATCCAGAGCTTAATTAATAACTTCACTATGCTCAAATGGATATTCAATGTCTGCTTTTTTTTTACCCATCTACCAATAGGTGCCCTTCTTTGCGAGGCACTGGAAAACCTCCCTGGTCTTTGTGGTTGAATCATTGCTTCGACTGAGGGACCTTACAGATAACTGTGTGGGTAGTCAGAGATGAGGTAGTCATTCAACAATCATGTTAATGTCACGTCCTGACCAGTATAAGGGTTATTTGTTATTGTAGTTTGGTCAGGATGTGGCAGAGGGTATTTGTTTTATGTGGTTCGGGGTGGTGTTTTTGGAGAAGGGTATTTGATTTATGTATTCCGGGGTTTTTGGGCACTGTTCCTTGTTTATGTATTTCTATGTTTAGTCTAGTTGGTTGTATTTCTATGTTTAGGTTAATGGGGGGTTGGACTCTCAATTGGAGGCAGGTGCTTTCTCGTTGCCTCTGATTGAGAGTCCTATATATGGTTATGTGTTTGGTTTAGTGTTTGTGGGAGATTGTTTCTTGTTTTGCTGAGTGTGCCTGACAAGACTGTTTTGTTGTTCGTGAGTTCGTTTTGTTTTGTTGTTTTTGGTGTTCTTGTTATTTAAATAAATAGATGAGCATCCACATTCCTGCTGCGTTTTGGTCCTCCCTTCCAGACGACAACTGTGACAGTTAAACACTATTATTGCACACAGAGTGAGTCCATGCAACTAATTATGTGACTTGTTAAGCACATTTTTACTCCTGAACTTATTTAGGCTTGTCATAACAAAGGAGTTTAATACTTATTGACTCAAGACATTTCAGATTTCATTTTTAATTTTAAAGTCAAGGGGTGTGAATACTTTCTAAAGGCTCTGTAGAAACACCTCATACATACACATCTCACACACACACACACACACCTCATTAAACAAACACACAGATTGATCCAGCATACCGATCCAGTTTTACAATCGTTCAGAGAGAGACAGAGAGAGGGAGACAGAGAGAGAGACAGAGAGAGACAGAGACAGAGAGACAGAGAGAGAGAGACACACAGATTGAGTGAGAGAGAGAGACATAGAGACACACAGAGTGAGTGAGTGAGAGAGAGATAAATAGAGAGAACGAGAAGGAGGGAGAAAGAGAGAGATAAATAGAGAGAGAGAGAGACACAGACACACAGAGTGAGTGAGTGAGAGATAAATAGAGAGAAAGAGAAGGAGGGAGAGAGAGAAGGAGAGAGAGAGAGAGAGAGAGAGACAGACAGACAGACAGACAGACAGACAGACAGACAGACAGACAGACAGACAGACAGACAGAGACACAGAAAGACAGACAGAGACACAGAAAGACAGACAGAGACACAGACAGACAGACAGAGACACAGACAGACAGAGAGAGACAGACACAGAGACAGACAGAGACACAGACAGAGACACAGACACAGAGAGACACAGACAGAGACAAAGACACAGACACACAGAGACAGAGACAGAGAGACAGAGACACACAGAGACAGAGAGACACACAGAGACAGAGAGACAGAGACACACAGAGACAGAGACACAGAGACAGAGACACACAGAGACAGAGACACAGACACACAGAGACAGAGAGACAGAGACACAGAGACACCGAGACACACAGAGACAGAAACAGAGAGACAGAGACACACAGAGGCAGAAACAGAGAGACCGAGACACACAGAGACAGAGACAGAGAAATGACACCCTATTCTATTCTGTTCACATCTGAAATGACACCCTATTCTATTCTGTTCACATCTGAAATGACACCCTATTCCATTCTGTTCACATCTGAAACGACACCCTATTCCATTCTGTTCACATCTGAAACGACACCCTATTCTATTCTGTTCACATCTGAAACGACACCCTATTCTATTCTGTTCACATCTGAAACGACACCCTATTCCATTCTGTTCACATCTGAAATGACACCCTATTCCCAACATAATTCACATAGGGCTCTGTCCAAAAGTAGTGCACTACATAGGAAATTAAGGCTGACACCCTATTCTATTCTGTTCACATCTGAAATGACACCCTATTCCATTCTGTTCACATCTGAAATGACACCCTATTCCCAACATAATTCACATAGGGCTCTGTCCAAAAGTAGTGCACTACATAGGAAATTAAGGTCTCATTTGAGACGCACAACAGATAGAAGTACTGTACCTCTACCTGTCCTATATCTTCACTGTTCTAACTGAAGAACCTCTACCTGTCCTATATCATCACTGTTCTAACTGAAGAACCTCTACCTGTCCTATATCATCACTGTTCTAACTGAGAGAACCTCTACCTGTCCTATATCATCACTGTTCTAACTGAGGAGCCTCTACCTGTCCTATATCATCACTGTTCTAACTGAAGAACCTCTACCTGTCCTATATCATCACTGTTCTAACTGAAGAACCTCTACCTGTCCTATATCATCACTGTTCTAACTGAAGAACCTCTACCTGTCCTATATCATCACTGTTCTAACTGAAGAACCTCTACCTGTCCTATATCATCACTGTTCTAACTGAAGAACCTCTACCTGTCCTATATCATCACTGTTCTAACTGAGAGTACCTCTACCTGTCCTATATCATCACTGTTCTAACTGAGAAACCTCTACCTGTCCTATATCATCACTGTTCTAACTGAGAAACCTCTACCTGTCCTATATCATCACTGTTCTAACTGAAGAACCTCTACCTGTCCTATATCATCACTGTTCTAACTGAAGAACCTCTACCTGTCCTATATCATCACTGTTCTAACTGAGGAACCCCTACCTGTCCTATATCATCACTGTTCTAACTGAGGAACCTCTACCTGTCCTATATCATCACTGTTCTAACTGAAGAACCTCTACCTGTCCTATATCATCACTGTTCTAACTGAAGAACCTCTACCTGTCCTATATCATCACTGTTCTAACTGAAGAACCTCTACCTGTCCTATATCATCACTGTTCTAACTGAGAAACCTCTATCTGTCCTATATCATCACTGTTCTAACTGAGAAACCTCTACCTGTCCTATATCATCACTGTTCTAACTGAGGAACCCCTACCTGTCCTATATTAGCACTGTTCTAACTGAGAAAACTCTACCTGTCCTATATCATCACTGTTCTAACTGAAGAACCTCTACCTGTCCTATATCATCACTGTTCTAACTGAAATACCTCTACCTGTCCTATATCATCACTGTTCTAACTGAGGAACCTCTACCTGTCCTATATCATCACTGTTCTAACTGAAATACCTCTACCTGTCCTATATCATCACTGTTCTAACTGAGAAACCTTTACCTGTCCTATATCATCACTGTTCTAACTGAAATACCTCTACCTGTCCTATATCATCACTGTTCTAACTGAGGAACCTCTACCTGTCCTATTTCATCACTGTTCTAACTGAAATAACTCTACCTGTCCTATATCATCACTGTTCTAACTGAAGAACCTCTACCTGTCCTATATATCACTGTTCTAACTGAAGAACCTCTACCTGTCCTATATCATCACTGTTCTAACTGAAGAACCTCTACCTGTCCTATATCATCACTGCTCTAACTGAGGAACCTCTACCTGTCCTATATCATCACTGTTCTAACTGAGAAACCTCTACCTGTCCTATATCATCACTGTTCTAACTGAAGAACCTCTACCTGTCCTATATCATCCCAGCCTGACTGAAAAGACAGCAGCACCACATACAATGACATTCAGATAGAAGCACACACCCTGCCTGGAATTAATTATTGTAAGCGACAACACACACATATGCCGTTTAGCAGACACTGTTATCCAAAGCAAATATGTTATGTATGTGAGGCCGGCCCCCTGGGAATCAAACCCACAATCCTTGCAATGCGACCGCCATACAGAACCACACTGAGCCATACAGAATCACACTGAGCCATACAGAACCACACTGAGCCCTACAAAACCACACTGAGCCATACAGAACCACACTGAGCCATACAGAACCACACTGAGCCATACAGAACCACACTGAGCCATACACTGAGACCTACAGAACCACACTGAGACCTACAGAACCACACTGAGCCATACACTGAGCCATACAGGATCACACTGAGCCATACAGGATCACACTGAGCCATTCAGGACCACACTGAGCCATACAGGACCACACTGAGCCATACACTGAGCCATGCAGAACCACACTGAGCCATAAACTGAGCCATACAGGATCACACTGAGCCATACACTGAGCCATACAGAACCACACTGAGCCATGCACTGAGCCATACAGGACCACACTGAGCCATACACTGAGCCATACAGGATCACACTGAGCCATACACTGAGCCATACACTGAGCCATACAGAACCACACTGAGCCATACAAAACCACACTGAGCCCTACAGAATCACACTGAGCCATACAGGATCACACTGAGCCATACAGGATCACACTGAGCCCTACAGGATCACACTGAGCCCTACAGGATCACACTGAGCCATTCAGGACCACACTGAGCCATTCAGGACCACACTGAGTCATACACTGAGCCATGCAGAACCACACTGAGCCATAAACTGAGCCATACAGGATCACACTGAGCCATACACTGAGCCATACAGAACCACACTGAGCCATACACTGAGCCATACAGGATCACACTGAGCCATACACTGAGCCATACAGAACCACACTGAGCCATACAGGACCACACTGAGCCATACACTGAGCCATGCAGAACCACACTGAGCCATACACTGAGCCATACAGAACCACACTGAGCCATACAGAACCACACTGAGCCATACAGGACCACACTGAGCCATACACTGAGCCATACAAGACCACACTGAGCCATACACTGAGCCATACAGAACCACACTGAGCTATACAGAACCACACTGAGCCATACATGACCACACTGAGCCATACAGGACCATACTGAGCCATACAGGACCACACTGAGCCATACACTGAGCCATACAAGACCACACTGAGCCATACAGGATCACACTGAGCCATACAGGATCACACTGAGCCATACACTGAGCCATACAGGATCACACTGAGCCATAGACTGAGCCATACAGGACCACACTGAGCCATACAGGACCACACTGAGCCATACAGGACCACACTGAGCCATACAGGACCACGGATAGACAATGCAAACATAAAGGGTGCAGCCTTGACAGCATATATTGCCTAACAGGAGGAACACGAACACACACACACAATGAAGGCAGCACAGTTTATTTTCACCTGGTCACAGATAGCTGTTGTGTTCTGCACTGAAGTCCACAAGCAAAGGGAAAAGGTGAGAGGAGGAAAGCGTGTAGATGCGAGAAGGAATTATACAACAAGCAAAGTGATGCTGTTTTTATGTGGCTGCTATGAAAGTGAACTGTGTGTGCTGTGGGTGATCAGGGGTGTATTCATTCCGCCGATTCTGTTGAAAAACATTTCTTAAACCGAAGCAAACGGAACGGGGATAGACTGAAAACCGAAATGACTGCATTAAAATGAGCCTATTTCAATCATACTAAAATACATTTCATGGTCAATCAATTGAGTTATATGTTGCTACTTGTTGATGTGTAGCCTGACATGGTACGCAATGGTGTGCCAAATTGGTGATTTAGTGCATTTTCATAGGATAAGCATTATAATAAGTCATCTCAATATAAAACAGATTGAAGGTTATACAGAGCATTCAGACCACTATTGTGTTAAGTTACAGCCTTATTCTAAAATGGATTAAATAGTTTTTCACATCAATCTACACACAATAGCCCATAATGACAAAGCAAAAACAGGTTTTTCGAAATGTTTGCAAATGTATTAAAAAAATAAACTGATTACATTTACATAAGTATTCAGACCCCTTTACCCTTTACTTACTTTCATCAAGGGTCTCTCTCTGTACTTTGCTCCGTTCATCTTTCCCTTGATCCTGACTAGTCTCCCAGTCCCTGCTGCTGAAAAACATCCCCACTGCATGATGTTGCCACCACCATGCTTCACCGTAGGGATGGTGCCAGGTTTCCTCCAGATGTGACACTTGGCATTCAGGCCAAAGAGTTCCATATTGGTTTCATCAGACCAGAGAATCTTATTTCTCATGGTCTGAGTCCTTTAGGTGCCTTCTGGCAAACTCCAAGCAGGCTGTCATGTGCCTTTTACTGAGGAGTGGCTTCCATCTGGCCACTCTACCATAAAGGCCTGATTGGTGGAGTCCTGCAGAGATTGTTGTCCTTCTGGGAGGTTCTCCCATCTCCACAGAGGAAATCTGGAGCTCTGTCAGAGTGACATTCGGGTTCTTGGTCACCTCCCTGACCAAGGCACTTCTCCCCTGATTGCTCAGTTTGGCCGGGCGGTCAGCTCAAGGAAGAATCTTGGTGGTTCCAAACTTCTTCTATTTAACAATGATGGAAGCCACTGTGTTCCTGGGGATTGTCAATGCTGCAGAAACGTTTTGGTACCGTTCCTCAGATCTGTTCCTCGACACAATCCTGTATCGGAGCTCTACGGACAATTCCTTCGACCTCATGGCTTGGTTTTTGCTTTGACATGCACTGTCAACTGTGGGACCTTATATAGACAGGTGTGTCTTTCCAAATCATGTCCAATCAACTGAATTTACTACAGGTGGACTCCAATCAAGTTGTAGAAACATCTCAAGGATGATCAATGGAAACAGGATGCACCTGAGCTCAATTTCGAATCTCATAGCAAAGGGTCTGAATACTTACATAAATAAGGTATTCTGTGTTTTATTTTTTAGTACATTTGCAAACATTTCTAAAAACCTGTTTTCACTTTGTCATTATGGGGTATTGTGTGCAGATTAATAACGAAATATACTAATTTAATACATTTTAGAATAAGGCTGTAACGTAACAAAATGTGGAAAATGTCAAGGGGTCTGAATACTTTCTGAATGGACTGTATATAAAATGACGGTTGTTGATGTGCCTTTCAGATATATTTCAGATGCATTTCAGATATAGTTCTGTACATTGGAATGTTGCAGTAACAGGACCTAGCATTGCATCTGTAAACAGACACATACCAACAGGTTCAGAGACAGTTTCTATCTACAAGCCATCAGACTGCTGAACACTTAAACTGGACTGACCACCTGCACTGACTCTCTGCACCTTAGCACACACACACACCCACACAGACACACACCCACACAGACACACACCCACACAGACACACACCCACACAGACACAAACATTCTTGCTACATGCACATCACTACTGCTGCAACCAGACTCTTATGATTGTTGATAAATACTTCACAATTTAAACACTTACCCCCCAATACTCCATTCACAAAAACACGTGTAAATATTGGACTATAAATTGTGCCTTCCTGTATTATACTTATGCTAAAATCTTTATTCTATTCTACTGAGACATTTACTTGAAGTATTGTTATATTTGATTATTTCTCTTTGTCGAAAACGAACCTGAAAGTAAGCATTTCGTTTGGATGGTGTACACCAATGTCTGTCCTGTACATGTGACTAATACAACTTGAAACACACACACACACACACACACACACACACACACACACACACACACACACACACACACACTCTGACAGTAGTACACTCACTGGCATGCAGGGAGTGTACTAAGCCTATTATCTGAAGTACTCTATGCACACTATCTGGACATGGACCAAAGTCTCAGTAAGATACAGAGCAGAACATCTGTACTCAGCAGATAGCCTAGTGGTTAGAGTGTTGGACTTGTAACCGAAAGGTTGCTAGATCGAATCCCCGAGCTGACAAGGGAAAAAAAAATTGGTCATTCTGCCCTTGAACAAGGCAGTTAACCCACTAGACTGTCATTGTAAATAAGAATTTGTTCTTAACTGACTTACCTAGTTAAATAAAGGTTAAATGACCAATTATATTAAAACTCAGCACACACACCTTCTGTATGGTAATTTACAACACAAAGGAAACGGAATATATCAATTGACTTTAGTCCAACTGTACATTAGGCCTATTAGAAAACACGGCGGGGTGTTTAACATACCGTCCTGTCTATGTCTGTTAGGCTATAACAGAGGGCTACTATAATACAGCAGTTTCTTTGTGTCTATGTGGATTCATACTAATTCATTGAACACGCAGGTCTTGCAGAGTTTCTATTGGTTGGCAACTTTCAATGAAACCAGACGTTTATTACAGAGTTATTACATTCGCCTAATACAACGATGAGATGGATACTGTCGCCTACAGAACTACAGTAAAAATGTTACAGCTTTAAGTATCAAAGTGCTATTTCATTGTCTTGCTATAGACATAGGCATATATTGAGTTACATAGGCCTAGAGATTATTGCAACAGGCTAATTTACAGAAGACACGGAGATTACCAGGATAGATTGACCTGTTTCAGAACGAGTTGTTATGAACATAATAATACAGTCTCTTACCCTCCAGTGGGCAACAATTTGTAGGCTACTTTTTCTTGGCTACTTTGTCTCACTGGCTTGAATCGCTATATATCGCCGTATATCCCTCCCGTGGTACTTCCACTGGTGTTCACCGGCTCGTCAGTACTTGTCTACGGTGTACATTCCTGTCTCCCGGTGGGACTCCATTTTATCCGCCCAAAACGCCCCGGAGCTCCACACTACCATCCCGACCGGTCTGCCTCAGTCTGATCCTACCGCTCCGCGCGTCCGCTTCCACACCGCAACCAGGAAGAAGTTGAGTAACCAGGCTTTCCTCTCTCTAACTCCTCCCATTCTCACTGCTGGAACGCTGACAGTTGAAAAGTATTGGAAGTTCACTCTAGTGACGTTTTTCAAAAATATTAACCTGGGATAATTTGACAATATTGGCATAAATTGGATGGGCAGGTAAAGTTCAGCCAGAGGGTGTGTGTGTGTGTGTGTGTGTGTGTGTGTGTGTGTGAGAGAGTGTGTGTGGACGGATCTTTTTGGAAAAGATCAACTGAAAAATAAACTTAATTTGGAGGAACATCAAACATCTCAATTTAACCCATTGGAAACATATGTTAACATCTCTCTCTCTCTCTCTCTCTCTCTCTCTCTCTCTCTCTCTCTCTCTCTCTCTCTCTCTCTCTCTTTCCCTCTCCATTCAACAATGAGCTGTAGCCTGGTATGCAGTTCAGTCAGTGGAGTATGCACCCCTCTCTCTTTCTCCCTCTCTCCCCCCTCTATCTATGTCCCCCTTCCCCTCCTCCTCTCTCTCTCCCTCTCTCTCTATGCCCCCCTTCCCTCTCTCTCTCTCTCTCTCTCTCTCTCTCTATGCCCCCCTTCCCTCTCTCTCTCTCTGTCTGTCCCCCTTCCCCCTCTTCTCTCTCTCTCCCTCTCTCTCTATGTCCCCCTTCCCCTCCTCTCTCTCTCCCTCTCTCTCTATTCCCCCCTTCCCTCTCTCTCTATGTCCCCCTTCCCCCTCCTCTCCCCCTCCCTCTCTCTCTATGTCCCCCTTCCCGCTCTCTCTGTCCCTCTTCCCCCTCCTCTCTCTCTCTCCCTCTCTCTCTATGCCCCCTTCCCCTCCTCTCTCTCTCCCTCTCTCTCTATGCCCCCTTCCCTCTCTCTCTCTGTCCCCTCCTCCCTCCTCTCTCTCAATGTCCCTGTCTCCTCCTCTCTCTCTATGTCCCCATCCCCTCCTCCCTCCTCTCTCTATGTCCCCGTCCCCTCCTCCCTCCTCTCTCTCAATGTCCCCGTCCCCTCCTCTCTCTCTATGTCCCCATCCCCTCCTCCTCCTCTCTCTCTATGTCCCCTTCCCCTCCTCTCCCTCTTTGTCCCTGTCCCCTCCTCTCTCTCTATGTCCCCGTCCCCTCCTCCTCCTCTCTCTCTATGTCCCCGTCCCCTCCTCCTCCTCTCTCTCTATGTCCCCGTCCCCTCCTCCTCCTCTCTCTCTATGTCCCCGTCCCCTCCTCCTCCTCTCTCTCTATGTCCCCGTCCCCTCCCCCTCCTCTCTCTCTATGTCCCCGTCCCCTCCTCCTCCTCTCTCTCTATGTCCCCGTCCCCTCCTCTCCCTCTTTGTCCCTGTCTCCTCCTCCTCCTCTCTCTCTATGTCCCCATCCCCTCCTCCCTCCTCTCTCTCTATGCCCCCTTCCCCTCCTCTCTCTCTCCCTCTCTCTCTATTCCCCCTTCCCTCTCTCTCTGTCCCCTCCTCCCTCCTCTCTCTGAATGTCCCTGTCCCCTCCACTCTCTCTATGTCCCCATTCCCTCCTCCCTCCTCTCTCTCTATGTCCCCGTCCCCTCCTCCCTCCTCTCTCTCTGTCCCCATCCCCTCCTCCCTCCTCTCTCTCTATGTCCCTGTCTCCTCCTCCTCCTCTCTCTCTATGTCCCCGTCCCCTCCTCTCCCTCTTTGTCCCTGTCCCCTCCTCTCCCTCTTTGTCCCTGTCTCCTCCTCCTCCTCTCTCTCTATGTCCCCGTCCCCTCCTCCCTCCTCTCTCTCTATGTCCCCATCCCCTCCTCCCTCCTCTCCCTCTTTGTCCCTGTCTCCTCCTCCTCCTCTCTCTCTATGTCCCCGTCCCCTCCTCCCTCCTCTCTCTCTATGTCCCCATCCCCTCCTCCCTCCTCTCCCTCTTTGTCCCTGTCTCCTCCTCCTCCTCTCTCTCTATGTCCCCGTCCCCTCCTCTCCCTCTTTGTCCCTGTCCCCTCCTCCCTCCTCTCTCTCTATGTCCCTGTCTCCTCCTCTCTCTCTATGTCCCCGTCCCCTCCTCCTCCTCTCTCTCTATGTCCCTGTCTCCTCCTCCTCCTCTCTCTCTATGTCCCACTTCCCCTCCTCCTCTCTCTCTCCCTTTCTCTTGCTCTCTCTCTATGTCCCACTTCCTCTCTCTCTCTCTATGTCCCACTTCCTCTCTCTCTCTCTATGTCCCGCTTCCCCTCCTCTCTCTCTCTCTTTCTAACTGCTGACAGGGAAGTCTGAGTCATAGCTCTTAAACATCCTGCCTACTGATTCAGTTGCATAGTGTTAGCATAGTAAAGTTATCCATGTCTACCAGTCATCTGTCAGATACTTTCAAATGAGTTGCACTTGATCTATTTGCCCTGCCCAGTTTAATGGAACCCACACAAAACTAAGGGGCACTGAGTTATCTTACTGTGTCTCTGTGTGTGTGTGTGTGGGGGGGGGGGGGGGGGGGGGCTGTCCTGTGTCCTGTCAGATCAGTCCCACTCCCATGATATCCTACATCCACACACACACACACACACACACACACATATGGATGTGTGTTCAGCGTTCGCTCCCCAGGGTGTCTCACGATCTGGATGTTTGCCCACATACCTGGGTGCACCTTGCCCTGTTACCTGTACACACCTACTCTAGACCTGGTTAAGCAAATATAATGCTGTTGGGTGTGTATGATTAAACGTTTATTTGAGTACAGTGTGAGTATACTACCATACACGTGTATGAATGAGAGTGTCGTAGACTTAGTGTATGTATGCTGCTCACCTGGATATTTGTGTTTAGATGTTGGCAGCTGGAAAGGTGTGCACGGTGGTATTGAGGGCACAGTCTCTTCTAGGAATGTGCCAAGGGCTTTCAGGGCCACACCCAACTTCCCTTTCTCAATCGCTCTCATCTCCACCCCCTCTCTCTGACTCACCTCCTGGCCATAGAACAGAGCCACAGGACTGGGCCTGACTCTGGGCAGCAGATAAACCCTGGCCTGGATCAGCACACTGGACGCTGGATGGTAAACTAGAAAGTGGATCAGGAGTTTGAGAGAAATCCTGTCTGCAGCAGCACTAGTCTATTGCACTCTCTCTCAACCCTAGAGACAAGAAGGGGAGGTTAAGAGTGGGTTTAGATCCTCAGTCAATACACACAGACACTCACATGTTTTTATTTTTTTTACCCTTTATTTAACTAGGCAAGTCAGTTAAGAACAAATTCTTATTTACAATGACGGCCTAGGAACAGTGGGTTAACTGCCTTGTTCAGGGGCAGAACGACAGATTTGTACCTTATCAGCTCGGGGATTCAATCTTGCAACCTTTCGGTTACTGGTCCAACACTCTAACCACTAGGCTACCTGCCGCACCTGCCACATAGAGTACATTCACACAGACACATAGAGTACACCCATATACATATACTACACACTACGTTCCTCTTCTAGTGAGCTTTCCCACAATGCATTTTCCACACTGTAATGTCAAACCTGCGTATCAGGTGACTCACTGCAGCCCAAACGCA
The DNA here is from genome assembly GCF_965601325.2 of Salmo salar. Classification (NCBI taxonomy): domain Eukaryota; kingdom Metazoa; phylum Chordata; class Actinopteri; order Salmoniformes; family Salmonidae; genus Salmo; species Salmo salar. The sequence goes on from NC_138304.1 coordinate 99,076,933, forward strand.
CTGAGGTCAAACACACAGTGGAGCCGAAATGCTTCCAGGTTATTTCTCACCTTAGTGTGGGGGAGTAAAGGTAAACAGCAATGTGTTTTTCCCTGTGTGTGTTTGTGTGTGTGTGTAACTGTGATAAATTACATAATCATGTGTTGGTTAAATAATTAACACACAAGACATCTGTGCTAACTACCTCTGTTGGCTTCAGATTACTGGTTCCTGTGGAGCTGTGTGTGTGTTTGTGACTTCTCCAGTATGAAGGAACAAGAAAAGTAAATTACTATACCAGTATGTGACAGAATACTAGAGGGATGAAAACTTAATCTTGAGAGACACCCCCCCCCCCCCCCCCCCACACACACACACACACCCCTCAGCGGTTCTGCAGCATTAGTACATACCAGTGTCTGTTGACTGGAATACGGCTGATGCCATAACATAATTACAGATGATTACAGTCGGCTGATTCTATAATTAACATAATTATAGATGATTACATTGTAATAAGGCAAGTAAAGGTCACTCACAAGCCAGAGGATACACACCCGGTGGTATTTATTTAACCTTAAACCAGGAAAGACCCTTGGATGTCTTTATGAGTGCGTTCTCATCCCGGCAAGTGGCAGTGTTATCGACCGGTAGAAAATCACGGCAGTACACTAACCCGATTTGAAATGTTATGCATTTCCTTGACCTTACTGAAACTACACCTAACCTTAATTAATTTTGACCCCTATGTCTAAATGTAAACATTTCTGCTGCCGGTTGAATATCCACTTCTTTTCAATAATACCTAGGTTACCATTACAAGATATAAACTCAGCAAAAAAAGAAACGTCCTCTTACTGTCAACTGCGTTTATTTTCAGAAAACTTAACATGTGTAAATATTTGTATGAACATAACAAGTTTCGACAACTGAGATATAAATTGAACAAGTTCCACAGACATGTGACTAACAGAAATGGAATAATGTGTCCCTGAACAAAGGTAGGGTCAAAATCAAAAGTAACAGTCAGTATCTGGTGTGGCCACCAGCTGCATTAAGTACTGCAGGTGCTTCTCCTCATGGACTGCACCAGATTTTCCAGTTCTTGCTGTGAGATGTTACCCCACTCTTCCACCAAGGCACCTGCAAGTTCCTGGACATTTCTGGGGGGGAATGGCCCCAGCCCTCACCCTCCGATCCAACAGGTCCCAGACGTGCTCAATGGTATTGAGATCCGGGCTCTTCACTGGCCATGGCAGAACACTGACATTCCTGTGTTGCCGGAAATCACGCACAGAACGAGCAGTATGGCTGGTGGCATTGTCATGCTGGAGGGTCATGTCAGGATGAGCGCACAGCGTTGAGATTGCCTGCAATGACAACAAGCTCAGTCCGATGATGCTGTGACACACCGCCCCAGACCATGACGGACCCTCCACCTCCAAATCGATCCCGCTCCAGAGTACAGGCCTCGGTGTAACGCTTATTCCTTTGACGATAAACGCGAATCCGACCATCACCCCTGGTGAGACAAAACCGGGACTCGTCAGTGAAGAGCACTTTTTGCCAGTCCTGTCTGGTCCAGCGACGGTGGGTTTGTGCCCATAGGCGACGTTGTTGCCGGTGATGTCCGGTGAGGACCTGCCTTACAACAGGCCTACAAGCCCTGCTCAGCCTATTGCGGACTGTCTGAGCACTGATGGAGGGATTGTGCATTCCTGGTGTAACTGTATTCCTGGTGCAGTTGTTGCCATCCTGTACCTGTCCCGCTGGTGTGATGTTCAGATGTACCAATCCTGTGCAGGTGTTGTTACACGTGGTCTGCCACTGAGAGGACGATCAGCTGTCCGTCCTGTCTCCCTGTAGTGCTGTCTTAGGCGTCTCACACTACGGACATTGCAATTTATTGCCCTTGCCACATCTGCAGTCCTCATGCCTCCTTGCAGCATGCCTAAGGCACGTTCACGCAGATGAGCAGGGACCCTGGGCATCTTTCTTTTGGTGTTTTTCAGTCAGTTGAAAGGCCTCTTTTGTGTCCTAAGTTTTCATAACTGTGACCTTAATTGCCTATCGTCTGTATGTTCATTAATTGTTTATGGTTCATTGAACAAGCTTGGGAAACAGTGGTTAAACCCTTTACGATGAAGATCTGTGAAGTTATTTGGATTTTTACGATTTATCTTTGAAAGACAGGGTCCTGAAAAAGGGACGTTTCTTTTTTTGCTGAGTTTATGTGTGTATGTGTCTGTCTGTGTGACTGTCAGTGGTAGAAAAAGTACTACATTCTCATACTTGAGTAAAAGTAAAGATATTAATAGAAAATAACTCAAGAAAAAGTGAAAGTCACCCAGTAAAATACTACTTGAGTAAAAGTCTAAAAGTATTTGGTTTAAAATATATTTAAGTATCAAAAGTAAATTAAGCAAACCAGACAGCACAATTTGATTTCTTTACAGATTGCCAGGGTCACACTCCAACAGTCAAACATAATTTACAAACAAAGCATTTGTGTTTAGTAAGTCCACCAGATCAGAGGCAGTAGGGATGACCAGGGATGTTCTCTTGATGTGTGTGAATTGGACCATTTTCCTGTCCTGCTAAGCATTCAAAATGTAACGAGTACTTTTGGGTGTCAGGGAAAATGTATGAAGTAAAAAGTGCATTATTTCTTTACGAATGTAGTGAAGTAAAAGTAAAAGTTGTCAAAAATATAAATAGTAAAGTAAAGTACAGATACCACAAAAAACTACTTAAGTAGTATTTTAAAGTATTTTTACTTAAGTACTTTACACCACTGGTGACTGTCTGTGTTGCATTCATGTTGGGGATGTTTGTTTATTCTTATCCGTGTGAGACTCTCAATCCACAGACACGTAACCCTCAACCAGCATAGACAACTGTATTTAATCTGTTTAAAAGCAAACTGCTCAGCAGCAAATAAATAATCAATAAAGAATGATGTACAAATGATCCAGAACCACAACATCAAGCAGAGGAACACAATATACAACATCAAGCAGAGGAACACAATACCCAATATCAAACAGGGGACCTCAATACACAGCATCAAGCAGAGGACCACAATATCAAACAGAGGGACTCAATACACAATATCAAGGGCAGAAGAACAATCACAAAACATTCACAACTTTGCTTCTACACACTGAACCCTCTCTAACTATGAGCCATGGTAATATCTGTAATTGTACACAGTGGTCGTTTTTTACAGTGTACAGTTCCAGGGTTCAGTCTGTGTGTTTGTCTGCCGTGTCAGTCGAAGTCTGCCTCCTGGCCTCATCCAGCGCCTCCTCTAGATGGCAGAGCTGAGATAACTTCAGCTGTTCTATACCCCCCCCCCCCCCCCACACACACACACACATACATAGATAGATACATCACAGTTGCACAAGCGATGGTGCTAATAACCCATGTTAAAGTCTATCGTGTTAAAGTCTACAGTCATCAGAGTTTCTTACCAGCCTTCAGCAGCTGAGACTTGGCGTTTTCAACGCTCTCTATTTCAGCAGGCAGTCTGTCTGGGCTCTGGATGGAAGACACAACACTTAGTATTCACAGATCTGGAAAGACAGGATATGTGAAAGAAACATGGAAGAAGCTTCTCTGAAATCTTTTAGATTTCTCATAGGTACAAGCAGACAAACTCACAAAGACAGAGTGCAAGTTCTTATGCTGCTCTATCAGCTGCTGGAGCTGGTTTTCAAACTTCATCCTGTCAGAAAAAAACATACAATACATAGTCTGATCTCTCTAGTGGCTGTTGGTTCAAGACCCCATTCTGACGGTTCTCCCTCCATCTGATCTCTCTAATGGCTGTTGGTTCAAGACCCCATTCTGACGGTTCTCCCTCCATCTGATCTCTCTAATGGCTGTTGGTTCAAGCCCCCATTCTGACGGTTCTCCCTCCATCTGATCTCTCTAGTGGCTGTTGGTTCAAGACCCCATTCTGACGGTTCTCCCTCCATCTGATCTCTCTAATGGCTGTTGGTTCAAGCCCCCATTCTGACGGTTCTCCCTCCATCTGATCTCTCTAATGGCTGTTGGTTCAAGCCCCCATTCTGACGGTTCTCCCTCCATCTGATCTCTCTAATGGCTGTTGGTTCAAGCCCCCATTCTGACGGTTCTCCCTCCATCTGATCTCTCTAATGGCTGTTGGTTCAAGCCCCCATTCTGACGGTTCTCCCTCCATCTGATCTCTCTAGTGGCTGTTGGTTCAAGACCCCATTCTGACGGTTCTCCCTCCATCTGATCTCTCTAGTGGCTGTTGGTTCAAGACCCCATTCTGACCGTTCTCCCTCCATCTGATCTCTCTAATGGCTGTTGGTTCAAGCCCCCATTCTGACTGTTCCCCCTGCACCGCTACATAGTTACCGGTGTTTCCTGTGTTTGAGCTTAGTCTCCTGGATCTGACATCTGTACTGTTCTATCAGGTCCTCACTCTTCCTGTTAAGCTGCTGCTGCCTGTGAACAAGGACACATACACACTTAACTTGTTCAGGTGCTGGACAGGAGATGAGGAATGTCAGCCACTGTGATATGCTTCCTGCCACTGTGATTTATTGAGACGCACAGACCGACATGTCTTATAAATTTACATTTAACCTTTATTTAACTAGGCAAGTCAGTTAAGAACAAATTATTATTTACAATGACGACCTACCCCGGCCAAACCTGGACGACGCTGGGCCAATTGTGCGCTGCCCTATGGGACTCCCAATCATGGCCGGATGTGATACAGCCTGGATTCGAACCAGGGACTGTAGTGACGCCTCTTGCACTGAGATGCAGTGCCTTAGACCACTGTCTTTGTCAGGTCCTACAGAATTGAGCGTTCAAATAACTCACAGTGGGATCATATCAGAGTTAATTTCTTTACCAGCAGCAGCTTTCTGACATATGCCGTGTCTTCATCCTGTTTTGTCAGGATTTTTAGAGTCAAAGTTTCCACCTGCAGATGTGTAGAGTTGAACCAAACACCAGATGTTGCTGAATAACTCATCACGTCACAGGTTCGGTTCGGGATGTTAGTCCATGATGCCAATAAATCCATTGTTCTGTTTTCAAATCTTTCCCTTTGTATATGATTTAATCTTAAACTGACTCTGAATAGAGATCATGTCCGCTCTAGGCCTGCATAAACATGAAGATATGCTGCCATCTAGTGTTTGATCTGAAGAAGGGATCTGGTCTGGAAGCTGGCTACTTGACCACAACAAGGTGGGTGGAGACTGGAGACAGGGGAAGGTGCATACCAGGCAAGTGTAACTGCTCACCTGGTAGAGTCCTGTTCCATCTCTTCACACTGGAACTGCAGCACCATGTACGACTCTGGGATAAAAACATCATCATCAGTTTTAAATAGGACAAAAACAACTGTAAACGTATTACCTTTGAGAGCACTATGGATTTCAAGGAATAGAAGGGAATAAGGTCTACTGATTTTGGTAGTAGGTTCATTCGTGTGTTGTAATATTCTGTAACTGGAAAATTAAGAATGACTGACTGATAAATGGGATCAGATATTTGAGACTGACCACAATCATCAGCTCTAACATCAGCATACCATTGAGATGAGTCAGTGTGTAATATATAACGAACCCTGAAAGTCAAATAAAACAAATGTTTCCACTAAAGGCTTACTCTATTCTAACCCAATCATCATTCTGTTGCCATGATGTCATGGCATGAATCTCTCAGTATTTCCAGAAAGGCTACTTTTCTCATGACATAAATACAAATGTATCTTACTGTTTTAACAAAGCGAAAAAAAAACTATAAAAATAAGTGGACAACCTTGTAAAAATACTATAACAACTTAATACAACACCTAGCAACCTTTTCTAGCGATGTTAGCTTCATTATAAGCTGTGCTAAGGCCATAAAAACGAGGAAGTTGTGTATCTCTTTAGTGGATGCTTGAGGATATTACTTTTGCGATAACCTTGAAACTTTTCAGTTTTTATTTTTGAGAAATGTGAGGGGCATCTGTTAAACGTTGAATAAAATGTGTATGGCCTTAACGTAAACGTGAGTGTTCTGTGTGTTGTCACTCCACCTTCTTTCTCTTTGTGGACACCCTCCAGTTGGTAAGCTTCCGTCTGTACTGGGGAAAGAACAAGTGATGCTGGTGTCATCAATTTTGTACACTTCAGGACTACTTGAAAACCAAAACCACTAAGCATCACTTCATCTTTTTCTAAACTGTTCCAATACTTTAAACAAGAATCCTGTCTTTGAAGAAGTAGGCTTATCTCTGATCTGAGATGGTTGGATGGCTGAAAGCAGGACATAATTTTTCCCCAACCTAGTCATATTGGATTAGAGATTACCCAAAGGAAGCAACCCACTAGGCACACACTGGTTGAATCAACATTGTTTCCGCATCATTTCAATTAAATTAAGTGGAAACAATGTTTAATAGATGTTGAATTGATGTCTGTGTTCAGTGGGAAGGGAAGAAGAACAAAGGATGTAGCTAATATTACTAAGTATGAGAGCAAAACCAAGAGATTTCTTCAGGGTTTCTTACGGGCATCGAGTTCTTCCTGCAGAGAGTCTCTGAGTGACTGGGCCTCTTTCACCTCCTCCTCTATAGCTCTCTTACCTGAGAGGGAACACCAAAAATACATACATCCACACCACACTGTATGCTTAACCACACTTTTACTGAGACAAAACCATTATGGCTTGCAGGATGCTATCTTCAGCTAGATCAATTATGACAAAAAATACTAAATCAAATTTCTGTTATTAGCCTGAGTTCTTCATTTATCATGTATATTTTAAACCCTAATCAACATCGCTCTTCCATTAGGCATATATGATTCATTTGTAGTGTGGAAGGGGTTAATAATGGCTACCTTGTTGTAGCTTTTTTACTTTACTCATCAGCTGCTCAACTTTGGGTTCGACATCTTCATGCCCACCTGAAATATATATCAGCTTGACTTCTTAGGACATTATTCTCAAGGCAAATATTTGAAAACATTTGATATGAGATATATCTAGCAAAGTCAAACAATTTGTATGTTTGCCTAAATTTACCCTCTTTCATAGAAGGTCTAAGGACATCCTCAACATTAAAAGATGAACCTGTAAAGAAACAAACAAGTGCTATTGAGAAATAACCTGTCATAGCTAACGTTAGCTGGGAGGGAAAAGGCTAGGAAGTTAGCTATTGAATGTGGAATAGCTACTGTAGCTATCCATAGTATCTATCAACAGTAGTTAGTTAGCTAGTTAGCTAACTTCGTTATCAAGTTGGACAGCAAACACACTTCTAAAAAAATATATATATATTAGCTAGCTAATTATCACTAACCTACATACACGCTCATTTTGAATACTTTGGTTTCTCCTTCCAAAAAGAGAGAGAAAACGACCGTATTATCCTGAAACAAATTCTCATAACATTAATAAAATCAGATAACTATTTGCGTCCTTTCCGTTAGGGACGTTATAAATTGGCGCCATTCAACCTGTTGATCGCTGCGCGCGGGGCAGGGCCAGGGAGGGACGAGCTCGCTCCGTTCCGTTCCGCGACAGGGGACCGACGGGGTTCTCTTTGTGTACTAGCAGAAAGCTTGTGATTATTTATGCTATTATTATTATTTATTTTTTTGCCCATAAGAGTTGCTTTCACTTTCTGAAAAGTGTTGAATATTTATTGATTCAAGACATTTCAGCTTTTCATTTTTTATTAAACATAATACTTAGAAAAAAAGAAGAAAAAAAACATAATTTCACTGTATAGATCAGTGAAATCTCAATTGAATACATTTTTAATTTAGGCTGTAACACAACAAAATGTGGGGAAAGTCAAAGGGTGTGAATACTTTCTAAAGGTACGTATATCAAATCAAACTTCATTTGTCACATGCGCCGAATACAAGTGTAGACCTTACCGTGAAATTATAACTTACAAGCCCTTAACTAACAGTGCAGTTCAAATATTTACCAAGTAGACTAAAATAAAAAGTAATAATAAAAAGTAACACAATAAAATAACAATAATGAGGCTATATACAGGGGGCACCGGTACCGAGTCAGTGTGCAGGGTACAGGTTAGTTGAGGTCATTTGTACATGTAGGTGGGGGTGACTATGCATAGATAATAAACAGCGAGTTGCAGCAGTGTGCAAAAGGGCAGTCAATGTAAATTGTCTGGTGGTGATTTTATTAATTGAGTGCGGTAGCAGAGAAAACAGTCTATAACTTGGGTGACTGGAGTCTTTGACAATTTTATGGGCTTTCCTCTGACACCACCTATTGTATAGGTCCTGGATGGCGTGAAGCTTGGACCCAGTGATGTACTGGGCCGTTCGCACTACCTTCTGTGCACCTTATGGCCAGATGCCGAGCTGTTGCCATACCAGGCGGTGATGTAACCGGTCAGGATGCTCTCGATGATGCAGCTGTAGAAATTTTTGAAGATCTGAGGACCCATGCCAAATCTTTTTAGTCTCCTGAGGGGGAAAAAGTTTTGTCGTGCCCTCTTCACGACTGTCTTGATATGTTTGGACCATGATAGTTCGTTAGTGATGTGGACACCAAGGAACTTGAAACTCTCGACCCGCTCCACTACAGCCCCGTCAATGTTAATGGGGGCCTGTAGTCCACGATCAGCTCCTTTGTCTTGCTCACATTGAGGGAGAGGTTGTTGTCCTGGCACTACACTGCCAGTTCTCTGACCTCCTCCCTATAGGCTGTCTCATCGTTGTCGGTGATCAGGCCTACCACTGTTGTGTCATCGTCAAACTTAATGGTGGTGTTGGAATCATGTTTGGCCACGCAGTCGTGGGTGAACAGGGAATACAGGAGGGAACTAAGCACACACCTTTGAGGGCCCCCAGTGTTAAGGATCAGCATGGCAGACGTGTTGTTGCCTACTCTTACCACCTGGGGTCTGCCTGTTAGGAAGTCCAGGATCCAGTTGCAGAGGGAGGTGTTTAGTCCCAGAGTCCTTAGCTTAGTGATGAACTTCGTGGGCACTATGGTGTTGAACGCTGAGCTGTAGTCAATGAACAGCATTCTCACATAGGTGTTCCTTTTGTCCAGGTGAGAAAGGGCAGTGTGGATTGCGATTGAGATTGTGTCATCTGTGGATCTGTTGGGGCGGTATGCAAATTGGAGTGGGTCTAGGGTTTCTGGCATGATGGTGTTGATGTGAACCATGACCAGCCTTTCAAAGCACTTCATGGCTACCGACGTGAGTGCTACTGGGTGGTAGTCATTTAGGCAGGTTACCTTTGCTTCCTTGGGCACAGGGACTATGGTGGTCGGCTTGAAACATGTAGGTATTACAGACTAGGTCAGGGAGAGGTTGAAAATGTCAGTGAAGACACTTGACAGTTGGTCCACGCATGCTTTGAGTACATGTCCTGGTAATCCATCTGGCCCAGTGGCTTTGTGAATGTTGACCTGTTTAAAGGTTTTGTTCACATCGGCTACCGAGAGCGTTATCACACAGTCATCCAGAACAGCTGGTGCTCTCGTGCATGCTTCAGTGTTACTTGCCTTGAAGCGAGCATAAAAGGCATTTAGCTCATTTGGTAGACTCGTGTCACTGGGCAGCTCGCGTCTGGGTTTCCCTATGTAATCCTTAATAGTTTTCAAGCCCTGCCACATCCGACTAACGTCAAAGCCGGTGTAGTAGGATTTAATCTTAGTCCTGTATTGATGCTTTGCTTGTTTGATGATGGTTCGTCTGAGGGCATAGCGGGATTTCTTATCAGCATCCGGATTAGTCTCCCGCTTCTTGAAAGCGGCAGCTCTATGCTCTACGCTCGATACGGATGTTGCCTGTAATCCATGGCTTCTGGTTGAGATATGTATGTACAGTCACTATGGGGATGATGTCGTCGATGCACTTATTGATGAAGCCGATGACTGAGGTGGTGTACTCCTCAATGCCATTGGATGAATCCCGGAACATATTCCAGTCTGTGCTGCAAAACAGTCCTGTAGTGTAGCATCCGCGTCATCTGACCACTTCCGTATTGAGCGAGTCACTGGTACTTCCTGCTTTAGTTTTTGCTTGTAAGCAGGAATCAGGAGGATATAATTATGGTCAGATTTACCAAATAGAGGGCGGGGGAGAGCTTTGTATGCATCTCTGTGTGTGGAGTAAAGGTGGTCTAGGATTGTTTTTCTCTGGTTGCACATGCTGTTAAAAATGTGGTAAAACTGATTTAAGTTGGCCTGCATTAAAGTACCGGGCCACTATGAGCGCCGCTTCTGGGTGAGCATTTTCTTCTTTGCTTATGGCCTTACAGAGTTGGTTGAGAGCGGTCTTAGTGCCAGCATCGGTCTGTGGTAGTAAATAGATGGCTACGAATAATATAGATGAGAACTCTCTTGGTAGATGGTGTGGTCGACAGCTTATCATAAGGTACTCTACCTCAGGCGAGCAATACCTCAAGACTTCTTTAATATTAGACATCGTGCACCAGCTTTTATTGACAAATAGACACACCCCCACCCCTCGTTTTACCAGCGGTAGCGTCTTCTTACCAGAGGTAGCGTCTCATGGAAAATCCCGCTAGCTCTATATTGTCTGTATCGTCGTTCAGCCACGTCTCGTGAAACATCAGATGTTACAGTTTTTAATGTCCCGCTGGTAGGATGATCTTAATCGTAGGTCATCAATTTTATTTTCCAATGATTGCACGTTAGCAAGAAGAACGGATGGCAGTGGGAGTTTACAGATTCTCAGAAGGCTGTCCGATCTGCGGCCCCTTTTCCTGCGTCTTTTCTTCACGCAAAAGGCTTGGATCTGGGCCTGTTCCAGTGAAAGCAGGATATCCTTCTCGTCGGACTCGTTAAAGGAAAAAAGTTTCTTCCAGTCCGCGTTGATTAATCGCTGTTCTGATGTCCAGAAGTTCTTTTCGGTCATAAGAGACGGTAGCAGTTACACAAAACGCCATATGTGTATATATATAAGGGAATGTTTTGCCTGTACTTGTCAGCTATTTTTCAGGGATCTCCCCCACCCATGACTTACAGAGCTGAAATGAATAGGGGCTCCTCTCAAAAAAAAATGGTTTTCTTCTTACCAAAACAAAAACTGTAGGCTATGGAGGAGAAAGTGATGCTCTCTCTCTCAATTCAATTTCAATTCAAGGGGCTTTATTGGCATGGGAAACATATGTTTACATTGCCAAAGCAAGTGAAATAGATAAACAAAAGTGAAATAAGCAATTAAAAATGAACAGTAAACATTACACTCAAATAGCCCTTACACAGCTTGGAGGTACGTAAACCAGATGTGATGATGTATCGCTGCAGGATGCTGTGGTAGCCATGCTGGTTAAGTGTGCCTTGACATCTAAATAAATCACAGACAGTGTCACCAGCAAACCACCATCACACTTCCTCCTCCATGCTTCACGGTGGGAACCACACATGCGGAGATCATCCGTTCACCTACTCTGCGTCTCACAAACACACGGCGGTTGGAATCCAAAATCTCAAATTTGGACTCATCAGACCAAAGGACCCATTTCCACCGGTCTAATGTCCATTGCTCGTTTTTTGGCCCAAGCAAGTCTCTTCTTATTATTTGTGTCCTTTAGTAGTGGTTTCTTTGCAGCAATTCGACCATGAAGGCCTGATTCACACAGTCTCCTCTGGACAGTTGATGTTGAGATGTGTCTGTTACTTGAACTCTGTGAAGCATTTATTTGGGCTGCAATTTCTGAGGGTGGTGACTGTAATGAACTTATCCTCTGCAGCAGAGGTAACTCTTGGTCTTCCTTTCCTGTGGCGGTCCTCATGAGAGCTAGTTTCATCATAGCGCTTGATGGTTTTTGCGACTGCACTTGAAGAAACTTTCAAATTTCTCGAAATGTACCGAATTGACTGACCTTCATGTCTTAAAGTAATGATGGACGGTCATTTCTCTTTGCTTATTTGAGCTGTTCTTGCCATAATATGGACTTGTTTTTTTACCAAATAGGGCTATCTTCTGTATACCACCCCTACCTTGTCACAACACAACTGATTGGCTCAAACGCATTAAGAAGGAAAGAAATTCCACAAATTAACTTTAACAAGGCACACCTGTTAATTGAAATGCATTCCAGGTGACTACCTCGTGAAGCTGGTTGAGAGAATGCCAATATTGTGCAAAGCTGTCATTAAGGCAAAGGGTGGCTACTTTGAAGAATGTCAAATATATTTTGATTTGTTTAACACTTTTTTCATCACGATTCCATGTGTGTTATTTCATAGTTTTGATGTCTTCACTATTATTCTACAATGTATAAAATAGTACAAATAAAGAAACACACATGGTATAAAGAATCACACATGGTATCGTCCCATGTGCACGGGTTCGCTTCATGTAATTCCAGCGTGATTGCCACACGACTAAAACAGAGGAGAAGTTGAACCTCGCGCTTCAAAGTTTTTGAGGGATTTGACCCACTATGTTTACTTTTTGCATCTACGTCATATCGCTGAGTCTATAGCTAAAATAAAACGTAGAAAAAGGCAACAAAGATATTATTTTACTTCTTCATGGTCTAAAAATTCAAAAGGCAATCGCACATCTGAGCTATCTTTGTTGCAGATGCACGGTAACAGATGAATACTCCAACCCCATTCCATGCATTGAACGGATGTGGGTGGAGCAATGTCTACATAAGGGTGCAAAATAAAAAACACTCACAAAAGCTCTGACGAAGGCCTTAAGGCCGATACGTAAAGCTTAATAACGAGCAGTGATACGAGCAAGGGAAGTGTGCAGGTTTCTTATTTTCTCTCACTTCTTCACGGTCTCTCAGTAGTTGGTTCGTCGAAGATGTGTTTCACAAACTGAGGCAATGTTCAATGAGTGGTTTATCTCCCCATCTTGTCAGCAGCAGACAAACAACTTAAAACAAACAAGTCTTGTCTTGTATAAATTTGAATCGGTAACAGAGTTGAACCGGTGAGTTGGAATCAGTGACGGTTGTATGAAGTCATGAAATCCAATCACATGCTTACAGGGGAGAGAAAATAATTGTACATGTTTACAACAACCCAAAATCATCAATAAAACCAACAGAATCCAATCCAGTGTATAATTAAGCAATAAGGCCTGAGGGGGTGTGGTATATGGCCAATATACCGCGGCTAAAGGCTGCTCTTAAGCACGTCGCAACACAAGAGTTTGACCTGTTTTCTATTGATAGTTCTTTGTATATCTCCATAAAAATTATGCTGATTCATGATTTCGACTGGCTAAGAAATACTGCCTGCCTGTCTGTCTCATCCCGACTCCGGCCACGTTCATTACTATGCAACAGCTGGAGATCGAATTTCAATATTGAAACAATGTTGCAAATGTCGGAGAGACAGACAGCAAGGTTTGTACAACTCTCTGCTGTTTAAAAATAAATGTAAGTCTAAAAGAAATGTGAGATAATGACTAGATGCTTTTTATAGTGGAGATCAAGTTCATAAATTGCCTGGCTGGGCTGATGAGACAGTGGATTGCAGCAGTCAGATGGAACAGAGTAAATACTAGGCATTTTAACTTCATAGATTTAGCCAGTGGTAACTTGTGGAATAGACACCGGCTGGAATGCGGTTTTAACCAATCAGCATTCAGGATTAGACCCACCCGTTGTATAATGTTTTACACAATGGGTGGGTCTAATGCTGATCGACTTCTTCTCGGGCCTAACAACACCCGTGCCAATTTACCCTCCAAACACCGGCTTCTCGGGCATTATCACTTTAGTATACCACGGGTATGACAAAACATTTATTTTTACAGCTCTAATTACATTGGTAACCAGTTTATAATAGCTATAAGACACCTCGGGGGTTTGTGGTATATGGCCATATATACCACGGCTAAGGGCTGTATCCAGGCGTTGCATCGTGCATAAGAACAGCCCTTAGCCGTGGTATATTGGCCATACACCACACCCCCTCGGGCCTTATTGCTTAAATAAAAACAGTCTGGAATGCGGTTTTAACCAATCAGCATCCAGGATTAGACCCGCCTGTTGTATAAAAAAACCATAGAAACCGGAGTGTATAAAACAAACACACAAAACACCTGTCCATTTAAAACAACAAAGTCAGTGTCTAAAGCACCACTAGAATAATCATCCGTGGTAGTTAGACCCAGGGAGGTCCTGGTCCTGGAGCTGCTCAGGGACCCAAGGCAGGGATGTGGACCCAATAGCCTACTCTGTGACAGGGAGGGCTGGGGAGGATGACTGGGCCGTGTCCCGGGGGGACAGGAACTCTCCGTGTCCTGGAGGGAAAGGCTGTGGGGGGGGGGGGGGGGGGGGGGGTCTAGATCTCTGTACTCCTGTGGCTGCACGCCCCCCCCCCCCCCCCCCCCCATGCTCCTGAGGAAAGGATCAAGGTATGGATGGGGTGCAATCCCCTGGGTGAGTGGATAGCGAGTGTACGGGAGGGGCTGGGGTTTGAACCCGATAGGGTTAGTGGGAAAGAGGTGTGGGCCAGGGTTGGTTCTGATCCCATCAGAAACAAACTCGGTAAGGGTCACGGTTCATTCTGTGGCCCTCTGGGTAAGGACCAGGGTGTGTCTCATAACCCTGCGGACCTGTTCTATAGGTGTCAGGGGTCAGCTGTTTGGCTCTGTAGGACCACGCTCCTCTGAACTCTGACCTCTGAACTCACACAACTGCACCTGCTATGTCACCCATACGAATGCTCATGTCTCCTCTGTGAAGGAATGGCCCTGCCTGATCCCTATGAAGTGCTATGTCATGTCTGAGAGCTGCTGTGTCAACCTGAGCTTCTGTAAACCCCTGCGCCTGGTTCCGTTGTGGAGGCTGGCCTTGAAAATACTGTTGGTGGTGAAAGCCAGAGTTTACCTCCCTCTCTCTCAGCTTTCCTCCCCCATGACCCCCATTTCTCCCCCTCCAACTCCTTCCTGAGTTTCAGCTCTGCATTGTTCCTCTTTCTCCATCAACTAACAGTCAGTTAGCCTCGCTCCTGTAGCATACAGTTGTCCCTTCTCCTGTTTGGTACATTCTGTCAGTTGTCCCTTCTCCTGTTTGGTACATTCTGTCAGTTGATCTTTCTCCTGTTTGGTACATTCTGTCAGTTGTCCCTTCTCCTGTTTGGTACATTCTGTCAGTTGTCCCTTCTCCTGTTTGGTACATTCTGTCAGTTGATCTTTCTCCTGTTTGGTACATTCTGTCAGTTGATCTTTCTCCTGTTTGGTACATTCTGTCAGTTGATCTTTCTCCTGTTTGGTACATTCTGTCAGTTGATCTTTCTCCTGTTTGGTACATTCTGTCAGTTGATCTTTCTCCTGTTTGGTACATTCTGTCAGTTGATCTTTCTCCTGTTTGGTACATTCTGTCAGTTGATCTTTCTCCTGTTTGGTACATTCTGTCAGTTGATCTTTCTCCTGTTTGGTACATTCTGTCAGTTGATCTTTCTCCTGTTTGGTACATTCTGTCAGTTGATCTTTCTCCTGTTTGGTACATTCTGTCAGTTGATCTGACAGAATGTGGGATGGGTGTGGGATGGGGCTGGGTGGAGGCATCTATGGTGGGGAGTGAAGGGGTAAGGAGTGTGAAAGGGAGGTTTCCAGGCTGAAGGAGTTCCTCTCCAGCAGCAGGGGACCGTCAGTCATAGACAGAATCACCTTGAACACCGGCTCACAGCGAATCACCTTCGATGCAACCCCCTGTAGTCCCGCCTCCTCAGAACCACCCAGTGATGTCTGACCTCCATCTGTGACATAATCAGGGGTCGGTGAAAGAGAGGGGTCATGCTGCCATGGTAACGCTGACGCAGGACACTTTAGTGAAGCACCTTTAGTGAGAGAGGAGAGAGAGAGAAAGAGAGGAGGGGACAACGAGAGAGGGAATGCAACAAAGAGGGAGACGGAGAGAAAGAGAGAGGACACACAGAGAAGAATGATAAATGACAGTAGAGTGTGAGATGAACAGATGAAGACATTTTACAGGACAACCATTAATGGACAGTTTTCTTGTAAAAGACCCACCTACCCCCAATAGACAACAGCAACCTGATTAGAAACATGTAGCAGGGAATGATTCAGAGATAGAAGGAAGTAACATTAAAAAATGAATTAAGCCAACTGTCAAATAGGCCTTTCCCACACGGTGGTGCCCAAACCAGACTTTAACCACCAGAACAAAGTTTGCGTATCATCCCATGAGGTTACACATAAACTGAAGCTGGAGACTCATATCTCCCTTACTAGCTTTGAGCACCAGCTGTCAGAGCAGCTCACAGATCACTGCACCTGTACATAGCCCATCTGTAAATAGCCCATCCAACTACCTCATCCCCATACTGTTATTTATTTTATTTATTTTGCTCCTTTGCACCCCAGTATCTCTACTTGCACATTCATCTTCTGCACATCTATCACTCCAGTGTTGAATTGCTATATTGTAATTACTTCGCCACCATGGCCTATTTATTGCCTTACCTCCCTTATCTCACCTCATTTGCACACACTGTATATAGACTTTTTCTACTGTATATTGACTGTATGTTTGTTTTACTCCATGTGTAACTCTGTGTTGTTGTATGTGTCAAACTGCTTTGCTTTATTCTTGGCCAGGTTGCAATTGCAAATGAGAACTTATTCTCAACTAGCCTACCTGGTTAAATAAAGGTGAAATAAAAAATAAAATTAAAATAAAACATACACTCACCAATCAGAGGCTTGGTTTCATGGAAAAACCTCTCCTCCTTCCCCGAGCTGAGTTGTGATTGGACAGAAACACTCTGCCGCAATATAGGGGACTTCTCTGATTGGCCAGATGAGTTCCTCCGGGCAGTCGGACTCTTCCATAGGACAGTTCGGTTATCAATCTGGACAACAGGCTTCTCAGGTTGGACGTAGAGCCTCTGAGGTGATATAATGGTTCTCTGTGATCGGATGGCGAGATACTCCGACTGGACTGATGGCTTCTCTGATTGGCTCTTGAGATTTCTCTGCTCCCGCCCAGTCCTGATGGCATGCAAGAGGATGAGAGCTGGAGGAGGTGAAAAGAGATAGAGAGGGAGAGGGGGAGAGATACTATGGACAGAGGAAAGGTGGGAGGGGGAAGAGGGGAGGACAGAGTGAGTGAGGTAAACTGGTAATAAACAGAGGGATGAAAGAGGAGGAGGATATAGACCGACCATCGATGTCACTGTGCAACGTCATCTCCTCATAAATGGCAGCATCCAACTCCAGCACCTAACAGAAAGACAGGAGATTTGTACACACACACACACACACACACACACACACGTCTTGCGCACACACACACCTGCCCGCACAAACACACAAACACCACACGCAGACCTGTACGTCCCCAGTTCCTTCTCTCTTCTCTAGTATTTGAGCCATCTCCATAAGAGGCCGGGCCAGCATTGACAGGTCAGGACTCGGCTTCCACTCTGACACAAAGTGAGGGTGATCGACTTTCTATACAATCACAACCAAGGGAGAGAGGAAACACACACACAACAGGTGTCAGTGTGTCCTCGGTCCGTGTACCTGACCGTCAACCACTATCAACAGATATGAGAATAATCCAGAACCAATCTCGTCACCATCAACCTGCACCTTGAGCATCACAAATAGAACACTGGAAATGATGTGGATTGCAGAAACTCTAAATATGCTAAACATGGTGTTGATCGCTCTAAATTAAACATTTTGTAATCTGAAATATTACCATTACAAAACTGCATTAGGCTAGTTGTATGTCAGTGATAGTGTAAAGAGATGTGAGAGTTAACTGTACACCTATTGCAGTAACACATCAGGACCATAAAGTAGCCTGTGAATGAAGAGCTCAGATCCAGAAAACCACACTCACTATGTATCTGTATCTATGGAGACTCCCCATGATGTGGCTCCTGACGTCAGCCTTACTGAGACGACACACACACACCTCACACAGGTACACCGCCTCAGAGTCCCGGCCGAGCGTCACACACTCTGTCACGTAGCTCAAACCTGAAACACACACACACACACACACACAGGTCAAAGTAGACACATTGGTCAAATACCCCATACATGTATCACACACATACAAACACACAGATACACACACATATACACACGGCTGTTCCTGACCGATGATGGGCTGCAGTCTGTTCTTGTTGTTTAGATACACCCTGAGGGCGATGGACAGCAGGCTCTGCCCACACACAGCTACGTGACAATGAGAGAATGAATGAATGAATGAATGCATGAATGAATGAATGAATGAATGAATGAGTGAAAGAATAAAGAAATGATAACCCATAGGCTACCTTTATGTGCTCGTTCAGGCTGCATAGTGGCAGACTAACACCCTAACAACCTAAAGGGAGAGAGGGAGAAAAGAGAGAGGAGGAGTTAATGAGGGAGAAGGAAAGGAAACACTATGTATGCAGACACCACAAAGTGGCGCAACTACACCACTAGTAATATCTGTATAATGTATTAGCTAGCTGCTAGGCTACACCACTAGTAATATCTGTATAATGTATTAGCTAGCTGCTAGGCTACACCACTAGTAATATCTGTATAATGTATTAGCTAGCTGCTAGGCTACACCACTAGTAATATATGTATAATGTATTAGCTAGCTGCTAGGCTACACCACTAGTAATATCTGTATAATGTATTAGCTAGCTGCTAGGCTACACCACTAGTAATATCTGTATAAGGTATTAGCTAGCTGCTAGGCTACACCACTAGTAATATCTGTATAATGTATTAGCTAGCTGCTAGACTACACCACTAGTAATATCTGTATAATGTATTAGCTAGCTGCTAGGCTACACCACTAGTAATATCTGTATAATGTATTAGCTAGCTGCTAGGCTACACCACTAGTAATATCTGTATAATGTATTAGCTAGCTGCTAGGCTACACCACTAGTAATATCTGTATAATGTATTAGCTAGCTGCTAGGCTACACCACTAGTAATATCTGTATAATGTTTTAGCTAGCTGCTAGGCTACACCACTAGTAATATCTGTATAATGTATTAGCTAGCTGCTAGACTACACCACTAGTAATATCTGTATAATGTATTAGCTAGCTGCTAGGCTACACCACTAGTAATATCTGTATAATGTATTAGCTAGCTGCTAGGCTACACCACTAGTAATATCTGTATGTGTTAGCTAGCTGCTAGGCTACACCACTAGTAATATCTGTATAATGTATTAGCTAGCTGCTAGGCTACACCACTAGTAATATCTGTATAATGTATTAGCTAGCTGCTAGGCTACACCACTAGTAATATCTGTATGTGTTAGCTAGCTGCTAGGCTACACCACTAGTAATATCTGTATAATGTATTAGCTAGCTGCTAGGCTACACCACTAGTAATATCTGTATAATGTATTAGCTAGCTGCTAGGCTACACCACTAGTAATATCTGTATAATGTATTAGCTAGCTGCTAGGCTACACCACTCTCTACATCTGTGTCAGTTTGACTTTTGCCATTTCATAGCACCCATTTTTAGGTGAATTACATGTAATCTGATTATTTAAAAAAAAACAAGCTAATCAGCTACTTTACCAGCAACAAATATTGTAATCAGATTACAGATACTATAGAAAAACTTGAGGATTACATCTTGGATTACTTTTAAATTCAGAAAGGATGTTTGCAAATAAAATTACATTATGACACTTTTCTGTTTTCTCAACCACATTCAAATCCGAGTTGAAAAAAGCCCCAAGTTTGTTTGTTCCACCTTAGCAAGTCTGACCACAAGTCAGAGACCACTGTGAAGACACACCAAATGCATTTTATGGATCTTCTTCTAAAGTCTCTTGAGGGGAAAGTAATCCAAAAGTAACTGAAAGTAATCCGAGTTGGGTAATCCAAAAGTTCAGTTACTGATTACAATTTTGGACAGGTAACAGGTAACTGTAACGGATTCTGCCTGCCTGACTAACTATCAATATTTTTTTCCCAGCTGTTTATCAAAACTAAAGTAATATCCAAGAAACTTAACTGAAACATCAGAATAAAAACATTTTTACTAATTAACTACCAATTCAGAGCTCGTATGAAACTTAAGGATAAATGTCTCGCCAAACTAACGTTAGCTAGCTAATCCATTCATAGACACTGGCTAGCTTCTAGAAATAACATTTGCTAATGAAACTCCGGTGATAGTTAGCTACATTACATAGAAGCCAGCAAGCAGCTAACCTAAGTAAAAGTTGTTAGCCATATGCTAATTAACGTTTAAAAATAATATAATGAACACCTACCTGTCTGTACACCACGTCGGAGTAAATGGTGTGTTTGATATGTCTGTCTGAATGAAGTTAAAACTTTTAACAAAAAACGTTTAACTTAAAAAATAATAATAATACATTACAAACACTGATTATTAGCAATTTAGCGACCACACTACGCAAGGACTACAAGAGGACAGTTGCTCACACCGCGGGGGAAAGTCGAGAGAAGAGCTAAGCTCTTAGCGATAAGGGAGATTTATTTCAGTCTTTCCTTTCCTTGCCAAAGAGTTTGAGGTGATGATAAGATAATGATTATTTATTCGGTCAAATGATCCACAATAAGATTCTAGTCTTTGATCCCCACAGGCAACCCGCGAGAGCTCAAAAAGTTTCAATTATCTTGTCACGCATGGTGACATGAAGTGAACTTAGCTATACAACACGAAATAACAAAACAGCCACAAAGACCGTTTCTGTATGAAGAGTTCCCTGTGTAATGACAACATCAACTGAACAAAACCCTCTGCCAGCCAAACGTGGACTGCCATGCGAAAAGATGACCATCCTCAGTGAGCTGTCTGCCTGTCTCTGTCCTTGTGTTTCCTATCTGCAGCGATTCCCAGACGTGCTCTCTATCTGGCTCTCACTACTCAGCAGCTGATAAAATCTTGGAACAGCTTCCCTTTCTCACCCCCTTTCCTTCATCCAGAGAGGCAGGTTGGTGGGTTTGAAGGAAATGAAATGAGGCGAGTCCACAGTCGCCCACCTTTTATCCTGTTTCAAGAGTTACACATGTGTCTAGTGACACAGTGTTTTAATTGTATTCAATGTATCATCATTTATTTTATTAACGTAATCATATTAAATAGAGGATATATTTTTTTTATGTTGCTTGCTGCTCATTCATTAGAAGTGTATTGCAGAAATATTGCTATTGGAATGAGTCTCTGCTTATAAGGAGAACAGAAACAATGGAAAAGCATTGGGACTGGTATAGACTGGTGCCAGCTGTATTATGAGCAGGGGTGCAACTTTCACTGGGAACAGGGGGGGACATTCTGAAGTTGTATTTTTGACCCCCTCCACCCGGGTTTTATCATTGGAATACTCTTCTACATTTACACACACTGTACATAGATTTTTCTATTGTGTTATTGACTGTACGTTTGTATATGTGTAACTCTGTGTTGTTGTTTTTGTCGCACTGCTTTGCTTTATCTTTGCCAGGTCGCAGTTGTAAATGAGAACTTGGTCTCAACTGGCCTACCTGGTTAAATAGAGGTGAAAAAATATATATCTCTTGAGTGTTTATCCGACTGGATTAATATATATATATATATATATATATATATATACTGCTCAAAAAAATAAAGGGAACACTTAAACAACACAATGTAACTCCAAGTCAATCACACTTCTGTGAAATCAAACTGTCCACTTAGGAAGCAACACTGATTGACAATAAATTCCACATGCTGTTGTGCAAATGGAATAGACAACAGGTGGAAATTATAGGCAATTAGCAAGACACCCCCAATAAAGGAGTGGTTCTGCAGGTGGTGACTGCAGGTGGTCTACAACCCACACAAGTGGCTCAGGTAGTGCAGCTCATCCAGGATGGCACATCAATGCGAGCTGTGGCAAGGTTTGCTGTGTCTGTCAGCGTAGTGTCCAGAGCATGGAGGCGCTACCAGGAGACAGGCCAGTACATCAGGAGACGTGGAGGAGGCCGTAGGAGGGCAACAACCCAGCAGCAGGACCACTACCTCCGCCTTTGTGCAAGGAGGAGCAGGAGGAGCACTGCCAGAGCCCTGCAAAATGACCTCCAGCAGGCCACAAATGTGCATGTGTCTGCTCAAACGGTCAGAAACAGACTCCATGAGGGTGGTATGAGGGCCCGACGTCCACAGGTGGGGGTTGTGCTTACAGCCCAACACCGTGCAGGACGTTTGGCATTTGCCAGAGAACACCAAGATTGGCAAATTCGCCACTGGCGCCCTGTGCTCTTCACAGATGAAAGCAGGTTCACACTGAGCACGTGACAGAGTCTGGAGAACGTTCTGCTGCCTGCAACATCCTCCAGCATGACCGGTTTGGCGGTGGGTCAGTCATGGTGTGGGGTGGCATTTCTTTGGGGGGCTGCACAGCCCTCCATGTGCTCGCCAGAGGTAGCCTGACTGCCATTAGGTGCCGAGATGAGATCCTCAGACCCCTTGTGAGACCATATGCTGGTGCGGTTGGCCTTGGGTTCCTCCTAATGCAAGACAATGCTAGACCTCATGTGGCTGGAGTGTGTCAGCAGTTCCTGCAAGAGGAAGGCATTGATGCTATGGACTGGCCCGCCCGTTCCCCAGACCTGAATCCAATTGAGCACATCTGGGACATCATGTCACGCTCCATCCACCAACGCCACGTTGCACCACAGACTGTCCAGGAGTTGGCGGATGCTTTAGTCCAGGTCTGGGAGGAGATTCCTCAGGAGACCATCCGCCACCTCATCAGGAGCATGCCCAGGCGTTGTAGGGAGGTCATACAGGCACGTGGAGGCCACAAACACTACTGAGTCTCATTTTGACTTGTTTTAAGGACACTACATCAATGTTGGATTAGCCTGTAGTGTGGTTTTCCACTTTAATTTTGAGTGTGACTCCAAATCCAGACCTCCATGGGTTGATAAAAATAATAAATGGAAATCCAATTTATGTGATTTTGTTGTCAGCACATTTAACTATGTAAAGAAAAATGTATTTAATAAGATTATTTCAGTCATTCAGATCTAGGATGTGTTATTTTAGTGTTCCCTTTATTTTTTTGAGCAGTATATATATATATATATATTATATATATATTATGTCCTCACTACTTCAAAAACCAAAGTTGTGGCACTGATTACGAGAATAGGCCACTATCAGTATCAGGTGTGAAGGCCAAGATGGGACAGAACTCTCAGAGGAAAAGAGTTCAATGTCAAT
Organism: Salmo salar; assembly: GCF_965601325.2. NCBI lineage: Eukaryota > Metazoa > Chordata > Actinopteri > Salmoniformes > Salmonidae > Salmo > Salmo salar. The sequence goes on from NC_138304.1 coordinate 99,100,109, forward strand.
ATCATAATTCATAGTGAGAATATCTGTCTCCGAATTCATAAATAGATCATATTTACTGATCATTAAAATACTTAACTGCTACTCTGAGATGCTCTTTGAGTACGGGCCACGTTGTATCCTGTTTGGAATACTTAATGCTCACGACTTATCATGTCTCCAGCGACTGTGTACATCTTCTATTTAGCTGACAGTCCAACAGACACTGTCCTGAAAATGACGTGTTGGGTAACGTTAGTATCTCTATGTCTCAGTAATGCTTGTAGGATTCTGAGTTGTGATGGTAAGGGAGAATGTAGTAATTTTATGTCAAAATGTATATCAAATGAGATTTTGTTTTACTACAATGTAAAAACAATTTAAACTGAGCCATGTTGGTTTAAAAAGCTGACTCTTCCAAATGAAAAATTTGGAAGAGTCAGTGTAACCCCCGCTCCATCCGTTGATCCCTCTGCTTCTGTCCCACCGGACTGTAGATCATCGCTGGAGGTTCTGGGCTGCGGGCCGCTGCTGGAGGCGCCGGACCGTCGCTGGAGGCTCCGGACTGGGGAGCGTCGCTGGAGGCTCCGGAGTGGGGAGCGTCGCTGGAGGCTCCGGACTGGGGAGCGTCGCTGGAGGCTCCGGAGTGGGGAGCGTCGCTGGAGGCTCCGGACTGGGGAGCGTCTCTGTAGGTTCGGGACTGGGGACCGTCGCTGCAGGCTCCGTGCCATGGATCATCGCTACAGGTTCCGCGCCATGGATCATCACTGGAGGCTTTGTGCCATGGAGTATCAGTGGAGGCTTCGGACCATTGATCATCACTGGAGGCTTCCTACGTGGAGCTGGAACAGGTCTCACCGGACTGGGGAGACGCACAGGAGACTGGGTGCGCAGAGCAGGCACAGGGTATACTGGGCCGTAGAGGCGCACTGGAGGTCTGGAGCTTAGGGCTGGCACACCCCGTCCTGGCTGGATGGTTATTTGAGCCCAGCAAGGGTGGAGCGCTGGCACCGGACGAACTGGGCTGTGCTGGTGAACGGGGGGTACCGTGCGTAGAGCAGGCGCAGGATAACCTGGGCCGAAGAGACGCACTGGAGACCAGATACGCTGAGCCGGCGCACTTCTTCCTGGCTGCCGGCCAACTCTAGTACGGCAACGGTGAGGAGCTTGCACCGAGCGCACCAGGCTGTGAGTGCGCCCTGGCGACACAGTGCGCATCACCGCATAACACTGTGCTTGCTCGGTCACTCGCTCCCCACGGTAAGCACGGGGAGTTGGCTCAGGTCTCCAACCTGACTCTGCCAATCTCCCCGTGTGCCCCCCCCAAAAATCTTTTTTGGGGGTGCCTCTCGCACTTGCCTCTTGGTGGATATAGTGCCTCGTAGTATCGCCGCTCCGCTCTTGCTGCCTCGATCTCCTCCTTAGGACGGCGATACTCCCCAGCCTGCCTCCAGGGTCCTTTCCCGTCCAATATCTCCTCCCAAGTCCATTTGTCCTGCTGATCCCTACCACGCTGCTTGGTCCTTTGGTGGCGGGTGATTCGGTCACGGCTGTCTAAAGGATCGGACCAAAATGCAACATGGTTATACTTCCACATATTTATTTATTCCGTGAAACGTTGCGATACACAAATAACTAGACTAACAGAAAACAACAAACCGTGACGCAGAGAGAAAATAAACACTACTCAAAAGATAATCACCCACAAAAACAGGTGGGACAAACATCAGCTTAAAACCAGCTGCCTCTAATTGGAGATCATACCAAACAAAACCAACATAGAAATACAAAACTAGAAACTGAACATAGAAATACAAAACATAGACAAACACCCCCTGTCACACCCTGACCTACTCTACCATAGAAAATAACAACTTACTATGGTCAGGACGTGACAATAACAAGTGCAAACTGTATATTTTGTTTATGTATACTACACTTTTTAACATTTACTTTTTTAGATACAAGACAGAATATTTTAATTGCAAATCAAATGAATGTTAAATAAGTAAATATTCAGTTGATGGTGGATGTTTTTCTGAATGTGTGTTATTGTAGGTGTATTATTACATTGAATGTTTACATTATTTCTGTATCTTATATGATTGTGTTCTTAATAAAATGTGGATAGGCCTAGGCCGTGTTGTCTTCCACACTTGGAATACAACTGTTTCTGTTCTGGTGTCCTCAGTGTCTCTTATCTTCACTTCAAACCTGCACTTCTTTTCTCTCTCTTTACTCCTCCACTCTCCCTCCCCTCCTGTCGACCCTGGCTGTTTTGACATTTTACTCTGGCCTCTCAGTTCCCACCATATGCACACAAACACTCACATACAGTGGTGTAAAGTACTTAAGTAAAAAATACTTGAAAGTACTTCATAAGTTATTTTTTGGGGGGTGTCTTTACTTTACTTTACTATTTATATTTTTGACAACTTTTACTTTTACTTCACTACATCCCTGAAGATAATAATGTACTTTTTTCTCCAACATTTTCCCTGACACCTAAAAGTACTCGTTACATTTTGAATGCTGAGCAGGACAGAAAATCAAATCAAAGTTTATTTGTTATGTGCGCCGAATACAACAGGTGTAGACCTTACAGTGAAATGCTTACTTACAGGCTCTAATCAATAGTGCAAAAAAAGGTGTTAGGTGAACAATAGGTAGGTAAAGAAATAAAACAACAGTAAAAAGACAGGCTATATACAGTTGCGAGGCTACATACAGACACCAGTTAGTCAGGCTGATTGAGGTAGTGTGTACATGTAGATATGGTTAAAGGGACTGCATATATGATAAACAGAGAGTAGCAGTAGCGTAAAATGGTCCAATTCACACACATCATGTCACGACTCCTGCCGAGGGTGGCTCCTCTCCCTGACTCCTACCGAGGGTGGCTCCTCTCCCTGACTCCTACCGAGGGGTGGCTCCTCTCCCTGACTCCTGCCGAGGGTGGCTCCTCTCCCTGACTCCTACCGAGGGTGGCTCCTCTCCCTGACTCCTACCGAGGGTGGCTCCTCTCCCTGACTCCTGCCGAGGGTGGCTCCTCTCCCTGACTCCTGCCGAGGGTGGCTCCTCTCCCTGACTCCTGCCGAGGGTGGCTCCTCTCCCTGACTCCTACCGAGGGTGGCTCCTCTCCCTGACTCCTGCCGAGGGTGGCTCCTCTCCCTGACTCCTACCGAGGGTGGCTCCTCTCCCTGACTCCTACCGAGGGTGGCTCCTCTCCCTGACTCCTGCCGAGGGTGGCTCCTCTCCCTGACTCCTGCCGAGGGTGGCTCCTCTCCCTGACTCCTGCCGAGGGTGGCTCCTCTCCCTGACTCCTACCGAGGGTGGCTCCTCTCCCTGACTCCTACCGAGGGTGGCTCCTCTCCCTGACTCCTACCGAGGGTGGCTCCTCTCCCTGTTCGGGTGGCGCTCGGCGGTAGTCGTCACCGGCCTACTAGCTGCCACCGATCCCTTTTCCTTTTCTGTTTGTTTGGTCTAATGAGTTTTACCTGTTTTGTATTAGGCTTGTTAGTTGGGCTATTTTAGCCCGTAAGCCTGCCTGTGTGTGTGTGTGTGTGTGTGTGTGTGTGTGTGTGTGTGTGTGTGTGTGTGTGTGTGTGTGTGTGTGTATGTGTGTGTGTGTGTGTGTGTGTGTGTGTGTGTGTGTGTGTGTGTGTGTGTGTGTGTGTGTGTGTGTGTGTGTGCTACAGATTCCAAGGTTGTTAAACATTCCACACTTGGAATACAACTGTTTCTGTTCTGGTGTCCTCAGTGTCTCTTATCTTCACTTCAAACCTGCACTTCTTTTCTCTCTCTTTACTCCTCCACTCTCCCTCCCCTCCTGTCGACCCTGGCTGTTTTGCCTTTTATTCCAGCCTCGCAGTTCCCACCACACACACACAATCTAAGGAGAGACAGACGGGCCTTGTTGTAAAAGGGTTGGAATGTGCATTTATTCAAACTGTCCTTAACAGCATCATCATTAACAGAGGCATCAGATAGTAAACAAACTCAACTGTTGCAAACACACACACGTACACCACTCTCTCTCTCTCTCACACACACGCACACACGCACACACACACACACACACACACACACACACACACACACACACACACACACACACACACACACACACACACACACACACACACACACACACACACACACACAGCCGAAGCCGTGGCAAGTGAGATGTGTGTGCAGAGCATAGCGGAATTAGAACACAAGCTATTGGGGGGGGGGAAACCTCAAACAATGTGAGCTACCTGATAGTGGTACTAACATTTAGGTAAATGTTGCATAGGAGACTTCAGTGTTGTGAGTGGGCAGCTGAATGACTACGGATGTGTAGTTCTGTACTGTGATTGGCTTAGACATCAGGGAATACAGGAAGAGTTTGTACACATGAAAACAAGGAACAGAAACACTGTTTTAGCACCTGAATCAACGGCCAGCCTTTACTAAAACACACACACACACGTTAGCTCAGCTGGACAGAACGGAATGGTAGTACTGTACCAGAAATTCTGCAATCACCTAACTGTTCGTCTATCATGGTGTTTGTTATTACAACAAGTATTTCAATAGTACTGTAATTGTACTCTATAAGACATATTAGGTGAAGTTATGGCAGTTTGTGATGTCACCGGGATACAATATATGAAATAAAAACAGTTTGACCCACAGAATGGAGAAGAATCCATGACTCTAAAACATGAGGATCATCTTAACACAGCGGAGAGTTTACATCACATCCAAAATAGGCAGCCACATATTCTCTCAAGAGTTAAGAAACTGATTAAAGAGACAAACACAAAACCAACCACGTGAACATGAATCTTCATCACAATAATAACATTTAAAAAAAAAACACACTCTGTGATGCCAGAGAAGGTAAACAAAGGCACATCATCATCATCAACAACAACAGACGCAAATGTAGGACTTTGTCCCAATGCTCTTAACGTCGATTGTTTCCTTCCTCATCCTCCTGCTTTCCTACTGTCCTCTCTCATTCCCTCCCCCTGCCAACACCAGACTACTCAGCTCACAGAAGACTGGACAGGTCGAAGCTAAGTAAAGTGCTGTTTTTATTTTCAGTTTATTTCAAAAAAAAAATGTTTAGGGGTGTTTGTTACTCAACCCATTACCCAGAATACAACTTGCCTCTCTCTCTCTTTGGTTTTCTCTATACATCTAACCCTGTATCATCTCACCTCCCCCACCACCCTCCTAACACACACACACACACACACACACACACACACACACACACACACACACACACACACACACAGACACACACCACCACACACACACACACACAGACACACACACACACACACACACCACACACACACACACACACACAGACACACACCACCACACACACACACACACACACACACACACACGACACACACACACACACACACACACACACACACACACGACCTGTGTTCAAATACATGAGTATCGGGTATTTAAAATACTTTTCCTGTGTATTTGAGTATTTTCTAATACACAGTCCAAAATAAGTACTTTTATTTGAGTATTTTAATAGTTATTTGGAAAAAGCAAATAGTTTACCAAATTGTATTTGAGTTAAATGCATGGGAGTGTGTTGGAGTATTATCAAATACTTTCCAAGTTTATTTCCAAATACAATATAATATTCAACTACTTGTCTTTTCAAATAAAATATATCTGAATACTTACTTCGAAAGTACGTGTATGTGAAAGTAATTGAGATATTTGAAATTGTATTTGAAACCTGGTCTGACACACACACATTCACGCATTCACACAAACACACACACACACACACACACACGCACACACACACACACCCTCTTTGTCTGATATTGTTACCATATAAGCCCCCTCATAAACCCTGTCCCTGTCTTATAGCTCGTCGTGTGGGGTCTGTCTTATAGCTCGTCGTGTGGGGTCGTCTGTCTTATAGCTCGTCGTGTGGGGTCTGTCTTATAGCTCGTCGTGTGGGGTCTGTCTTATAGCTCGTCGTGTGGGGTCTGTCTTATAGCTCGTCGTGTGGGGTCTGTCTGTCTTATAGCTCGTCGTGTGGGGTCTGTCTTATAGCTCGTCGTGTGGGGTCTGTCTTATAGCTCGTCGTGTGGGGTCTGTCTTATAGCTCGTCGTGTGGGGTCTGTCTTATAGCTCGTCGTGTGGGGTCTGTCTTATAGCTCGTCGTGTGGGGTCTGTCTTATAGCTCGTCGTGTGGGGTCTGTCTTATAGCTCGTCGTGTGGGGTCTGTCTTATAGCTCGTCGTGTGGGGTCTGTCTTATAGCTCGTCGTGTGGGGTCTGTCTTATAGCTCGTCGTGTGGGGTCTGTCTTATAGCTCGTCGTGTGGGGTCTGTCTTATAGCTCGTCGTGTGGGGTCTGTCTTATAGCTCGTCGTGTGGGGCGTCTGTCTTATAGCTCGTCGTGTGGGGTCTGTCTTATAGCTCGTCGTGTGGGGGTCTGTCTTATAGCTCGTCGTGTGGGGTCTGTCTTATAGCTCGTCGTGTGGGGTCTGTCTTATAGCTCGTCGTGTGGGGTCTGTCTTATAGCTCGTCGTGTGGGGTCTGTCTTATAGCTCGTCGTGTGGGGTCTGTCTTATAGCTCGTCGTGTGGGGTCTGTCTTATAGCTCGTCGTGTGGGGTCTGTCTGTCTTATAGCTCGTCGTGTGGGGTCTGTCTTATAGCTCGTCGTGTGGGGTCTGTCTGTCTTATAGCTCGTCGTGTGGGGTCTGTCTTATAGCTCGTCGTGTGGGGTCTGTCTTATAGCTCGTCGTGTGGGGTCTGTCTTATAGCTCGTCGTGTGGGGTCTGTCTTATAGCTCGTCGTGTGGGGTCTGTCTTATAGCTCGTCGTGTGGGGTCTGTCTTATAGCTCGTCGTGTGGGGTCTGTCTTATAGCTCGTCGTGTGGGGTCTGTCTTATAGCTCGTCGTGTGGGGTCTGTCTTATAGCTCGTCGTGTGGGGTCTGTCTTATAGCTCGTCGTGTGGGGTCTGTCTTATAGCTCGTCGTGTGGGGTCTGTCTTATAGCTCGTCGTGTGGGGTCTGTCTTATAGCTCGTCGTGTGGGGTCTGTCTTATAGCTCGTCGTGTGGGGTCTGTCTTATAGCTCGTCGTGTGGGGTCTGTCTTATAGCTCGTCGTGTGGGGTCTGTCTTATAGCTCGTCGTGTGGGGTCTGTCTTATAGCTCGTCGTGTGGGGTCTGTCTGTCTTATAGCTCGTCGTGTGGGGTCTGTCTGTCTTATAGCTCGTCGTGTGGGGTCTGTCTTATAGCTCGTCGTGTGGGGTCTGTCTTATAGCTCGTCGTGTGGGGTCTGTCTTATAGCTCGTCGTGTGGGGTCTGTCTTATAGCTCGTCGTGTGGGGTCTGTCTGTCTTATAGCTCGTCGTGTGGGGTCTGTCTGTCTTATAGCTCGTCGTGTGGGGTCTGTCTTATAGCTCGTCGTGTGGGTCTGTCTGTCTTATAGCTCGTCGTGTGGGGTCTGTCTGTCTTATAGCTCGTCGTGTGGGGTCTGTCTTATAGCTCGTCGTGTGGGGTCTGTCTTATAGCTCGTCGTGTGGGGTCTGTCTGTCTTATAGCTCGTCGTGTGGGGTCTGTCTTATAGCTCGTCGTGTGGGGTCTGTCTTATAGCTCGTCGTGTGGGGTCTGTCTTATAGCTCGTCGTGTGGGGTCTGTCTTATAGCTCGTCGTGTGGGGTCTGTCTTATAGCTCGTCGTGTGGGGTCTGTCTTATAGCTCGTCGTGTGGGGTCTGTCTGTCTTATAGCTCGTCGTGTGGGGTCTGTCTTATAGCTCGTCGTGTGGGGTCTGTCTTATAGCTCGTCGTGTGGGGTCTGTCTTATAGCTCGTCGTGTGGGGTCTGTCTTATAGCTCGTCGTGTGGGGTCTGTCTGTCTTATAGCTCGTCGTGTGGGGTCTGTCTTATAGCTCGTCGTGTGGGGTCTGTCTTATAGCTCGTCGTGTGGGGTCTGTCTTATAGCTCGTCGTGTGGGGTCTGTCTTATAGCTCGTCGTGTGGGGTCTGTCTTATAGCTCGTCGTGTGGGGTCTGTCTTATAGCTCGTCGTGTGGGGTCTGTCTGTCTTATAGCTCGTCGTGTGGGGTCTGTCTTATAGCTCGTCGTGTGGGGTCTGTCTTATAGCTCGTCGTGTGGGGTCTGTCTTATAGCTCGTCGTGTGGGGTCTGTCTGTCTTATAGCTCGTCGTGTGGGGTCTGTCTTATAGCTCGTCGTGTGGGGTCTGTCTTATAGCTCGTCGTGTGGGGTCTGTCTTATAGCTCGTCGTGTGGGGTCTGTCTTATAGCTCGTCGTGTGGGGTCTGTCTTATAGCTCGTCGTGTGGGGTCTGTCTTATAGCTCGTCGTGTGGGGTCTGTCTGTCTTATAGCTCGTCGTGTGGGGTCTGTCTTATAGCTCGTCGTGTGGGGTCTGTCTTATAGCTCGTCGTGTGGGGTCTGTCTTATAGCTCGTCGTGTGGGGTCTGTCTTATAGCTCGTCGTGTGGGGTCTGTCTTATAGCTCGTCGTGTGGGGTCTGTCTTATAGCTCGTCGTGTGGGGTCTGTCTTATAGCTCGTCGTGTGGGGTCTGTCTTATAGCTCGTCGTGTGGGGTCTGTCTTATAGCTCGTCGTGTGGGGTCTGTCTTATAGCTCGTCGTGTGGGGTCTGTCTGTCTTATAGCTCGTCGTGTGGGGTCTGTCTTATAGCTCGTCGTGTGGGGTCTGTCTTATAGCTCGTCGTGTGGGGTCTGTCTTATAGCTCGTCGTGTGGGGTCTGTCTTATAGCTCGTCGTGTGGGGTCTGTCTTATAGCTCGTCGTGTGGGGTCTGTCTTATAGCTCGTCGTGTGGGGTCTGTCTTATAGCTCGTCGTGTGGGGTCTGTCTTATAGCTCGTCGTGTGGGGTCTGTCTTATAGCTCGTCGTGTGGGGTCTGTCTTATAGCTCGTCGTGTGGGGTCTGTCTTATAGCTCGTCGTGTGGGGTCTGTCTTATAGCTCGTCGTGTGGGGTCTGTCTTATAGCTCGTCGTGTGGGGTCTGTCTTATAGCTCGTCGTGTGGGGTCTGTCTTATAGCTCGTCGTGTGGGCGCGCCGTCGGTGGGGTCTGTCTTATAGCTCGTCGTGTGGGGTCTGTCTTATAGCTCGTCGTGTGGGGTCTGTCTTATAGCTCGTCGTGTGGGGTCTGTCTTATAGCTCGTCGTGTGGGGTCTGTCTGTCTTATAGCTCGTCGTGTGGGGTCTGTCTGTCTTATAGCTCGTCGTGTGGGGTCTGTCTTATAGCTCGTCGTGTGGGGTCTGTCTGTCTTATAGCTCGTCGTGTGGGGTCTGTCTGTCTTATAGCTCGTCGTGTGGGGTCTGTCTTATAGCTCGTCGTGTGGGGTCTGTCTTATAGCTCGTCGTGTGGGGTCTGTCTTATAGCTCGTCGTGTGGGGTCTGTCTTATAGCTCGTCGTGTGGGGTCTGTCTTATAGCTCGTCGTGTGGGGTCTGTCTTATAGCTCGTCGTGTGGGGTCTGTCTTATAGCTCGTCGTGTGGGGTCTGTCTTATAGCTCGTCGTGTGGGGTCTGTCTGTCTTATAGCTCGTCGTGTGGGGTCTGTCTTATAGCTCGTCGTGTGGGGTCTGTCTTATAGCTCGTCGTGTGGGGTCTGTCTTATAGCTCGTCGTGTGGGGTCTGTCTTATAGCTCGTCGTGTGGGGTCTGTCTTATAGCTCGTCGTGTGGGGTCTGTCTTATAGCTCGTCGTGTGGGGTCTGTCTTATAGCTCGTCGTGTGGGGTCTGTCTTATAGCTCGTCGTGTGGGGTCTGTCTTATAGCTCGTCGTGTGGGGTCTGTCTTATAGCTCGTCGTGTGGGGTCTGTCTTATAGCTCGTCGTGTGGGGTCTGTCTTATAGCTCGTCGTGTGGGGTCTGTCTTATAGCTCGTCGTGTGGGGTCTGTCTTATAGCTCGTCGTGTGGGGTCTGTCTGTCTTATAGCTCGTCGTGTGGGGTCTGTCTTATAGCTCGTCGTGTGGGGTCTGTCTTATAGCTCGTCGTGTGGGGTCTGTCTTATAGCTCGTCGTGTGGGGTCTGTCTGTCTTATAGCTCGTCGTGTGGGGTCTGTCTTATAGCTCGTCGTGTGGGGTCTGTCTTATAGCTCGTCGTGTGGGGTCTGTCTTATAGCTCGTCGTGTGGGGTCTGTCTTATAGCTCGTCGTGTGGGGTCTGTCTTATAGCTCGTCGTGTGGGGTCTGTCTTATAGCTCGTCGTGTGGGGTCTGTCTTATAGCTCGTCGTGTGGGGTCTGTCCTTATAGCTCGTCGTGTGGGGTCTGTCTTATAGCTCGTCGTGTGGGGTCTGTCTTATAGCTCGTCGTGTGGGGTCTGTCTTATAGCTCGTCGTGTGGGGTCTGTCTTATAGCTCGTCGTGTGGGGTCTGTCTTATAGCTCGTCGTGTGGGGTCTGTCTTATAGCTCGTCGTGTGGGGTCTGTCTTATAGCTCGTCGTGTGGGGCTGTCTGTCTTATAGCTCGTCGTGTGGGGTCTGTCTTATAGCTCGTCGTGTGGGGTCTGTCTTATAGCTCGTCGTGTGGGGTCTGTCTGTCTTATAGCTCGTCGTGTGGGGTCTGTCTTATAGCTCGTCGTGTGGGGTCTGTCTGTCTTATAGCTCGTCGTGTGGGGTCTGTCTTATAGCTCGTCGTGTGGGGTCTGTCTTATAGCTCGTCGTGTGGGGTCTGTCTTATAGCTCGTCGTGTGGGGTCTGTCTTATAGCTCGTCGTGTGGGGTCTGTCTTATAGCTCGTCGTGTGGGGTCTGTCTTATAGCTCGTCGTGTGGGGTCTGTCTGTCTTATAGCTCGTCGTGTGGGGTCTGTCTTATAGCTCGTCGTGTGGGGTCTGTCTTATAGCTCGTCGTGTGGGGTCTGTCTTATAGCTCGTCGTGTGGGGTCTGTCTTATAGCTCGTCGTGTGGGGTCTGTCTTATAGCTCGTCGTGTGGGGTCTGTCTTATAGCTCGTCGTGTGGGGCTGTCTGTCTTATAGCTCGTCGTGTGGGGTCTGTCTTATAGCTCGTCGTGTGGGGTCTGTCTTATAGCTCGTCGTGTGGGGTCTGTCTTATAGCTCGTCGTGTGGGGTCTGTCTTATAGCTCGTCGTGTGGGGTCTGTCTTATAGCTCGTCGTGTGGGGTCTGTCTTATAGCTCGTCGTGTGGGGTCTGTCTTATAGCTCGTCGTGTGGGGTCTGTCTTATAGCTCGTCGTGTGGGGTCTGTCTTATAGCTCGTCGTGTGGGGTCTGTCTTATAGCTCGTCGTGTGGGGTCTGTCTTATAGCTCGTCGTGTGGGGTCTGTCTTATAGCTCGTCGTGTGGGGTCTGTCTGTCTTATAGCTCGTCGTGTGGGGTCTGTCTTATAGCTCATCGTGTGGGGTCTGTCTTATAGCTCGTCGTGTGGGGTCTGTCTTATAGCTCGTCGTGTGGGGTCTGTCTTATAGCTCGTCGTGTGGGGTCTGTCTTATAGCTCGTCGTGTGGGGTCTGTCTTATAGCTCGTCGTGTGGGGTCTGTCTTATAGCTCGTCGTGTGGGGTCTCGTCGGCTTTCAGTTTGAACTCCTCCTCAGTTATCTTTCCGTCTCCATTACGGTCCTGGTTGGAGAACATGTTCTCGATGATGCGATCTGCGTCAAACCCAGGGGCCAGGCGACCTTTACCCTCGTTCACCTGACGCAGGATATAGTCTGAGAACTGGAGAGAGGGATAGGGGGGAGGGAGAGGGGTGGGGAGGGAGAGAGGGGGGAGGGAGAGGGGTGGGGAGGGAGAGAGGGGGGAGGGAGAGGGGTGGGGAGGGAGAGAGGGGGGAGGGAGAGTGAGAATTGTGAATTGGTTAGCCAGTTGCCTCAGTTAATCATAACTCCATGGTCTCCTCTCCTTCTGAACTGATTTAAATGAACTGGTGAAATAAAAAACACAAGGCTTCCCGTTCCACTGCTTTCACTTGTCTTGTGTTTACAGATCAGTGCAAAGGAAGGAGAGGAGGCCATTTGGGACTACTGAGATGCAGCCATACTCTGTCCAGCTGAGATACAGGAGGATTCACGCTGTCATGTGTATGTCTGTTAGCGTGTAGTTGAGGGCGGGGTTTAGCCGTGATGAGTACCTCTGAGGCCAACACCCGTAGGTCCTTGTCTGCGTCCATCTCAGTGAAGAGGTCAGCTGATACGTCCTCGTTCCAGATGAACATGTACCCGTCAGGAAGTCCCGCCTCCATCTCCATCATCTCGATGTCGAAGACCAGGACAGCACTGGCTGGCACCTCACCATCTATAACATACCAATACACATTGGGTTAATAACCGCTACTGGACTAGTGTGTGTGTGTGTGTGCGCGCGCGTGTGTGTGTGTGTGTATGCGCGTGTGTGCGTGCGTGCGTGTGTGTGTGTGTGTGTGTAACCCACCCACTCCCTTCTCTCCGTAGCCCAGGTGCGGCGGTATGACCAGGTGTCTTCTCTCTCCAACACACATCTCCTTCAGCCCCTCCTCCATCCCTGGAACCACCTGGTTGGCTCCCAGCACAATGTTATACGTCTTCCCATAGTTATACCTGGAGACAGAGAGAAGAAGAGTGTGTGTGTTTATGTATGTGTGGTGTGTGTGTGAGTGAGAGTGCATGTGTAGGTGTATGTGCGTGCGTGGGTGCGTGTATGTGTGTGAGTGCACGTGTGTGTGTGTGTGTGTGTGTGTGTGTGTCTTCATCTTTCTACTCACGTGGAGTCGATGAAGGACCCATCCATGAGCGAAGCGTTGTAGTGGTATTTAACAAAGTCTCCTTTCTTAGCCAGCGTCTCACACACCTCTGGTTTATAGGTGGTAGTGATCACCACTGGGTCTGATGGGTTGTGGAAGTCTATGATATGGATATCAAACACCAAGACAGCAGAACCTGGGATCTTAGTACCTGGTGGGAGAGAGGGGAAGGGAGGGGAGGGGAGAGAGAGGAGGGGAGGAGTGGAGAGGAGAGAGAGGAGGGCAGGAGTGGAGAGGAGAGAGAGGAGGGGTGAGGGCAGGGGAGGGGAGGAGACAAGAGAAACGAGAGAGGATGGGAGAGAGGAGAGGAGACGAGAGAGGGGAAGGGAGGGGAGGGGAGAGAGAGGAGGGGAGGAGTGGAGAGGAGAGAGAGGAGGGCAGGAGTGGAGAGGAGAGAGAGGAGGGGAGGGGTGAGGGCAGGGGAGGAGACAAGAGAGACAAGAAAGGAGGGGAGAGAGGAGAGGAGACGAGAGAGAGGAGGGGAGGGAGGGGAGGAGAGAAGAGAGAGGAGGGGAGGAGTGGAGAGGAGAGAGAGGAGGGGTGAGGGGAGGAAACAGGAGGGGAGAGAGGAGAGGCGATGAGAGAGAGGAGGGGAGGGAGGGAGGGGAGAAGAGAGAGTAGAAGAGGAAAGGAGAGAGGAGGAGTGGAGAGGAGAGAGATGGAAAGGAGGAGAGGACAGGAGAGGAGTGGAGTGGAAAGGAGAGGAGAGAGAGGAGGAGAAGGGAGAGGTGAGGGGGGAGGAGAGTAGAGGAGAGGGGAGATTGGCAGAGGTCAGTAAAGAAGAGGAAAGAGACAATGAAATCGACGTTCCATAAACAACGGTACCCTGAAAACCTAAACACTCACGCTCACGCACAAACACTGTTTTCTACAAACCTGTACCCTCCTCTCCGTATCCGAGGTGAGGTGGGATGATGATGCGTCTTCTCTCTCCAATGCAGACTCCGATCAGGCCCTCGTCCATCCCACCAATCAAAGAGCCCTTACCCACGTACGTGTCATAGGTACGGTTACGGGAGTAACTGTGGTGTTCAATAACAGAGGACAATAATCGCATGTAGAGATCAAGACACGTCCCAAACAGTTACCAACATATTAAAACATTTGCCCACCCAGAAGCTCTAAATTCAAAATGTCCTTAATATCTACATTCTAAATTCTACACCTTATTCAGTCTGAACTTAAGAGTGCCATTTTTCTTGTACTGTTTGGATTCATTCAGTAAAATCTTATGAGAAACTCGTTTCAGTCTACTTTAGTTTGTAAGGTTATACTTTGAGTAAGGCCACCTTGAGGACAAAATAATAATTACATATACAGTGTAAACACAACGCAGCAGGACCACAAGGAAATAGAGGAGCAGTATCTACATAATATTTATGAAGTCACACACACTATTCCTCACCTGGAGTCAAAGAAGGTCCCGTCCATTAGTGATCCGTTATAGTGGTATCTGATAAAGTCCCCAGATACACTCTTCCTGAGGCAGGGTTGAGGTATGTCCTGGTTGATGATACTGATGCCGTCTTTAGGGTTATGAAGGTCCAAGAGGACGACATCAAACACCAGGGAGGCCTGGCCTGGGATATCACTACCTAGAGAGGGAAAGAGGGGTGGGGATGGAGGGATGGGAGGGAGAGGAGGAGAAAGAAAGAGAGAATGAGAGAGAGAGGGCGAGAGAGAGAGAGAGAGAGAGCGAGAAAGAGAGAGAGGGCGATGAGAGAGAGAGAGAAGGCGATGAGAGACAGAGAGCGAGAAGGCGATGAGAGAGAGAGAGAGAGGGCGATGAGAGAGAGCGAGAGAGAGAGAGAGAGACAGCGGGCGATGAGAGAGAGAGAGAGAGCGAGAGGACGATGAGAGAGAGAGAGCGAGAAGGCGATGAGAGAGAGAGAGAGAGAGAGAGAGAGAGAGAGAGAGAGAGGGTGATGAGAGAGAGAGCGAGAAGGCGATGAGAGACAGAGCGAGAAGGCGATGAGAGAGAGAGAGAGAGAGAGAGAGAGAGGGCGATGAGAGAGAGCGAGAGAGACAGAGAGAGAGACAGAGAGAGAGCGATGAGAGAGAGAGAGAGAGAGAGAGAGAGAGAGAGAGGGCGATGAGAGAGAGAGAGGTCAAGGTTTCAAAGACCTCTCTGATGAGGACAGGCTACCCGTCCTGCTGGGGGAGGACGCAGAGAGCTGTGGGTTGGCAGCGCACTACATTGCTGCCTGCTATAAGATGAGGGACAGTGTCTGACAGACCAATCAACCTGCACATGTCCTCTACTGTATGATTATTGTTATTGTTCAATGTGTGGTTATTTTGACCCTTGGTTACTGTTGTTACTGTTGTCCTGTTGACAATTTTGATTCTCATTATTTTCATATTGTAAATATCCAAAATAAGCTTTGGCAATATGTACATTGTTACGTCATGCCAATAAAGCAAATTGAATTGAAAAATTGAGAGAGCGAGAGAGAGAGAGCGAGAGACAGAGAGCGAGAGAGAGAGAGAGAAAGAGCGAGAGACAGAGACAGAACCAGAGACAGAGACAGAGACAGAGACAGAGACAGAGACAGGGACAGAGCCAGAGCCAGAGACAGAGCCAGGGACAGAGACAGAGACAGAGACAGAGACAGAGACAGGGACAGAGACAGAGACAGAGACAGAGACAGAGACAGGGACAGAGACAGAGACAGAGACAGAGACAGAGACAGAGACAGAGACAGAGACAGGGACAGAGACAGAGACAGAGACAGAGACAGAGACAGAGACAGAGACAGGGACAGAGACAGAGCCAGAGACAGAGCCAGGGACAGAGACAGGGACAGAGACAGAGACAGAGCCAGAGACAGAGGACAGAGACAGAGACAGGGACAGAACCAGAGACAGGGACAGAGACCAGAGGACAGAGACCAGGGACGGAGACAGGGACAGGGACAGAGACAGGGACAGAGCCAGAGACAGGGACAGAGACAGAGCCAGAGCCAGAGACAGAGACCAGAGACAGAGACAGAACCAGAGCCAGAGACAGAGACCAGAGACAGAGACAGGGACAGAGACAGAACCAGAGCCAGAGACAGAGACCAGAGACAGAGACAGGGACAGAGACAGAGCCAGAGCCAGGGACAGAGACCAGAGACAGAGACAGGGACAGAGACAGGGACAGAGACAGGGACAGAGCCAGAGACCAGAGCCAGGGACCAGAGACAGGGACAGAGACAGAGACAGGGCCAGAGACAGAGACAGGGACAGAGCCAGAGACAGGGACCAGAGCCAGGGACAGGGACAGAGACAGGGACAGAGACAGAGCCAGGGACAGGGACAGGGACAGAGACAGGGACAGAGACAGAGACAGGGACAGAGACAGAGACAGAGCCAGGGACAGGGACAGGGACAGAGACAGAGCCAGAGACAGAGACAGAGACAGAGACAGGACAGAGCCAGAGACAGAACCAGAGACAGAGACAGAGACAGAGACAGGGACAGAGACAGAGACAGAGACAGAGCCAGGGACAGGGACAGGGACAGAGACAGAGACAGGGACAGAGACAGAGACAGAGACAGAGACAGAGACAGAGCCAGAGACAGAGCCAGAGACAGGGACAGAGACAGAGACAGAGACAGAGCCAGGGACAGGGACAGAGACAGGGACAGAGACAGAGCCAGAGACAGAGACAGAGACAGGGACAGAGACAGAGACAGAGACAGAGCCAGGGACAGGGACAGAGACAGAGACAGAGCCAGGGACAGAGACAGAGACAGGGACAGAGACAGAGACAGAGCCAGAGACAGGGACAGAGACAGAGACAGGGACAGAGCCAGGGACAGGGACAGAGACAGGGACAGGGACAGAGACAGGGACAGAGACAGAGACAGGGACAGAGACAGAGACAGGGACAGAAAGAGCTTCACACTAATGATGCCATCTCTGGTCCAACAGTATTAGAGAGGCCTGTACTGGGATAACACTCAGAAAGAACTCTATTACCCAGCAGCACCCACTTACCATCTCCGTTTGATCCATATCCTAGCGAAGGGGGCATGGTGATGATGCGTCTCTCCCCAACACACATGCCCAGAAGGCCCTGGTCCATGCCAGCGATCAGCCAGCCAATCCCCACGTAGGTGTCATAGGTACGCAAACGGGTGTGGCTACAGGGGGAGTGTGAATGAGCAAATACTTCATAGAAGACTACAAGCACAGCACACATGTATTATTGGAAAGACTACAAATGTCACCCTCCTCTCCTCTATCATTACCCTGTCTCCTCTACCATCACCTTGTCTCCTCTATCACCACCCTGTCTCCTCTATCAGCGCCCTGTCTCCTCTATCATCACCCTGTCTCCTCTATCATCACCCTGTCTCCTCTATCATCACCCTGTCTCCTCTATCATCACCCTGTCTCCTCTATCATCACCCTGTCTCCTCTATCATCACCCTCCTCTCCTCTATCATCACCCTCCTCTCCTCCATCATCACCCTGTCTCCTCTATCATCACCCTGTCTCCTCCATCATCACCCTGTCTCCTCCATCATCACCCTGTCTCCTCTATCATTACCCTGTCTCCTCCATCATCACCCTGTCTCCTCTATCATCACCCTGTCTCCTCCATCATCACCCTGTCTCCTCCATCATCACCCGGTCTCCTCTATCATTACCCTGTCTCCTCTACCATCACCTTGTCTCCTCTATCACCACCCTGTCTCCTCTATCAGCGCCCTGTCTCCTCTATCATCACCCTGTCTCCTCTATCATCACCCTGTCTCCTCTATCACCACCCTGTCTCCTCTATCAGCGCCCTGTCTCCTCTATCATCACCCTGTCTCCTCTATCATTACCCTGTCTCCTCCATCATCACCCTGTCTCCTCCATCATCACCCTGTCTCCTCTATCATTACCCTCCTCTCCTCTATCATCACCCTGTCTCCTCCATCCCCACCCTGTCTCCTCTATCATCACCCTGTCTCCTCTATCATCACCCTGTCTCCTCTATCATCACCCTCCTCTCCTCCATCATCACCCTGTCTCCTTCATCATCACCCTGTCTCCTCTATCATCACCCTCCTCTCCTCCATCATCACCCTGTCTCCTCCATCATCACCCTGCCCCCTCTATCATCACCCTGTCTCCTCTATCATCACCCTGTCTCCTCTATCATCACCCTCCTCTCCTCTATCATCACCCTCCTCTCCTCCATCATCACCCTGTCTCCTCTATCATCACCCTGTCTCCTCCATCATCACCCTGTCTCCTCCATCATCACCCTGTCTCCTCTATCATTACCCTGTCTCCTCCATCATCACCCTGTCTCCTCTATCATCACCCTGTCTCCTCTATCATCACCCTGTCTCCTCCATCATCACCCTGTCTCCTCTATCATCACCCTGTCTCCTCCATCATCACCCTGTGTAGTGTGTGTTAGTAGTGTGTAGTGTGTGTTAGTAGTGTGTATAGTAGTGTGTAGTTAGTAGTGTGTAGTGTGTGTTAGTAGTGTGTAGTGTGTGATTAGTAGTGTGTAGTGTGTGTTAGTAGTGTGTAGTGTGTATTAGTAGTGTGTATTAGTAGTGTGTAGTGTGTAGTGTGTATTAGTAGTGTGTAGTGTGTTTAGTAGTGTGTAGTGTAGTGTGTTGTAGTGTGTAGTGTGTGTTAGTAGTGTGTAGTGTGTAGTGTGTGTTAGTAGTGTGTAGTGTGTGTTAGTAGTGTGTAGTGTGTGTTAGTAGTGTGTAGTGTGTGTTAGTAGTGTGTAGTGTGTGTTAGTAGTGTGTAGTGTGTATTAGTAGTGTGTAGTGTGTGTTAGTAGTGTGTTAGTGTGTAGTAGTAGGTGTATAGTAGTGTGTATTAGTAGTGTGTATTGTAGTGTGTGTTAGTAGTGTGTAGTGTGTGTTAGTAGTGTGTAGTGTGTGTTAGTAGTGTGTAGTGTGTGTTAGTAGTGTGTAGTGTAGTGTGTATTAGTAGTGTGTGTTAGTAGTGTGATGTAGTGTGTGTATAGTAGTGTGTATTAGTAGTGTGTATTAGTAGTGTGTATTAGTAGTGTGTGTTAGTAGTGTGTAGTGTGTGTTAGTAGTGTGTAGTGTGTAGTGTGTATTAGTAGTGTGTAGTGTAGTAGTGTAGTAGTGTAGTAGTGTGTATTAGTAGTGTGTAGTGTGTATTAGTAGTGTGTAGTGTAGTAGTGTGTAGTGTGTAGTGTGTGTTAGTAGTGTGTAGTGTGTGTTAGTAGTGTGTAGTGTGTGTTAGTAGTGTGTAGTGTGTATTAGTAGTGTGTAGTGTGTGTTAGTAGTGTGTAGTAGTGTGTAGTGTGTGTTAGTAGTGTGTAGTGTGTGTTAGTAGTGTGTAGTGTGTGTTAGTAGTGTGTAGTGTGTGTTAGTAGTGTAGTAGTGTGTATTAGTAGTGTGTAGTGTGTGTTAGTAGTGTGTAGTGTGTATTAGTAGTGTGTATTAGTAGTGTGTAGTGTGTGTTAGTAGTGTGTAGTGTGTAGTTAGTAGTGTGTAGTGTGTATTAGTAGTGTGTAGTGTGTAGTGTGTGTTAGTAGTGTGTAGTGTGTATTAGTAGTGTGTATTAGTAGTGTGTAGTGTGTAGTGTGTGTTAGTAGTGTGTATTAGTAGTGTGTGTTAGTAGTGTGTATTAGTAGTGTGTATTAGTAGTGTGTATTAGTAGTGTGTATTAGTAGTGTGTAGTGTGTATTAGTAGTGTGTAGTGTGTATTAGTAGTGTGTATTAGTAGTGTGTATTAGTAGTGTGTGTTAGTAGTGTGTATTAGTAGTGTGTAGTTAGTAGTGTTAGTAGTGTAGTAGTGTGTGTTAGTAGTGTGTAGTGTGTGTTAGTAGTGTGTAGTGTGTATTAGTAGTGTGTAGTGTGTATTAGTAGTGTGTATTAGTAGTGTGTATTAGTAGTGTGTGTTAGTAGTGTGTATTAGTAGTGTGTGTTAGTAGTGTGTAGTGTGTATTAGTAGTGTGTATTAGTAGTGTGTATTAGTAGTGTGTGTTAGTAGTGTGTAGTGTGTGTTAGTAGTGTGTATTAGTAGTGTGTATTAGTAGTGTGTAGTGTGTATTAGTAGTGTGTATTAGTAGTGTGTATTAGTAGTGTGTATTAGTAGTGTGTGTTAGTAGTGTGTATTAGTAGTGTGTATTAGTAGTGTGTATTAGTAGTGTGTAGTGTGTATTAGTAGTGTGTAGTGTGTATTAGTAGTGTGTATTAGTAGTGTGTAATAGTAGTGTGTGTTAGTAGTGTGTAGTGTGTGTTAGTAGTGTGTAGTGTGTATTAGTAGTGTGTAGTGTGTGTTAGTAGTGTATAGTGTGTATTAGTAGTGTGTAGTGTGTGTTAGTAGTGTGTAGTGTGTATTAGTAGTGTGTATTAGTAGTGTGTAGTGTGTGTTAGTAGTGTGTAGTGTGTGTTAGTAGTGTGTAGTGTGTATTAGTAGTGTATAGTGTGTATTAGTAGTGTGTAGTGTGTGTTAGTAGTGTGTAGTGTGTATTAGTAGTGTGTATTAGTAGTGTGTAGTGTGTGTTAGTAGTGTGTAGTGTGTGTTAGTAGTGTGTAGTGTGTATTAGTAGTGTGTAGTGTGTATTAGTAGTGTGTTTTAGTAGTGTGTTAGTGTGTGTTAGTAGTGTGTAGTGTGTATTAGTAGTGTGTATTAGTAGTGTGTAGTGTGTGTTAGTAGTGTGTATTAGTAGTGTGTAGTGTGTGTTAGTAGTGTGTAGTGTGTGTTAGTAGTGTGTAGTGTGTATTAGTAGTGTGTATTAGTAGTGTGTATTAGTATTGTGTAGTGTGTATTAGTAGTGTGTATTAGTAGTGTGTAGTGTGTAGTGTGTATTAGTAGTGTGTAGTGTGTATTAGTAGTGTGTATTAGTAGTGTGTATTAGTAGTGTGTAGTGTGTGTTAGTAGTGTGTAGTGTGTAGTGTGTGTTAGTAGTGTGTAGTGTGTGTTAGTAGTGTGTAGTGTGTATTAGTAGTGTGTAGTGTGTGTTAGTAGTGTATAGTGTGTATTAGTAGTGTGTAGTGTGTGTTAGTAGTGTGTAGTGTGTATTAGTAGTGTGTATTAGTAGTGTGTAGTGTGTGTTAGTAGTGTGTAGTGTGTGTTAGTAGTGTGTAGTGTGTATTAGTAGTGTGTAGTGTGTATTAGTAGTGTGTAGTGTGTATTAGTAGTGTGTATTAGTAGTGTGTATTAGTAGTGTGTATTAGTAGTGTGTATTAGTAGTGTGTGTTAGTAGTGTGTATTAGTAGTGTGTAGTAGTGTGTATTAGTAGTGTGTAGTGTGTTAGTAGTGTGTAGTGTGTGATTAGTAGTGTGTAGTGTAGTAGTGTGTAGTAGTGTGTAGTGTAGTAGTGTAGTAGTGTAGTAGTGTGTGTTAGTAGTGTGTAGTGTGTGTTAGTAGTGTGTATTAGTAGTGTGTAGTGTAGTAGTGTGTATTAGTAGTGTGTGTTAGTAGTGTGTAGTGTGTGTTAGTAGTGTGTAGTGTGTGTTAGTAGTGTGTAGTGTGTGTTAGTAGTGTGTAGTTAGTAGTGTGTATTAGTAGTGTGTGTTAGTAGTGTGTATTAGTAGTGTGTAGTGTGTGTTAGTAGTGTGTAGTGTGTGTTAGTAGTGTGTGATTAGTAGTGTGTAGTGTGTTAGTAGTGTGTAGTGTGTGTTAGTAGTGTGTGTTAGTAGTGTGTAGTGTGTGTTAGTAGTGTGTAGTGTGTGATTAGTAGTGTGTAGTGTGTGTTAGTAGTGTGTAGTGTGTGTTAGTAGTGTGTAGTGTGTGTTAGTAGTGTGTAGTGTGTATTAGTAGTGTGTAGTGTGTGTTAGTAGTGTGTATTAGTAGTGTGTAGTGTGTATTAGTAGTGTGTATTAGTAGTGTGTATTAGTAGTGTGTAGTGTGTTAGTAGTGTGTAGTGTGTGTTAGTAGTGTGTAGTGTGTGTTAGTAGTGTGTAGTGTGTATTAGTAGTGTGTAGTGTGTGTTAGTAGTGTGTAGTGTGTGTTAGTAGTGTGTAGTGTGTGTTAGTAGTGTGTAGTGTGTGATTAGTAGTGTGTATTAGTAGTGTGTTTAGTAGTGTGTAGTAGTGTGTATTAGTAGTGTGTAGTGTGTAGTAGTGTGTATTAGTAGTGTGTAGTGTGTTTAGTAGTGTGTAGTGTGTGTTAGTAGTGTGTGTTAGTAGTGTGTAGTGTGTGTTAGTAGTGTGTAGTGTGTTTAGTAGTGTGTATTAGTAGTGTGTATTAGTAGTGTGTAGTGTGTGTTAGTAGTGTGTAGTGTGTGATTAGTAGTGTGTAGTGTGTATTAGTAGTGTGTATTAGTAGTGTGTGTTAGTAGTGTGTATTAGTAGTGTGTATTAGTAGTGTGTATTAGTAGTGTGTAGTGTGTATTAGTAGTGTGTATTGGGTAGTGTGTATTAGTAGTGTGTATTAGTAGTGTGTGTTAGTAGTGTGTGTCTCACCTGGAGTCGAACAGTGTTCCGTCCAGCAGTGTTCCGTTGTAATGGTATCGTACGTAGTCCGACACCTCTACCTTCCTAGAGCAGTTCTCAGGGCTGTGGTACGTCTCACTCTGAACCCCGTCGTCAGGATTCCACACATCCAACAACAAAACGTCAAAAACAAGGATTGCGTCTGAAGGGATGACATCACCTGGATTCAGGAAGAATGACAGAGTTACACCTGTTCTCTCTCTCATCCCCCCTCTCTCTCTCACCCCCCCCCCTCTCTCTCATCCCCCCTCTCTCTCTCATCCCCCCTCTCTCTCTCACCCCCCCTCTCTCTCATCCCCTCTCTCTCTCTCATCCCCCCTCTCTCTCTCATCCCCCCTCTCTCTCTCATCCCCTCTCTCTCTCATCCCCCCTCTCTCTCTCACCCCCCCTCTCTCTCATCCCCTCTCTCTCTCTCATCCCCCCTCTCTCTCTCATCCCCTCTCTCATCCCCTCTCTCTCTCATCCCCCCTCTCTCTCTCATCCCCCCTCTCTCTCTCATCCCCTCTCTCTCTCTCATCCCCCCTCTCTCTCTCATCCTCTCTCTCTCTCATCCCCTCTCTCTCTCATCCCCTCTCTCTCTCATCCTGTCTCTCTTATGCCCTCCTCTCTTCTCCCGTCTCTCTCTCTCATCCCCCCTCTCTCTCATCCCCTCTCTCTCTCTCTCATCCCCTCTCTCTCTACTTCCTCTCTCCCTTTCTCTCTTTGTTTCTCTCAACTCGTCAGATGAACATGGAATTATTTCTTTGAAGGTACTTAATCACAGTTTATAAACAGGCCAAATACATTGTTTTGGGGAGGGAGGGAAGATGAGAGGAGGGGAAGGGGAAGAGAGGAGGAGGGGTAGAGAAGTTGAGGGTAGTTGTGATTAAATTCATACTTGTGAGTTGACAGTTGTTCTCTCTGCTGGCAAAGACCCTCCAACTCGTCTCTCCCTCCCTGTCTCTCCCTCTCTGTCTCTCCTTCCCTGTCTCTCCCTCTCTGTCTCTCCCTCCCCGTCTCTCCCTCCCTGTCTCTCCCTCTCTGTCTCTCCTTCCCTGTCTCTCCCTCTCTGTCTCTCCCTCCCCGTCTCTCCCTCCCTGTCTCTCCTTCCCTGTCTCTCCCTCCCTGTCTCTCCCTCCCTGTCTCTCCCTCTCTGTCTCTCCCTCCCTGTCTCTCCCTCCCTGTCTCTCCCTCTCTGTCTCTCCCTCTCTGTCTCTCCCTACCCGGCTCTCCCTCCCTGTCTCTCCCTCTCTGTCTCTCCCTCCCCGTCTCTCCCTCCCCGGCTCTCCCTCCCTGTCTCTCCCTCTCTGTCTCTCCCTCCCCGTCTCTCCCTCTCTGTCTCTCCCTCCCCGGCTCTCCCTCCCCGTCTCTCCCTCCCCGTCTCTCCCTCTCCGTCTCTCCCTCCCCGGCTCTCCCTCCCCGTCTCTCCCTCCCCGTCTCTCCCTCTCCGTCTCTCCCTCCCCGGCTCTCCCTCCCCGTCTCTCCCTCCCCGGCTCTCCCTCTCTGGCTCTCCCTCTCTGTCTCTCCCTCCCCGGCTCTCCCTCTCCGTCTCTCCCTCCCCGGCTCTCCCTCTCTGGCTCTCCCTCTGTCTCTCCCTCCCCGGCTCTCCCTCTCCGTCTCTCCCTCCCCCGGCTCTCCCTCTCTGTCTCTCCCTCCCCGGCTCTCCCTCTCCGTCTCTCCCTCCCTGGCTCTCCCTCTCCGTCTCTCCCTCCCCGGCATGGGAACCATATTGCCAAAGCAAGTGAAATAGATAATAAAAAAAAAAGTGAAATGAACAATAAAAATGAACAGTAAGTATTACACTCTGTCACGTCCTGACCAGCAGAGGGAGTATTGTATTAGTATTTTGGTCAGGACGTGGCAGAAGGGTTTGTGTTGTATGGTTTTTCTAGTATGTCTGTTTCTTTGTTGGTCTGTGTGGCTCCCGATCAGGAACAGCTGGTTATCGTTGTTCCTGATTGTGAGTCATATATTAGGAGTGTGTTTTTCACCTGGGGTTTGTGGGTAGTTGTTTTTGCATTGCGTTGTATATAGCCTGCAAAACTGTTCCTGTCGGTCATTGTTTCTTGTTTTTTCGTGGTGTTAACATTTAAATAAAATATGATGAGCATGCAACCCGCTGCGTATTGGTCCACTTTTTCCGACAGTGATTTCTCCTTATCTTCAGACGAAGAGGAGCGTGACACACTCAAAGAAATAGAGATATTTAAAATGCCATATTATGGCTATTATGCCTCTCTCTCTCTCTCTCTCTCTCACCTTCTCCCTCTCTCTCTCTCTCTCTCTCACCCTCTCTCTCTCTCACCCTCTCTCTCTCTTCCACACACAAATCTATAGAGGAAACACCTACATTTACCTGTCCATACATGCCCCCTCCCCAATCTGGCATTCTCTCTCTTTACCAGTCTCTACATGTCAAGTCAGGCAACACATTCCTGCTCTAATCTCTCCTCATGCAAAACCAACCAATCCGCTTGATGACCTCTTTATAGGCACAACAACATGCTAATCACACACACACACACACACACACACACACACACACACACACACACACACACACACACACACACACACACACACACACACACACACACACACACACACACGCTAATATGGACAAACACACTCCTGCCACTGTGAAGTCTCCCCTGTGAATGAGGGTAGCGCCTACAACAAGACTCCTCCTCTCTGTGTTAGTTGTTAAAGGGTTGGTCTGAGCTTCTTGCAACACTAATCTGTCAGCCAGCTGATTGATCTGGTATTCAGGGACAACAGCAAGCTCAGCCTGCCCTGTGCAAAGTGATAAACAGCTTGGCTCCAGGCAGCGCTCACTTCCTGGTCTGTGACGTCAGAGTGGGCCGAGACAGCCCACTTCCTGGTCTGTGATGTCAGAGTGGGCCGACACCGCCCACTTCCTGTCCTCCTTCCTCTTTGTGTTTATGAATACCGTAAACAGACATGCTGTACACAGGCCTACACACAAAAACACATCCTCGTGCGACCCATTGACCCAACCGCCAACTGTATCCGGAGCAAAGAGCTACAGCTTCTACCTGTGTTCGTCATCACACAGACCAGACAGACCACTGTTTATAACCATGTTATAGGTCTACCGTAAGCTATGTTATAACCATGTTATAGGCCTACCGGAAGCTATGTTTATAACCATATTATAGGCCTACCGTAAGCTATGTTATAACCATGTTATAGGCCTACCGTAAGCTATATTATAACCATGTTATAGGCCTACCGTAAGCTATGTTATAACCATGTTATAGGCCTACCGTAAGCTGTTATAACCATGTTATAGGTCTACCGTACGCTATGTTATAACCATGTTATAGGCCTACCGTAAGCTATGTTATAACCATGTTATAGGCCTACCGTAAGCTATGTTATAACCATGTTATAGGCCTACCATAAGCTATGTTTATAACCATGTTATAGGCCTACCGTAAGCTATGTTTATAACCATGTTATAGGCCTACCGTAAGCTATGTTATAACCATGTTATAGGCCTACCGTAAGCTATGTTATAACCATGTTATAGGCCTACCGTAAGCTATGTTATAACCATGTTATAGGTCTACCGTACGCTATGTTATAACCATGTTATAGGCCTACCGTAAGCTATGCTATAACCATGTTATAGGCCTACCGTAAGCTATGCTATAACCATGTTATAGGCCTACCGTAAGCTATGTTTATAACCATGTTATAGGCCTACCGTAAGCTATGTTTATAACCATGTTATAGGCCTACCGTAAGCTATGTTTATAACCATGTTATAGGTCTACCGTAAGCTATGTTATAACCATGTTATAGACCTACCGTAAGCTATGTTATAACCATGTTATAGGCCTACCGTAAGCTATGTTATAACCATGTTATAGGCCTACCGTAAGCTATGTTATAACCATGTTATAGGCCTACCGTAAGCTATGTTATAACCATGTTATAGGTCTACCGTAAGCTATGTTATAACCATGTTATAGGCCTACCGTAAGCTATGTTATAACCATGTTATAGGACTACCGTAAGCTATGTTATAACCATGTTAAAAGCTATTATTTCACCATGTTGGAAGCTAAACACACAGATTACAGGTGTGGCAGGTAGCCTAGTGGTTAGAGTGTAGGGATGGCAGGTAGCCTGGTGGTTAGAGTGTAGGGACGGCAGGTAGCCTGGTGGTTAGAGTGTAGGGATGGCAGGTAGGATAGTGGTTAGAGTGTAGGGACGGCAGGTAGCCTAGTGGTTAGAGTGTAGGGACGGCAGGTAGCCTAGTGGTTAGAGCGTTGGACTAGTAACCAAAAGGTTGCTGGATCCAATCCCTGAGCGGACAAGGTAAAAATCTGTCGTTCTGCCCCTGAACAAGGCAGTTAACCCACTGTTCCTAGGCCGTCATTGAAAATAATAATTTGTTCTTAACTGACTTGCCTAGTTAAATAAAGGTTAAATAAAGGTTAAATAAATGGTAATAAATAAGTAAAAGTACATGCAGTTGTTGATTGATTAGAGAGAGGAGCTGAGATCAAACCTCACGTATAAAGTAGAATAAGTTCCATTGAGTATTGTAAACTATGTTGTAACTAACGTCATACTATGAGCTTACCGTATCCTTCCTTCCCATAGGCCAGCTGTGGGGGGATGGTGACCAGGCGCCTCTCGTTCACACACATCCCTACCAGAGCTCTGTCCATCCCTTCAATCAGCTGCTTCTTACCCACAAACACATTGTAGGTGCTACCGCGGTCATAGCTGCAACACACACACACACACACAAACGTTATGGGAGCTGCCAACATCTCAACCAAAAAAGACAGAAAGAGAAGAAACAAGGAAAACACTAATTTACCCAGTCAGTCAGTCAGTCAGTCAGTCAGTCAGTCAGTCAGCCAGCCAGCCAGTCAGCCAGTCAGTCAGTCAGTCAGTCAGTCAGCCAGCCAGCCAGTCAGTCAGTCAGTCAGTCAGTCAGTCAGTCAGCCAGCCAGTCAGTCAGTCAGTCAGTCAGTCACCCAGCCAGTCAGTCAGTCAGTCAGTCAGTCAGTCAGTCAGTCAGTCAGTCAGCCAGCCAGTCAGTCAGCCAGTCAGTCAGTCAGTCAGTCAGTCAGTCAGTCATATGTAGCTCTCTGTCCAGTCAGCCGTCATTGCTTGGCTGTGGTGAGACTGTGAATAACATGCTGGGTCACCAGGTCTACTACACCGGCCAACCACATCTCAGTTCTTACCGCGCACATTGATGCTTAAGCCTACTGGTCTGGTCTACTTTAGCCCAAGAGTTTACTGACTGACTGACTGACCTATTAATGAGATGTTTAACCTGATCAGTTTGCTGACCTTGCATGACCTACACTCACACACCTGGAGGTTATACCTGTGTGTTCATGACCTACACTCACACACCTGGAGGTTATACCTGTGTGTTCATGGCCTACACTCACACACCTGGAGGTTATACCTGTGTGTTCATGACCTACACTCACACACCTGGAGGTTATACCTGTGTGTTCATGACCTACACTCACACACATGGAGGTTATACCTGTGTGTTCATGACCTACACTCACACACTTGGAGGTTATACCTGTGTGTTCATGGCCTACACTCACACACCTGGAGGTTATACCTGTGTGTTCATGACCTACACTCACACACCTGAAGGTTATACCTGTGTGTTCATGACCTACACTCACACACCTGGAGGTTATACCTGTGTGTTCATGGCCTACACTCACACACCTGGAGGTTATACCTGTGTGTTCATGGCCTACACGCACACACCTGGAGGTTATACCTGTGTGTTCATGACCTACACTCACACACCTGGAGGTTATACCTGTGTGTTCATGACCTACACTCACACACCTGGAGGTTATACCTGTGTGTTCATGACCTACACTCACACACTTGGAGGTTATACCTGTGTGTTCATGACCTAGACTCACACACCTGGAGGTTATACCTGTGTGTTCATGACCTACACTCACACACCTGGAGGTTATACCTGTGTGTTCATGGCCTACACTCACACACCTGGAGGTTTTACCTGTGTGTTCATGACCTACACTCACACACCTGGAGGTTATACCTGTGTGTTCATGACCTACACTCACACACTTGGAGGTTATACCTGTGTGTTCATGACCTACACTCACACACCTGGAGGTTATACCTGTGTGTTCATGACCTACACTCACACACCTGGAGGTTATACCTGTGTGTTCATGACCTACACTCACACACCTGGAGGTTATACCTGTGTGTTCATGACCTACACTCACACACCTGGAGGTTATACCTGTGTGTTCATGACCTACACTCACACACCTGGAGGTTATACCTGTGTGTTCATGACCTACACTCACACACCTGGAGGTTATACCTGTGTGTTCATGACCTACACTCACACACCTGGAGGTTATACCTGTGTGTTCATGACCTACACTCACACACCTGGAGGTTATACCTGTGTGTTCATGACCTACACTCACACACCTGGAGGTTATACCTGTGTGTTCATGACCTACACTCACACACCTGGAGGTTATACCTGTGTGTTCATGACCTACACTCACACACCTGGAGGTTATACCTGTGTGTTCATGACCTACACTCACACACATGGAGGTTATACCTGTGTGTTCATGACCTACACTCACACACCTGGAGGTTATACCTGTGTGTTCATGGCCTACACTCACACACCTGGAGGTTATACCTGTGTGTTCATGACCTACACTCACACACCTGGAGGTTATACCTGTGTGTTCATGACCTACACTAACACACCTGGAGGTTATACCTGTGTGTTCATGACCTACACTCACATACCTGGAGGTTATACCTGTGTGTTCATGACCTACACTCACACACATGGAGGTTATACCTGTGTGTTCATGACCTACACTCACACACCTGGAGGTTATACCTGTGTGTTCATGACCTACACTCACACACCTGGAGGTTATACATTGTGTGTTCATGACCTACACTCACACACCTGGAGGTTATACCTGTGTGTGCATGGCCTAGAGCGGGACAGAAAACACCCTTGCCCACATACAGTATTATCAGCCGGTGTATTTAGTAGCAGGAGAGAACTGTTTTCTCTGGAGTGATACGTTAAATCCAGTTATTCTTCAGTTCAGGCTTGGAGACTGAAGCAGAGTCTCTCTCTCTCTCTGAACATCTCTCTCTCTCTCTCTCTCTCTCCCTGTCTCTGAGTGAACATCCCTCTCTCTCTCTGAGTGAACATCTCTCTCTCTCTCTGACTGAACTGCTCTCTCTCTCTCTGACTGAACTGCTCTCTCTCTCTCTGACTGAACTGCTCTCTCTCTCTCTCTGACTGAACTGCTCTCTCTCTCTCTCTCTGACTGAACTGCTCTCTCTCTCTCTGACTGAACTGCTCTCTCTCTCTCTGACTGAACTGCTCTCTCTCTCTCTCTCTGACTGAACTGCTCTCTCTCTCTCTCTCTCTGACTGAACTGCTCTCTCTCTCTCTGACTGAACTGCTCTCTCTCTCTCTCTGACTGAACTGCTCTCTCTCTCTCTCTCTGACTGAACTGCTCTCTCTCTCTCTGACTGAACTGCTCTCTCTCTCTCTGACTGAACTGCTCTCTCTCTCTGACTGAACTGCTCTCTCTCTCTCTCTCTCTCTGACTGAACTGCTCTCTCTCTCTCTGACTGAACTGCTCTCTCTCTCTCTGACTGAACTGCTCTCTCTCTCTCTGACTGAACTGCTCTCTCTCTCTCTCTGACTGAACTGCTCTCTCTCTCTCTGACTGAACTGCTCTCTCTCTCTCTGACTGAACTGCTCTCTCTCTCTCTCTGACTGAACTGCTCTCTCTCTCGCTCTCTCTGACTGAACTGCTCTCTCTCTCTCTCTGACTGAACAGCTCTCTCGCTCTCGCTCTCTCTGACTGAACTGCTCTCTCTCTCTCCCAATTCAAAGGGCTTTAATGGCATGTGAAACATTGTTTACATTACCAAAGCAAGTGAAATTGATAATAAACAAAAGCGAAATAAACAATCCAAAATGAACAGTAAACATTACAATCTCTCTATCTCTCTCACTCAAGCTCTCGCTGCCTGCGTGGCTGTTTGGGCGACCCGGTAATAAAACACGCACATGAGTTTATAGACGTGCACGCTACTCACTGCAGAAAGGTAGAGGAAACGAAAAGGAAAAACGATACCTGGAGTCAAACTTCTTTCCATCGGGAAACATGCCGTTATAGTGGTAACGGACATAGTCTCCTACTTTCACAGCGCGCCCGCACTGCTCCGGCACGAACGTTTTCTCAATCACGATGTCATCTAACGGTACCGGAGGGGCGTCACAGGCGGCAAACGCCACCAGAACCGCAAGATATATCATCCCGTGCGCGCACTGGTTCATTTTCATAGCACTATCCTTTACCGGAAAAAAATGAAGGTGGATAACCGTGACTTTAACGGTTGCTCTTGCTCGCTTTTTCACTCTCGCAGGTTGTTTCGGTTCTTCTGATATTCTTCTTCCCGTTCTGTCTTCTTCCAGTTCTGTCTTCTTCCCGTTCTGTCTTCTTCCCGTTCTGTCTTCCCGTTCTGTCTTCTTCCCGTTCTGTCTTCTTCCAGTTCTGTCTTCTTCCCGTTCTGTCTTCTTCCCGTTCTGTCTTCTTCCAGTTCTGTCTTCTTCCAGTTCTGTCTTCTTCCCTTGATCCCAGTCCGTTCGGGTTTGAATAGAATGAGCGCAGGCGCAGTAGCACACAGCAGATGTGTTGACGTGGAAACGGCAAACGGAGGTCCTAGGAGTCACGGCTGGAGACCCACATAGACTGCATCACCACTGCAAGACCCCCACAAGACCACCAGACACAAATGTACTACAGTATAAGAGTTTACATTCACAAATGTAACCTATATAGTTTGACGGGGTGGTGGTGTGGTGGTGGGGTGGGGGTGTGGTGGTGGGCCAGTCTGTAAGTATTTTTCAGGGGATTTTTCTGCCCCCCCCCCCCCTTTAGCTCTCTGGAATGTCTCGACGTGGCAGGGGAGAGGGAAAGCCGCCGGCCACAGAGACAATTGTAATCAGTGGGTGATAAAATATGCAACTTTTCTAAAATATAAGCTATATTAAACATATAGCCGAACACATTAAAATAAATGAATTGCATTGTCCGTAGTGTGAGACGCCTAAGACAGCGCTACAGGGAGACAGGACGGACAGCTGATCGCCCTCTCAGTAGTAGACCACGTGTAACAACACCTACATAGGATCGGTACATCCGAACCACCGAGCCTCTTCCTAGAGCTGGCCGCCCGGACAAACTGAGCAATCTGGGGAGAAGGGCCTTGAGGGAGGTGACCAAGAAACCGATAGTCACTCTCACAGAGCTTTAATGTTCCTTTGCTTTGTCATTGTGGGGTGTTGTGTGTAGATTGATGAGGAAATAAACAATTTAATCCATTTTAGAATAAGGCTGTAACGTAACAAAATGTGGAAAAAGTCAAGGGGTCTGGATACTTTCCGAAGGCACTGTAGACCCTTTAGGGGTGCCATATATGAAGTGAGCATTATAATCCTTTTCTGTTCTATCCAGAACCTTTTATTCTAATTGTGTAGAGCTACAAGCTGTATATCGTAATACT
This sequence comes from Salmo salar, assembly GCF_965601325.2. NCBI lineage: Eukaryota > Metazoa > Chordata > Actinopteri > Salmoniformes > Salmonidae > Salmo > Salmo salar. The sequence continues at coordinate 99,131,870 of NC_138304.1, forward strand.
GTACTGGTCTACAGGCTGTATATTGTACTACTGTACTGGTCTTCAGGCTGTGTATTGTACTACTGTACTGGTCTACAGGCTGTATATTGTACTACTGTACTAGTCTTCAGGCTGTGTATTGTACTACTGTACTGGTCTACAAGCTGTATATTGTACTACTGTACTGGTCTACAGGCTGTATATTGTACTACTGTACTGGTCTTCAGGCTGTGTATTGTACTACTGTACTGGTCTACAAGCTGTATATTGTACTACTGTACTGGTCTACAGGCTGTATATCGTAATACTGTACTGGTCTACAAGCTGTATATTGTACTACTGTACTGGTCTACAGGCTGTGTATTGTACTACTGTACTGGTCTACAGGCTGTATATTGTACTACTGTACTGGTCTTCAGGCTGTGTATTGTACTACTGTACTGGTCTAGTTGTAATGTGTTATCATACGTTCATGATGCGTATTGGGGAAGGAAGGGGGTCCTGTGGTTTTGTTCACTTGTTTGTGCTCGTGTGCCTGTCTGCCTCTGTGTCTCCTCTCTCCTCCTGTCTCCTCCTGTCTCCTCCTCCTCTCGTCTCTTCCTCTCCTTCTGGCTTCTCCTGTCTCCTCCTCTCTCCTTCTGTCTCCTCCTCCTGTCTCCTCCTCTCTCCTCCTGGCTCCTCCTCTCTCCTCCCCTCTCCTCCTGTCTCCTCCTCTCTCCTCCTGTCTCCTCCTCCTCTCGTCTCTTCCTCGCCTCCTGTCTCCTCCTCTCTCCTCCTCTCTCCTCCTCTCTCCTACTGTCTCCTCCTCTCTCCTCCTCTCTCCTCCTCTCTCCTCCTGTCTCCTCCTGTCTCCTCCTCCTCTCGTCTCTTCCTCGCCTCCTGTCTCCTCCTCTCTCCTCCTCTCTCCTCCTCTCTCCTCCTGTCTCCTCCTGTCTCCTCCTCTCTCCTCCTCTCTCCTCCTCTCTCCTCCTCTCTCCTCCTGTCTCCTCCTGTCTCCTCCTCCTCTCGTCTCTTCCTCTCCTCCTGTCTCCTCCTCTCTCCTCCTGGCTCCTCCTCTCTCCTCCTGGCTCCTCCTGTCTCCTCCTGTCTCCTCCTCTCTCCTCCTGTCTGATAACCTGGCCAAGGCCGTGTCTGCTGCCCACAGCTTCCTCCTGAAGCACCCTGATGATGAGATGATGCAGAGGAACATGGCCTACTACAGGACTCTACCTGGAGCTGAGGAACATGGCCTACTACAGGACTCTACCTGGAGCTGAGGAACATGGCCTACTACAGGACTCTACCTGGAGCTGAGGAACATGGCCTACTACAGGACTCTACCTGGAGCTGAGGAACATGGCCTAATACAGGACTCTACCTGGAGCTGAGGAACATGGCCTACTACAGGACTCTACCTGGAGCTGAGGAACACCTCACAGACCTGGAGACCAAGTCCTACGAGGTAATCACACAGTTGTACACACACACACACACACACACACACACACACACACACACACACACACACACACACACACACAGACACACACACACACACACACACACACACACACACACACACACACACACACACACACACACACACACACACACACACACACACACACACACACACAGGGCAAGCACGCAATTTCACACACACAAGTGCCAAGAGAAAGCTGCTTTATAATGATCTCCATGGGTTAGATGGGGTTAGGGGAAAGCTGCTTTATAATGATCTCCATGGGTTAGATGGGGTTAGGGGAAAGCTGCTTTATAATGATCTCCATGGGTTAGATGGGGTTAGGGGAAAGCTGCTTTATAATGATCTCCATGGGTTAGATGGGGTTAGGGGAAAGCTGCTTTATAATGATCTCCATGGGTTAGATGGGGTTAGGGGAAAGCTGCTTTATAATGATCTCCATGGGTTAGATGGGGTTAGTGGAAAGCTGCTTTATAATGATCTCCATGGGTTAAATGGGGTTAGGGGAAAGCTGCTTTATAATGATCTCCATGGGTTAGATGGGGTTAAGGGAAAGCTGCTTTATAATGATCTCCATGGGTTAGATGGGGTTAGGGGAAAGCTGCTTTATAATGATCTCCATGGGTTAGATGGGGTTAGGGGAAAGCTGCTTTATAATGATCTCCATGGGTTAAATGGGGTTAGGGGAAAGCTGCTTTATAATGATCTCCATGGGTTAGATGGGGTTAGGGGAAAGCTGCTTTATAATGATCTCCATGGGTTAGATGGGGTTAGGTGGTATCAGGTTGACGTCATAGGAGGAAGTAAAGGCTTACTCCAAGTGTTAGGCTGAGGTCGCAGTTGCAGCCTGATCACTAGAAATAGACTTTCAGATGTTGGATGTTTGAAAAGGTCCTGAGATCGTTGATATAGGCCTTCCTTGAAGCTCACAATTATTTTATTTTTTAAAAACAGTCCGCCAACTGTGGAATCAGAGTGTGCTGCTGAGACCGCTGTGCAACAGCTGTTCATAATGCTCCAGAAAGCCACTAGAATGCTGAGAATACTTGATGTTACTTGATGGTAATAGTGAGTCATTTTTTTATTATTTTGTTTTAATACCTCTTTGGGCTAGGGGGCAATATTTTGACATCTAGATGAAAAGCGTGCCCAAAGTAAACTGCCTGTTACTCAGGCCCAGAAGCTAGGATATGCATATAATTGGTAGATTTGGATAGAAAACACTCTAAAGTTTCTAAAACTGTTAAAATAATGTCTGTGAGTATAACAAAACTGATATGGCAGGCAAAAACCCGAGGACAAACCATCCCAAAAAATAATATTTTCAGCCTACCACTTCAGCCTTTCCAATGGCTGTCATGTTTATTATGAGGCGAAAACCTCCCAGATTTCAGTCAGTTCTCAGGGCTTCCACTAGATGTCAACAGTCTTTAGAAAGAGTTTCAGGCTTGTTTTTGGAAAAATATGTTAGAATTTGTCATTTTTCTAGGTGGCTCCCATTTTGGCTGTAGTGTTTTCATGCGCGTGGATGTGAGCGCGTCCTTTGTTGTTTATCTCCGGTCTTAAATTTTATCATTTATTTACGTATTAGGGTACCTGAGGTTTGATTATAAACGTTGTTTGACTTGTTTGGAGAAGTTTATTGGTAACGTTTGGGATTCATTTTGTATGCATTTTGAAGGAGGGAAACCGGTGGATTATTGAATGAAGCGCGCCAGCTAAACTAAGTTTTTGGGGATATAAAGAAGGACTTTATCGAACAAAAGGACCATTTGTGATGTACCTGGGACCTTTTGGAGTGCCAACAGAAGAAGATCTTCTATCGCTATTTCTGACTTTCGTGGCGCACCTGCCTGGTTGAAAAATGTTTTTCATGCTTTTGTATGCGGGGCGCTGTCCTCAGATAATCGCATGATGTCCTTTCGCCGTGAAGCCTTTTTGAAATCTGACACAGCGGCTGGATTAACAAGAAGTTAAGCTTTATTTTGATGTATGACACTTGTATTTTCATGAATGTTAAATATTTCAATTTCTGTCATTTGAATTTCGCGCTCTGCAATTTCACCTGATGTTGTCGAGGTGGGTCGCTAGCGCCACGCCTAGCCATGACAGGTTTTAACCCTGTAACCACTCAGAATTAACCCTGTAACCACTCAGAATTAACCCTGTAACCCTGCTCTGTGTTCCGGTGCTCTGTGTTCCGGTGCTCCTGTGTTCCGGTGCTCTGTGTTCCAGTGCTCTTGTGTTCCGGTGCTCCTGTGTTCCGGTGCTCTGTGTTCCGGTGCTCTGTGTTCCGGTGCTCCTGTGTTCCGGTGCTGTGTTCCGGTGCTCTGTGTTCCGGTGCTCTGTGTTCCGGTGCTCTGTGTTCTGGTGCTCCTGTGTTCTGGTGTTCTGGTGCTCTGCTGCTCTGTGTTCTGCTGCTCTGTGTTCTGTGTTCTGCTGCTCTGTGTTCTGCTGCTCTGTGTTCTGTGTTCTGCTGCTCTGTGTTCTGTGTTCTGCTGCTCTGTGTTCTGCTGCTCTGTGTTCTGTGTTCTGCTGCTCTGTGTTCTGTGTTCTGCTGCTCTGTGTTCTGCTGCTCTGTGTTCTGGTGCTCTGTGTTCTGTGTTCTGGTGCTCTGTGTTCTGGTGCTCTGTGTTCTGTGTTCTGCTGCTCTGTGTTCTGGTGCTCTGTGTTCTGGTGTTCTGTGTTCTGGTGCTCTGTGTTCTGTGTTCTGCTGCTCTGTGTTCTGTGTTCTGCTGCTCTGTGTTCTGCTGCTCTGTGTTCTGGTGCTCTGTGTTCTGTGTTCTGGTGCTCTGTGTTCTGTGTTCTGGTGCTCTGTGTTCTGCTGTTCTGCTGCTCTGTGTTCTGGTGCTCTGTGTTCCGGTGCTCTGTGTTCCGGTGCTCCTGTGTTCCGGTGCTCTGTGTTCCAGTGCTCTTGTGTTCCGGTGCTCCTGTGTTCCGGTGCTCTGTGTTCCGGTGCTCTGTGTTCCGGTGCTCCTGTGTTCCGGTGCTGTGTTCCGGTGCTCTGTGTTCCGGTGCTCTGTGTTCCGGTGCTCTGTGTTCTGGTGCTCCTGTGTTCTGGTGTTCTGGTGCTCTGCTGCTCTGTGTTCTGCTGCTCTGTGTTCTGTGTTCTGCTGCTCTGTGTTCTGCTGCTCTGTGTTCTGCTGCTCTGTGTTCTGTGTTCTGCTGCTCTGTGTTCTGCTGCTCTGTGTTCTGGTGCTCTGTGTTCTGTGTTCTGGTGCTCTGTGTTCTGTGTTCTGGTGCTCTGTGTTCTGTGTTCTGCTGCTCTGTGTTCTGGTGCTCTGTGTTCTGGTGTTCTGTGTTCTGGTGCTCTGTGTTCTGTGTTCTGCTGCTCTGTGTTCTGTGTTCTGCTACTCTGTGTTCTGCTGCTCTGTGCTCTGTGTTCTGGTGCTCTGCTGCTCTGTGTTCTGCTGCTCTGTGTTCTGGTGCTCTGTGTTCTGCTGCTCTGTGTTCTGCTGCTCTGCTGCTCTGTGTTCTGCTGCTCTGTGTTCTGGTGCTCTGTGTTCTGTGTTCTGGTGCTCTGTGTTCTGTGTTCTGCTGCTCTGTGTTCTGCTGCTCTGTGTTCTTCTGCTCTGTGTTCTGCTGCTCTGTGGTCTGGTGCTCTGTGTTCTGGTGCTCTGTGTTCTGGTGCTCTGGTGAAATAAGTCTGGTCTTCTAATCTAGTTACAATGAAGGTGTTGTAATGTTGTGTTACTGTATCACCGTGTGTGTGTGTTGTTGTTTCAGATGTTGTTTGTGTGAGCGGTGCGGGCGTATAACGGTGATAACTACCGTACATCGCTGTCAGACATGGAGCCGGCTCTGAGGGACTTCTTCAAGGTCTATGATGAGTGTCTGGCTGCTTCAGGAGGAGCCAGGGAGGTCAGAGACTTTAAATACTTCTGCCCGTCCATCGCAGGTGAGTGGTATTACTGTATTACTATTACACGCGCACGCACACACACACACACACTTCTGCTGTCCTTGTGGGGCCCAAGCAATTGATTCCCATTCAAAATCCAATTTTCCCTAACACCTAACCCTAATTCTAAGCCCTAACCTAAACCTAAACCTAACCCCTAACCCTAAAATAGCCTTTTTCATTGTTGGGACCTGCGAAATGTCTCCAGAAGGTCAGAACAAGGACAGTAAAATCCAGAACAGTGACGCTGCTCTTGCCTCCCCAGTGAATGACCTGAAGGACGCAGTGCCGTGTGTAGCCAGATGCATGTTGTTTGACCCCAGTGATGAGGTGATGAAGAAAATTTAAATTAATAATAAATTAATATATAATATATATTATATATTTATATAATATATAAATAATAAATAAATTAAGATTAAAGACACAGGAGACAATAATACAAGAAACAACACTTCTGTAGCTTGTCAACTACGTGTCTGTCTATCCCTGTTCTCTCCTCTCTGCACAGGCCATACAAACGCTTCACACCGCGTGGCCGCTGCCACTCTAACCTGGTGGTCCCAGCGCGCACGACCCACGTGGAGTTCCAGGTGTCCGGCAGCCTCTGGAACTGCCGGTCTGCAGCCAACAAGGCTGAGTTCATCTCAGCCTATGCTACCCTCCAGTCCCTAGACTTCCTGGCGCTGACGGAAACATGGATTACCACAGATAACACTGCTACTCCTACTGCTCTCTCTTCGTCTGCCCACGTGTTCTCGCATACCCCTAGAGCATCGAGCCAGCGGGGTGGTGGCACTGGAATCCTCATCTCTCCCAAGTGGACATTCTCTCTTTCTCCCCTGACCCATCTGTCTATCTCCTCATTTGAATTCCATGCTGTCACAGTTACCAGCCCTTTCAAGCTTAACATCCTTATCATTTATCGCCCTCCAGGTTCCCTTGGAGAGTTCATCAATGAGCTTGACGCCTTGATAAGTTCCTTTCCTGAGGATGGCTCACCTCTCACAGTTCTGGGTGACTTTAACCTCCCCACGTCTACCTTTGACTCATTCCTCCCTGCCTCCTTCTTTCCACTCCTCTCCTCTTTTGACCTCACCCTCTCACCTTCCCCCCCTACTCACAAGGCAGGCAATACGCTTGACCTCATCTTTACTAGATGCTGTTCTTCCACTAATCTCATTGCAACTCCCCTCCAAATCTCCGACCACTACCTTGTATCCTTTTCCCTGTTGCTCTCATCCAACACTTCTCACTCTGCCCCTACTCGGATGGTATTGCGCCGTCCCAACCTTCGCTCTCTCTCTCCCGCTACTCTCTCCTCTTCCATCCTATCATCTCTTCCCTCTGCTCAAACCTTCTCCAACCTATCTCCTGATTCTGCCTCCTCAACCCTCCTCTCCTCCCTTTCTGCATCCTTTGATTTTCTCTGTCCCCTATCCTCCAGGCCGGCTCGGTCCTCCCCTCCTGCTCCGTGGCTCGACAACTCACTACGAGCTCACAGAACAAGGCTCCGGGCAGCCGAGCGGAAATGGAGGAAAACTCGCCTCCCTGCGGACCTGGCATCCTTTCACTCACTCCTCTCTACATTCTCCTTTTCTGTCTCTGCTGCTAAAGCCACTTTCTACCACTCTAAATTCCAAGCATCTGCCTCTAACCCTAGGAAGCTCTTTGCTACCTTCTCCTCCCTCCTGAATCCTCCTCCTCCTCCCCCTCCCCCCCCCTCCTCCCTCTCTGCGGATGACTTCGTCAACCATTTTGAAAAGAAGGTTGACGATATCCGATCCTCGTTTGCTAAGTCAAACGACACCGCTGGTCCTGCTCACACTGCCCTACCCTGTGCTTTGACCTCTTTCTCCCCTCTCTCTCCAGATGAAATCTCGCGTCTTGTGACGGCCGGCCGCCCAACAACCTGCCCACTTGACCCTATCCCCTCCTCTCTTCTCCAGACCATTTCCGGAGACCTTCCCCCTTCCTCACCTCGCTCATCAACTCATCCTTGACCGCTGGCTACGTCCCTTCCGTCTTCAAGAGAGCGAGAGTTGCACCCCTTCTGAAAAAACCTACACTCGATCCCTCCGATGTCAACAACTACAGACCAGTATCCCTTCTTTCTTTTCTCTCCAAAACTCTTGAAGGTGCCGTCCTTGGCCAGCTCTCCTGCTATCTCTCTCAGAATGACCTTCTTGATCCTAATCAGTCAGGTTTCAAGACTGGGCATTCAACTGAGACTGCTCTTCTCTGTGTCACGGAGGCTCTCCGCACTGCTAAAGCTAACTCTCTCTCCTCTGCTCTCATCCTTCTAGACCTATCTGCTGCCTTTGATACTGTGAACCATCAGATCCTCCTCTCCACCCTCTCCGAGTTGGGCATCTCCGGCGCGGCCCACGCTTGGATTGCGTCCTACCTGACAGGTCGCTCCTACCAGGTGGCATGGCGAGAATCTGTCTCCGCACCATGCGCTCTCACCACTGGTGTCCCCCAGGGCTCTGTTCTAGGCCCTCTCCTATTCTCACTATACACCAAGTCACTTGGCTCTGTCATATCCTCACATGGTCTCTCCTATCATTGCTATGCAGACGACACACAATTAATCTTCTCCTTTCCCCCTTCTGATAACCAGGTGGCGAATCGCATCTCTGCATGTTTGTCAGACATATCAGTGTGGATGACGGATCACCAGCTCAAGCTGAACCTCGGCAAGACGGAGCTGCTCTTCCTCCCGGGGAAGGACTGCCCGTTCCATGATCTCGCCATCACGGTTGACAACTCCCTTGTGTCCTCCTCCCAGAGTGCTAAGAACCTTGGCGTGATCCTGGACAACACCCTGTCGTTCTCCACTAACATCAAGGCGGTGACCCGATCCTGTAGGTTCATGCTCTACAACATTCGCAGAGTACGACCCTGCCTCACACAGGAAGCGGCGCAGGTCCTAATCCAGGCACTTGTCATCTCCCGTCTGGATTACTGCAACTCGCTGTTGGCTGGGCTCCCTGCCTGTGCCATTAAACCCCTACAACTCATCCAGAACGCCGCAGCCCGTCTGGTGTTCAACCTTCCCAAGTTCTCTCACGTCACCCCGCTCCTCCGCTCTCTCCACTGGCTTCCAGTTGAAGCTCGCATCCGCTACAAGACCATGGTGATTGCCTACGGAGCTGTGAAGGGAACGGCACCTCCATACCTTCAGGCTCTGATCAGGCCCTACACCCAAACAAGGGCACTGCGTTCATCCACCACTGGCCTGCTGGCCCCCCTACCTCTGAGGAAGCACAGTTCCCGCTCAGCCCAGTCAAAACTGTTCGCTGCTCTGGCACCCCAATGGTGGAACAAGCTCCCTCACGACGCCAGGACAGCGGAGTCAATCACCACCTTCCGGAGACACCTGAAACCCCACCTCTTTAAGGAATACCTAGGATAGGATAAAGTAATCCTTGTAACCCCCCCCCCCCCCCCCCTTAAAAGATGTAGATGCACTATTGTAAAGTGGTTGTTCCACTGGATATCATAAGGTGAATGCACCATTTTGTAAGTCGCTCTGGATAAGAGCGTCTGCTAAATGACTTAAATGTAAATGTAAGAACAATGTGGTTTATTACCAGGACCACAGAGACAAGTATGGACTCAGTGACGAAGACTTCCTACCAAGATCGGTAAGACACACACACATACAAACACACACTCCAGTCACCCTAGTTATAGACTGACTGTTCTCTCTGCTACTGCATGGCAAGCGGTACCGGAGCGCCAAGTCTAGGTCCAAAAGCCTTCTAAACAGCTTCTACCCCCAAGCCATAAGACACCTGTACAGCTAATCAAATGGCCACTGGACAGTTTGTACACTGCTGCTACTCTGTTTATTATCTATTCATAGTCACTTCACCCCCACCTACATGTATAAATTACCTCTACTAACCTGTACCCCCACCTACATGTATAAATGACCTCTACTAACCTGTACCCCCACCTACATGTATAAATGACCTGTACCCCCACCTATATGTATAAATGACCTCTACTAACCTGTACCCCCACCTACATGTATAAATGACCTCTACTAACCTGTACCCCCACCTACATGTATAAATGACCTCTACTAACCTGTACCCCCACCTACATGTATAAATGACCTCTACTAACCTGTACCCCCACCTACATGTATAAATGACCTCTACTAACCTGTACCCCCACATACATGTATAAATTACCTCTACTAACCTGTACCCCCACCTACATGTATAAATGACCTCTACTAACCTGTACCCCCACCTACATGTATAAATGACCTCTACTAACCTGTGCCCCCACCTACATGTATAAATGACCTCTACTAACCTGTACCCCCACCTACATGTATAAATGACCTCTACTACCTGTACCCCCACCTACATGTATAAATGACCTCTACTAACCTGTACCCCCACCTACATGTATAAATGACCTCTACTAACCTGTACCCCCACCTACATGTATAAATGACCTCTACTAACCTGTACCCCCACCTACATGTATAAATGACCTCTACTAACCTGTACCCCCACCTACATGTATAAATGACCTCTACTAACCTGTACCCCCACCTACATGTATAAATGACCTCTACTAACCTGTACCCCCACCTACATGTATAAATGACCTCTACTAACCTGTACCCCCACCTACATGTATAAATGACCTCTACTAACCTGTACCCCCACCTACATGTATAAATGACCTCTACTAACCTGTACCCCCACCTACATGTATAAATGACCTCTACTAACCTGTACCCCCACCTACATGTATAAATGACCTCTACTAACCTGTACCCCCACCTACATGTATAAATGACCTCTACTAACCTGTACCCCCACCTACATGTATAAATGACCTCTACTAACCTGTACCCCCACCTACATGTATAAATGACCTCTACTAACCTGTACCCCCACCTACATGTATAAATGACCTCTACTAACCTGTACCCCCACCTACATGTATAAATGACCTCTACTAACCTGTACCCCCACCTACATGTATAAATGACCTCTACTAACCTGTACCCCCACCTACATGTATAAATGACCTCTACTAACCTGTACCCCCACCTACATGTATAAATGACCTCTACTAACCTGTACCCCCACCTACATGTATAAATGACCTCTACTAACCTGTACCCCCACCTACATGTATAAATGACCTCTACTAACCTGTACCCCCACCTACATGTATAAATGACCTCTACTAACCTGTACCCCCACCTACATGTATAAATGACCTCTACTAACCTGTACCCCCACCTACATGTATAAATGACCTCTACTAACCTGTACCCCCACCTACATGTATAAATGACCTCTACTAACCTGTACCCCCACCTACATGTACATATTACCTTAGCTAACCTGTACCCCCACCTACATGTACATATTACCTCTAACCTGTACCCAGCACACTGACTCGGTACCGGTACCCCCTGTATATAGCCTCCACACTGACTCGGTACCGGTACCCCCTGTTTATAGCCTCCACACTGACTCGGTACCGGTACCCCCTGTATATAGCCTCCACACTGACTCGGTACCGGTACCCCCTGTATATAGCCTCCACACTGACTCGGTACCGGTACCCCCTGTATATAGCCTCCACACTGACTCGGTACCGGTACCCCCTGTATATAGCCTCATTATTGTTATGTTATTGTGTTACTTTTAATTTTATTTTTTACTTTAGTTTATTTAGTAAATATTTTCTTAACTCTATTTCTTATACCGAATTGTTGGTTAAGGGCTTGTAGGTAAGTATTTCACGGTAAGCTCTACAATTGTTCTATTTGACGCATGTGACAAATAAAATTTGATTTTATATTATACACACATTTCAGCACAGGTGCCACACACACACACACACACACACACACACCACCTGTCCACTATCTCTGTATGCAGGTCATTTGGCGCCTGTCATTGGTTGGTTTTTAACCTGTTGACTGAGTTCTTCATTTGGGTTTGCTTCAACATTGATTTGACGTGTGTGTGTGTGTGTTTTAGGAGGCGGTACGGTACTTGAACCAGACCACCATACAGCTACAGATGCTGGAGTTCTAGCGAGTGATGATGAGGTGTGTGTGTGTGTGAGAGAGAGAGTGATTCCTTTCAGATCACATGACCTGTGTCCAGCGGTACAATGTGACCAGTGTTTACCAGACTGCTGTATTAGACCTCACCACAGGGTGGCGCTGATCACTCAAAACAACACAGACATGTCTAATAACCATAGATGGCAGCATGACTAGTCTAGATCAGGCGTGGCCAGCCCTCCTCCTGTAAAGCTACCCTACTGAGTGATTTTGCTCCAGTCAAACTGTAACACACATAGTTAAGCTAATGAGCTGTTCATCAGTACTTTGATGAGCTGAATCAGTTGTGTTAGAGGAGGGTTGGAACAGAAGCCAGTAACTCTGCAGGACTGCAGCGGGAGACCCAATTTGGAGGCTCTGCCTGATCAGAGTGTAGTCTTTATTTACATATTCATCAGGAAACAGCAGAGAATGCTTTCCCCCGGTTACAGTCTTCAGGTTCAATACTAACTCTGTGGTGTGTGTGTGTGTGTGTGTGTGTGTGCAGGGGGAAGTGGAGTTTCTAGAGGAGTTCCTGGATGCTTAGGATCAGCAGCACGTACTGAAAAGAAAGAAAGAGAAAAACACTAAACTAAACGACAGAAACAAGCGAAGGCAGGAGGTTTTCCCAGCATGCAGCGGGGTAATATGACCTTTTAAATAATGATTTGTATATTTCTGGATCATGCGCACTACCGTACAGTACAGAGGTATGGCAGTGAGTAATACTGTGGTATTAAATTGATGATGATGATGAGGATAATAATGTGGCCATTCACCTTTATATATGTGCACTCCCCTCTGTCTATTGTCCATGTTTTTAATCAAACTGATCACTGCCTTACAGTGGAGGCTGGTGAGGGGAGGACGGCTCATAATAATGTCTGGAACGGATCAAATGGAAACCGTCTGTTTGATGTATTTCATACCATTCCACCATCTGCTCCAGTCATTACCACGGTACCGTCCTCCCCTATTAAGGTGTTTGATGTATTTGATACCATTCCACCATCTGCTCCAGTCATTACCACGGTACCGTCCTCCCCTATTAAGGTGTTTGATGTATTTGATACCATTCCACCATCTGCTCCAGTCATTACCACGGTACCGTCCTCCCCTATTAAGGTGTTTGATGTATTTGATACCATTCCACCATCTGCTCCAGTCATTACCACGGTACCGTCCTCCCCTATTAAGGTGTTTGATGTATTTGATACCATTCCACCATCTGCTCCAGTCATTACCACGGTACCGTCCTCCCCTATTAAGGTGTTTGATGTATTTGATACCATTCCACCATCTGCTCCAGTCATTACCACGGTACCGTCCTCCCCTATTAAGGTGTTTGATGTATTTGATACCATTCCACCATCTGCTCCAGTCATTACCACGGTACCGTCCTCCCCTATTAAGGTGTTTGATGTATTTGATACCATTCCACCATCTGCTCCAGTCATTACCACGGTACCGTCCTCCCCTATTAAGGTGTTTGATGTATTTGATACCATTCCACCATCTGCTCCAGTCATTACCACGGTACCGTCCTCCCCTATTAAGGTGTTTGATGTATTTCATACCATTCCACCATCTGCTCCAGTCATTACCACGGTACCGTCCTCCCCTATTAAGGTGCCACCAACCCCCTGTGCTGATTTTACAAGGAAATATAGAAATACATTCACATGGTTCTTTTACAATAAAATCACATGGTGAAACCCAGCCCCCTCCAGTGGTCATTGCTGTCTGTTTGGTGTTAAAGTCATAGGGTCCGATTCAACCGTTCCTACGCAAGCCATTCATACCCACTTCTCAGTACTTGCTTTTGTCACGTCCTGGCCATAGAGAGCTCTTATTTTCTATGGTAGAGTAGGTCAGGGCATGACTGGGGTTTTTTCTAGTTATTATTTTCTATGTGGGGTTCTAGTTTAGTTTTTCTATGTTTGGGTGTATGGTATGATTCCCAATTAGAGGCAGTTGGCTATGATTGTCTCTAATTGGGGATCATACTTAAGTAAAAAAAAATTTCACCTGTGGGTTATGGGATATTGTTTTGAGTTAGTGCACGTAGCATCTCTGTCGTCACGGTTCGTTTATTCATTTATTGTTTGTTTATGTTTAGTTGCCTGTTAGCACTGCATTGTCGTCACGGTTCGTTTATTCTTCATTTGTTTCGTCTTTGCTTAAGTTTCACTATTAATTAATAAATTATGTGTAACTCAACATACGCTGCGCCTTGGTCCGTTTCTGCAAACGAACGTGACAGCTATTCAGATTTACCTTATGCAGGTGTGTAACGGGCCTTGCAGGCGTGGTTCCCTTCGCGCGCGGAATAAAGTTAATTAAACTGTTAAAAACCCTCCCACTTGCTGGCCAACTGTTTTTCCCGTGTAGTTTTCATTCAATAAGATTTTCAGTACATTTATCTAAAGCCATCCCTTTAAATGTGGTGTACCTTTAATTATACATTTCTCCACAGACTCACTAGAATATATGGAGAGAATGGGTTCAGAATATTAGCGATCAATGTAAATACACGCCATGTAAATACAGGCCGTTAAAATACAGGCATATTCGTCTCATTTTCAGCACCAATTGGTAGATTAAAAAAATACTCTGATCTTCTATATTATTTAAGGTTATTATTACATTTTTGAAACCATGAAATATTGGAAGGAGAGAAAAGTGTACACTAAGGTTTGAACAGTTGTCCTGTAAATCTAATAATCCTCACCAATCATAGAACTGTGATGACAACCATCGTGAACCATACACCAGGCACCAGGTTTAAAGTTATATTTATAGTCTGTGTTACATAATTATTAAAATAGGCTGCATTTCTCAAACTAATTTACATCTTGTAATGCATTAGTCTAATATGATACACTATTGCTAGTGATCCTCAGAAACAACCACACGAACGTGACAGAAGAAAGGTAAACTAACGATGCAATGGAATGATGCAAAATATAAGGAGACTAACATTAAAGTCAGTGACCGTTATACAAGTACAGTTGAAGTCGGAGTTTACATACACCTTACCCAAATGCATTTAAACTCAGTTTTCCCCAATTCCTGACATTTAATCCTAGTAAAAATGGCCTGTTTTAGGTCAGTTAGGATCACCACTTTATTTTAAGAATGTGAAATGTCAGAATAATTGTAGAGAGAATGATTTATTTCAGCTTTTATTTCTTTCATCACATTCCCAGTGGGTCAGAAGTTTACATACACTCAATTAGTATTTGGTAGCATTGCCTTTAAATTGTTTAACTTGGGTCAAATGTTTCGGGTAGCCTTCCACAAGCTTCCCACAATAAGTTCCTCCTGACAGAGCTGGTGTAACTGAATCAGGTTTGTAGGCCTCCTTGCTCGCACACACTTTTTCAGTTCTGCCCACACATTTTCTATAGGACTGAGGTCAGGGTTTTGTGATGGCCACTCCAATACCTTGACTATGTTGTCCTTAAGCCATTTTGTCACAACTTTGGAAATATGCTTGGGGTCATTGTCCATTTGGAAGACCCATTTGCGACCAAGCTTTAACTTCCTGACTGATGTCTTGAGATGTTGCTTCAATATATGCACATAATTTTCCTGCCTCATGATGCCATCTATTTTGTGAAGTGCACCAGTCCCTCCTGCAGCAAAGCACCCCCACAACATGATGCTGCCACTCCCGTGCTTCACGGTTGGGATGGTGTTCTTCGGCTTGCAAGCCTCCCCCTTTTTCCTCCAAACATAACGATGGTCATTATGGCCAAACATTATGGTCAAACAGTTCTATTTTTGTTTCATCAGACCAGAGGACATTTCTCCAAAAAGTACAATCTTTGTCCCCATGTGCAGTTGCAAACTGTAGTCTGGCTTTTTTATGGCGGTTTTAGAGCAGTGGCTTCTTCCTTGCTGAACTGTGGATATAGATACTTTTGTACCTGTTTCCTCCAGCATCTTCACAAGGTCCTTTGCTGTTGTTCTGGGATTGATTTGCACTTTTCGCACCAAAGTACGTTCATCTCTAGGAGACAGAACGTGTCTCCTTCCTGAGCGGTATGACGGCTGCGTGGTCCCATGGTGTTTATACTTGCGTACTATTGTTTGTACAGATGAACATGGTACCTTCAGGCATTTGGAAATTGGTCCCAAGGATTAACCAGACTTGTGAAGGTCAACAATTTTTTTCTGAGGTCTTGGCTGATTTCTTTTGATTTTCCCATGATGTCAAGCAAAGAGGCACTGAGTTTGAAGGTAGGCCTTGAAATACATCCACAGGTACACCTCCAATTGACTCAAATGATGTCAATTAGCCTATCAGAAGCTTCTAAAGCCATGACATAATTTTCTGGAATTTTCCAAGCTGTTTAAAGGCACAGTCAACTTAGTGTATGTAAACTTCTGACCCACTGGAATTGTGATACAGTGAATTATAAGTGAAATAATCAGTCTGTAAACAATTGTTGGAAAAATGACTTGTGTCATGCACAAAGTAGATGTCCTAACCGACTTGCCAAAACTATAGTTTGTTAACAAGACAATTGTGGAGTGGTTGAAAAATGAGTTTTAATGACTCCAACCTAAGTGTATGTAAACTTCCCACTTCAACTGTATGTGGGTATAACTGATGGTGGCCACTGATAGTGACTAACATTTAACATGATACAAATTGTAAAAATATTAATACAGGGAAATCGTAAATCAACTCTATGTTTGACGCTATACTTCGATTTGCGCATGGCTTCAGAAGCCCATTGGCTCTTCAAATTTCATCCCAAATTATAAGGCCAGCATTTCATAAACCTCACCGTGGGAAAGGTGATATGTTGATATGCTTCAGTTTGCTGCCATGTGACTGGTTTCACATGTGTCTCCAGTGATAAGGTAAAATAGAGCTAAAACAATTGTTATTTATATTTACAATCCCCTTATCAAAACGGCTTACTCATTTATCTAGCTCTTAACAATAGCGCTTATCAATTTGTAAATTACAGTGGAAGGAGAGTCCAACGCTCTAACCACTAGCCTACCTGCCTCCCCTCAGTGTAAGGAGAGTCCAACGCTCTAACCACTAGGCTACTGTGAATATTATTTCTATCAGAAATAAATAGTAAATAGAAGTTGTTCCACTTGGAACCGAAAGGTTGTTCGACCTTATTCATCATTGTTTCATCGCGCGTAAAATTGGTGGAATTATAAGGGTATTAAATCAAGGTCAGAATAAGGCATATCTGTAGACTCAACTGCCGTTGAGTGATTTAGGACTATATTGTCAACCCCTACTTCCTGGTAGGCTCAGTACAGGAAAAAGAGGGATACATACATTAACAGTTCCAGACAACATATCAACTACCTCAGTCCAAAATTCTTCGGGGCTCTGAAGTCGGTCTTTAGGAGCTTTCTGGCAAAATCAAGACAGTTTTGTGAGTCTGTCAGCTGCACAAGTGGAGGGTATGGAGTACCTCTGGGTACCCCTCAGCGACGATAGACTTCCTGACTAGATCGATAAGGCACACACATAAACAAACACACATATTATACACACATATTTCAACACAAATGCGCACACACACAGACAGACATACTGTAACGTCTGCTTCCAACTCACACTCTCAAAAACACATAGATCCCCTGAACGCAGCTCACTCTCCAGATCCCAATCACCTGAATTCTGATCAGCTGTTCACACACCTGTATGTCATTTACACACACTATTTAGTTCAGTTCTTTGCACCCCATCATTGTGAGGTATTGTTTGTTTTGATACACAGTCTAGTCGGAGCTCTGTTTATTTCCGTATTAGTCCTCCCGTGTATCGTAGTTTTTGGCCATCCTCACTAACGATGCCTTTTTTTTTTTGCCTATTCCCTGCCTGTACTTTAGCCTATCGGATTTCCTGTTATCTATCTATTGCCTGATCTCCCGGACTACGTTACTAGCCTTTTCCCTGCCTGTACTGTTGCCCTTTTGGACCCCCTGTGTATGACCTTCTGCCTGCCCCTGGACCCAGCTACCTGCCTCCTCCTGTGTATGACCTTCTGTGTGCCCCTGGACCCAGCTACCTGCCTCCTCCTGTGTATGACCTTCTGTGTGCCCCTGGACCCAGCTACCTGCCTCCTCCTGTGTATGACCTTCTGCCTGCCCCTGGACCCAGCTACCTGCCTCCTCCTGTGTATGACCTTCTGCCTCCCCCTGGACCCAGCTACCTGCCTCCTCCTGTGTATGACCTTCTGCCTGCCCCTGGACCTAGCTACCTGCCTCCTCCTGTGTATGACCTTCTGCCTGCCGCCCCTGGACCCAGCTACCTGCCTCCTCCTGTGTATGACCTTCTGCCTGCCGCCCCTGGACCCAGCTACCTGCCTCCTCCTGTGTATGACCTTCTGCCTGCTCCTGGACCCAGCTACCTGCCTCCTCCTGTGTATGACCTTCTGCCTGCCGCCCCTGGACCCAGCTACCTGCCTCCTCCTGTGTATGACCTTCTGTCTGCCCCTGGACCTAGCTACCTGCCTCCTCCTGTGTATGACCTTCTGCCTGCCGCCCCTGGACCCAGCTACCTGCCTCCTCCTGTGTATGACCTTCTGCCTGTCCCTGGACCCAGCTACCTGCCTCCTCCTGTGTATGACCTTCTGCCTGCCGCCCCTGGACCCAGCTACCTGCCTCCTCCTGTGTATGACCTTCTGCCTGTCCCTGGACCCAGCTACCTGCCTCCTCCTGTGTATGACCTTCTGTCTGCCCCTGGACCCAGCTACCTGCCTCCTCCTGTGTATGACCTTCTGCCTGCCCCTGGACCCAGCTACCTGACTCCTCCTGTGTACAGCCTTATTCTAAAATGGATTACATTTATTTTTTACTCGAGACTTCCTGGGTATGACGCTACAAGCTTGGCACACCTGTATTTGGGGAGTTTCTCCCATTCTTCTCTGCAGATCCTCTCAAGCTCTGTCAGGTTGGATGGGGAGCGTCGCTGCACAGCTATTTTCAGGTCTCTCCAGAGATGTTTGATCGGGTTCCAGTCCGGGCTCTGGCTGGGTCACTCAAGGACCGTCAGAAACGTGTCCCGAAGCCACTCCTGTGTTGTCTTGGCTGTGTGCTCAGGGTCCAGTGGTGGAAAAAGTACCCAATTGTCATACTTGAGTAAAAGTAAAAATACCTTAATAGAAAATGTATAAATCATATTAAGCAGATGGCACAATGTTCTTGTTTTTTAAATTAACAAATAGCCAGGGGCACACTCCAACAATCAACATCATTTACAAACAAAGCATTTGTGTTAGTGAGTCCTCCAGATCAGAGGCAGTAGGGATGACCAGGGATGTTCTCTGTTTAGTGAGTCCTCCAGATCAGATGCAGTAGGGATGACCAGGGATGTTCTCTGTTTAGTGAGTCCTCCAGATCAGATGCAGTAGGGATGACCAGGGATGTTCTCTGTTTAGTGAGGCCTCCAGATGACATGGGATGTTCTCTGTTTAATGAGTCTACCAGATCAGAGGCAGTAGGGATGACCAGGGATGTTCTCTGTTTAGTGAGTCCTCCAGATCAGAGGCAGTAGATGACCAGGGATGTTCTCTGTTTAGTGAGTCCTCCAGATCAGAGGCAGTAGGGATGACCAGGGATGTTCTCTGTTTAGTGAGTCCTCCAGATCAGATGCAGTAGGGATGACCAGGGATGTTGTCTGTTTAGTGAGTCCTCCAGACCATAGGCAGTAGGGATGACCAGGGATGTTCTCTGTTTAGTGAGTCCTCCAGATCAGAGGCAGTAGGGATGACCAGGGATGTTCTCTGTTTAGTGAGTCCTCCAGATCAGATGCAGTAGGGATGACCAGGGATGTTCTCTGTTTAGTGAGTCCTCCAGATCAGAGGCAGTAGGGATGACCAGGGATGTTGTCTGTTTAGTGTGTGAATTAGTCCATGTTCCTGTGCTGCTAAGCATTCAAAATGTAACAAGTACTTTTGGGTGTCAAGGAAAATAAACTCAGCAAAAATAAAAAACGTCCTCTCACTGTCAACTGTGTTTATTTTCAGCAAACTTAACATGTGTAAATACTTGTATGAACATAACAAGATTCAACAACTGAGACATAAACTGAACAAGTTCCACAGACATGTGACTAACAGAAATGGAATAATGTGTCCCTGAACAAAGGCGGTGTCAAAATCAAAAGTAACAGTCAGTATCTGGTGTGGCCACCAGCTGCATTAAGTACTGCAGGGCATCTCCTCCTCATGGACTGCACCAGATTTGCCAGTTCTTGCTGTGAGATGTTACCCCACTCTTCCACCAAGGCACCTGCAAGTTCCCGGACATTTCCGGGGGGGAATGGCCCCAGCCCTCACCCTCCGATCCAACAGGTCCCAGACGTGACCATCAGGTTCTTGGTCACCTCCCTGACCAAGGCCCTTCTCCCCCGATTGCTCAGTTTGGCCGGGCGGCCAACTCTAAGAAGAGTCTTTGTGGTTCCAAGCTTTCTCCACTTAAGAATGGGACCTTTATTGCTGCAGACATTTTTTGTCACCCTTCCCAAGATCTGTGCCTCAACACAATCCTGTCTCGGAGCTCTAAGGACAATTCCTTCGACCTCATGGCTTAGTTTTTGCTCTGACATGCACTGTCAACTGTGGGACCTTATATAGACAGGTGTGTACCTTTCCAAATCATGTCCAATCAATTGTATTTACCACAGGTGGACTCTAATCCAGTTGTAGAAACATCTCAAGGATGATCAATGGAAACAGGATGCACCTGAGCTCAATTTCGAGTCTCATAGCAAAGGGTCTAAATAGTTATTTAAATAAGGTATTTATGTTTCTTATTTTTAATACATTTGCAAAAAGTCTAAACCTGTTGTCACTTTTTTGTTATGGGGTATTGTGTGTAGATTTGATTCGGGAAAAATATATAATTTAATCAATTTTAAAATAAGGCTGTAACGTAACAAAATGTGGAAAAAGTCAAGGGGTCTGAATACTTTTCGAAGGCACTGTATACCAGTGGCTAGCGCAGTTGTGCAGGGCCCCCCGCAATGTTCGAGGTCCAACCCCCCAAAGAATATATAGCATTTTTATTTTGGGGATATTTACTTTTTTGGCATTGGTCAGAAAAAAAAAATGTACCGTTTTTTTATAGCTAATCTCATGCTATTTTACACATTTTGCCATAAGGCTAAGAGAACATTTTTCTGTTTTAGAGCTTATTTCCTGATATTCTACAGATTTTGACATGAGGCTGAGAGGACAATTTGCAGTTTTAAAGCTAATTTCCTGTAATATACAAAAACAAATCATGGCTTCAAAGGCTGTTGAAGAAGTGTGAGCACCGTTTTGGGGAAACGTGTCATTCAGTACAAACCATTACTCAACGCAGCAAACGTTGAACCAAACTGAAAGCACCCCTGGGATGACTGGGATGATAAAGGATTTTGATCCGACTGTGTACACAGCTTGTGGCAAATACAAATAAATTATACAAAGAAACACAATAAGTAAAATATTTACCAAAGATGAACAATCAGCCCAATGTCTGGATTTGTGTAAGGTATTGGTCTGCTATAAAACAGTGGATCGACAAACACACTGAAACAGACTTCCAGACTACAGATAGAGGCCAGCAGACTACAGACTACAGACAGAGGAGCAGCAGACTACCAGACTACAGACAGAGGAGCAGCAGACTACCAGACTACAGACAGAGGCCAGCAGACTACAGACAGAGGCCAGCAGACTACCAGACTACAGACAGAGGAGCAGCAGACTACCAGACTACAGACAGAGGAGCAGCAGACTACCAGACTACAGACAGAGGAGCAGCAGACTACCAGACTACAGACAGAGGAGTAGCATACTACCAGACTACAGATAGAGGCCAGCAGACTACAGACAGAGGCCAGCAGACTACCAGACTACAGACAGAGGAGCAGCAGACTACCAGACTACAGACAGAGGAGCAGCAGACTACCAGACTACAGACAGAGGCCAGCAGACAACCAGACTACAGACAGAGGAGCAGCAGACTACCAGACTACAGACAGAGGAGTAGCATACTACCAGACTACAGACAGAGGCCAGCAGACTACCAGACTACAGATAGAGGAGCAGCAGACTACCAGACTACAGACAGAGGAGCAGCAGACTACCAGACTACAGACAGAGGCCAGCAGACTACCAGACTACAGACAGAGGAGTAGCAGACTACCAGACTACAGACAGAGGAGCAGCAGACTACAGACAGAGGCCAGCAGACTACCAGACTACAGACAGAGGAGTAGCAGACTACCAGACTACAGATAGAGGAGTAGCAGACTACCAGACTACAGATAGAGGAGCAGCAGACTACCAGACTACAGACAGAGGAGTAGCAGACTACCAGACTACAGACAGAGGAGCAGCAGACTACAGACAGAGGCCAGCAGACTACCAGACTACAGACAGAGGAGTAGCAGACTACCAGACTACAGATAGAGGAGTAGCAGACTACCAGACTACAGATAGAGGAGTAGCAGACTACCAGACTACAGATAGAGGAGTAGCAGACTACCAGACTACAGACAGAGGAGTAGCAGAGGACCCTTCACCATCAGAGGTGAGTACAGTTATACATCGTTCGCCATTAGCATCATTTACCATTACCATCGTTCGCTATTACCATCGTTCGCCATTACCATCATTTAACATTACCATGGTTCACAGCATTATTCCAGAGAGGACCTTGTCTTATCTCCAGAGAGGACCTTGTCTTATCTCCAGAGAGGACCTTGTCTTATCTCCAGAGGACCTTGTCTTATCTCCAGAGAGGACCTTGCCTTATCTCCAGAGAGGACCTTGTCTTATCTCCAGAGGACCTTGTCTTATCTCCAGAGAGGACCTTGTCTTATCTCCAGAGAGGACCTTGTCTTATCTCCAGAGAGGACCTTGTCTTATCTCCAGAGAGGACCTTGTCTTATCTCCAGAGAGGACCTTGTCTTATCTCCAGAGAGGACCTTGCCTTATCTCCAGAGAGGACCTTGTCTTATCTCCAGAGAGGACCTTGTCTTATCTCCAGAGAGGACCTTGCCTTATCTCCAGAGAGGACCTTGTCTTATCTCCAGAGAGGACCTTGTCTCTCCATCTTAAAGGGATATTTCAGCAATTTTTCAGTTACAATAATTGTTTGCAGTGGCTAGTTTAAGAAAACCAAAGTGTGGATTGTTGTCCCTCCTTGTTCACAGACTGCTTTCAAGGTATGAAAACAAATATTTAAATATGTACAATAGCTGAACTAGGTCGTTATGTTCACAACAAGCTATTGTTCTGTTGTTGTGATTTTTAAGGCTTCTATCAACATAAAGTGCTCTGGCTTGTTGTGAGGCTTGTTTAGAGTTTGTGTTCCTCTCTCTGTTTTCACATGGGATTGACTACGTTAGTGGTTTGTGACTTTCTTAATGCAATGCACCCTGGGTATGGAGCTGTTTCCAGAGATGTCGGAAGAGAAGATGCCACAGAAGGTCACTCAGACTGTTGTAACTAATGTGCTGGGTGAGCAACATCAAGAACGCTCCAAAGACAATAATCTGCTGCCAACATATTATATGATTTCACATGTATTCAATCTAAATCATATTACATTACATTTAACATGCATGTATACGTAAAGGGTCATTCCTGAATTACGGTGGCCCTTATTGCCTTAGCAACCACAAACAACACTTTAAAATGACAAATAGTTACCTTGTCACATGTTTTTGGTTTATAACTGTTTATCAATGATAAAACATAGTGCAAGCCCTTTAAAACGGCAAAAACCTTAGTTTTTAAGTACCTACTGTAGGGCAAGCAAATTGTAAAGAGTACCATGACATGTTTGTGATTTATAGATATCTATGTATTATTTTGAATGCTAGAAAGTAAACAAAAGTATTTGATACATTGTATAGGTCAATAAAAACTAAGGTTATTCAAATAAAATAAAATTGTACAAATATAATGGGTCCTTAAGTTGTATGGCATTAGTGTTACCGGCTTGAAAATCACTCATTACAAAGATATATTAAAGAAAATGATTAGCTAATCACACCCTTTTATGTCATACATTTGAGGACTGGCATGTCAAACATTTTGGCATGTCTAAATTAAAGGTGTCATTAGTGTTACTCAATTTAAATGAGGGGAAATTACACTGTGATCATATCATTTTGACACATTCTTTTTAAAGGGTTAATTTCCTTTGATTTGAGCATCTGTGGGCTCCATTTTAAGAAACTCCTCAATTACCAAAAATGTGTCATTGGTGTTACCGTCATTGGTGTTACCGTCATTGGTGTTACCGTCATTGGTGTTACTACTCCTACTGGTGGCACAATGTTATTAAATCACATTTTATTTGTCACATGCGCAGAATACAACAGGTGTAGTAGACCTTACTGTGAAAGGCTTACTTAAAAGCCTTTAACCACCTCCAATAACCATGTCCACATCATAATGGTAACAAATATTTAAGGTCATTAAGCTGATATTTTAGAATGGGAAGATGAACCCAAATGCATTTAAATGTATAATGGAGTCTCATGGAGCCTCAGAGCCATTTATCACACAGTGGTGAGAAAAACCCACTCAGGGAACTCTCTCGCTCTTACTCTGTCTCTCTCTCTCTCTCTCCACCATCCCATCGCTCTTTCTCTGAATTCATTCTCCTCTCCCGGTCTCGGGAAACCCTGGACAGAGATGTCATGAAGAGACCAGGACGCAGTACATATCAGCCAATGAGGACATTCTGTCAATACTAATTATATTATGGGCTGGGCACCTGTGTGGGTAACAAACTGAAATAATCAGTCAGTCAGTCAGTCATGAAGGTTTAAAAGCATGTGGTGTTTGGTTATTTTACTCCTACAGAACAGCACTTAAAGCCTCATTACAAAAACACACTGTTATTGACATAAAACACACTCTCTCCTGTCTCCACCAAACCAGCATGCCTCTTCAAAACACACAGTTTACAACAAACAACAACTCATTGACATTTAATATTGAATAGCATACAGATACTAAATCAGAACACTACGTCTGCCATTTTCCTCAAACGATTAAACACGCTTTGTCTGCCATTTTCCTCAAACACTTAAACACACGCAGTGATCAAATGATGAAAAGAACCGTAAAATTGTAAAAAGATGGGATGGTATGGTTACTTTATCCAAGGCCAGGTCTGAATAACGCAGGTAGAAATATTATGTATGTATTATATAAAATGTGCTTTGTGCTGTTTTACTTATTTAAACTGCTTCTGTCATGGACATCAAAGACAATCCTAACCCTTATCCAACAATCATGCTGCTACAAAGCCTAAATCACACTGCGGTATAGAGTGTTACAGCATTGTGGTGTTCTGCGTGATGTAGCCATGTATATGGTGCAGGACCATCTCTGTAGCCTTGGTCAGAAACATATAAAACATTTATAGAACACGATAATCAATCCCACATCCTAATGTAAACATATCCCTGTGTCTTCAGTTCACTGCAACAAAACCCTCTGTTTCAACTCTTTGCCTGGATAAAGATTTTATCAGTTGCTGACTAACTTACTGGGTCTTTTCTGTATTTGACTCAAACATAAAGGTCAATAGAGGTCAACATAAAGGTCAATAGAGGTCAACATAGAGATAAATTGAACTCAAAACTGTTCCTCATTTTTTACATTTACATTTTAGTCATTTAGCAGACGCTCTTATCCAGAGCGACTTACAGTAGTGAATGCATACACTTCATACATTTTTTTATTTTTTTTCGTACTGGCCCCCCATGGGAATCGAACCCACAACCCTGGCATTGCAAACACCATGCTCTACCAACTGAGCATGTCTGAGCATGTCTGACTGTTCCTCCGTCTGTCTGTCTGTCTGACTGTTCCTCCATCCGTCTGTCTGTCTGCCTGCGTGTCTGTCTGTCTGACTGTTCCTCCATCCGTCTGACTGCGTGTCTGTCTGTCTGCCTGCGTGTCTGTCTGTCTGACTGTTCCTCCATCCGTCTGTCTGTCTGTCTGCCTGCGTCTGTCTGTCTGACTGTTCCTCCATCCGTCTGTCTGTCTGTCTGTGTTGCCATGGTAGCGTCAGTTCGTTTGATGTTCTCATCTCTGCGGCGTCTCCCAACACAGTCTGGAAGCCTTCAAACACGTCACACCGCCGGCCAGCACATCACACCAGTGTGAGACACACACACACACGGGCTAGATTATGCCTCAAGCCCCCCATCTCTGAGCTGAATCTGGACTCCCACTCTAAATCTCTCATCAGCAGTCTCTGTCAAAAACCAACACACACACACACACACACACACACACACACACACACACACACACACACACACACACACACACACACCACACACACACACACACACACACACACACACACACACACACACAAATCCAGACAAGAAGTCTCTATATGTTTGATTTCCTCTCCTCTCCTTAACCCTCCCCTCTCCTCTCCTTAACCCTCTCCTCTCCTTAGCCCTCCCCTCCCCTCCCCTCTCCTCTCCTCTCCTCTCCTTAACCCTCCCCTCCCCTCTCCTCTCCTTAACCCTCCCCTCCCCTCTCCTCTCCTTAACCCTCTCCTCTCCTTAACCCTCTCCTCTCCTTAACCCTCCCCTCTCCTCTCCTTAACCCTCTCCTCTCCTTAACCCTCTCCTCTCCTTAACCCTCTCCTCTCCTCTCCCTTCTTCTCCTTATCCCTCTCCTCTCCTCTCCTTAACCCTCCCCTCTCCTCTCCTCTCCCTTCTTCTCCTTATCCCTCTCCTCTCCTCTCCTTAACCCTCCCCTCTCCTCTCCTCTCCCTTCTTCTCCTTATCCCTCTCCTCTCCTCTCCTTAACCCTCCCCTCCCCTCTCCTCTCCTTAACCCTCCCCTCTCCTCTCCTTAACCCTCCCCTCTCCGCTCCTCAACCCTCCCCTCTCCTCTCCATATCCCTCTCCTCTCCTCTTCTTAACCCTCCCCTCTCCGCTCCTCTCCTTAACCCTCCCCTCTCCTCTCCTTATCCCTCTCCTCTCCTCTCCTCTCCTTAACCCTCCCCTCTCCGCTCCTCAACCCTCCCCTCTCCTCTCCTTATCCCTCTCCTCTCCTCTCCTTAACCCTCCCCTCTCCGCTCCTCTCCTTAACCCTCCCCTCTCCTCTCCTTAACCCTCCCCTCTCCGCTCCTCAACCCTCCGTCTCCTTCCCCTTCCCCTCTCCTTACCTTTTCCCTCTCCTCTCCTCCCCACTTCCTTGCACTGACTGTCTAATAACATCTCACCTCTTACTATCCCCCAGAAATGTACACACATCCATCCATACAAAACAATACACTTTATTCACACCATTATATGGTGCCTGTCTAAGTGTTCTCTTACAAGCAACAATGGTTCATTATATTGTTCATTCGTGTGTATAGTACAACTTTATGGCTTATTTCTGTTTTATACCATGGAATTGTTGAATACTAAATTCTGATTGGCTAGAAGGGCATTCTGGAGTGTGCATTATATTCCTATAACGCACAGCGATATTCAACGGCTGTGAAGTTGATATTCAATATCCTATATCTGAGTTGCTTTTGAAAGCATTTGTTGAATTGAAAATATTATTGTCATTGTTGAATTAGATGATCATAATAGCAAGCTAGCAGGACTGATGCTTTGTTTACCAAAGCAAGTTGGCAACACCTGTAGCTATCAAGTAAACAAGCTAGCTAATGCAGTGGATGTTGAACACATTTCTACCAGCAAAATGAAACCTTTTCTAGTGGTAAATTTGTTCTATTGTAGCCATGGTATAAAATGGATAATCAACTCAGGGATCTATGCATTCTCTGGAAAATAACGTAACTCAGTGGAAGGTTGGTTCTGCTCCACCAACGCGCCGTAGATAACACCTTCCACACCGTTCATTATTTCCCCTAGAACGCACAGCCCCTCGTTGATTATCCTTTACCTATTATATTCTACTTCCTGCCTTTAGGCTAGGTTGAAGATACCCAGGTTAGGACGACATAATAATTATATGCAGAAAGAAGCTTTAGAAAATAAACAGATTCATGGGACCTTAGTTTAGTCCCTAGTTTAGGATTCTTTCACATTTCTGCATTGAGTTCCGGGGTATTATATTAGTCTTGTCCTTGATGTTTAGGTGGTGTTAGCGGAGGTATAGGCATTGGAACAGCTACTTGGTCGTGTTCAGTAGGGCACACTGTGGCAAAACGTTTTCCAGTGGAAAAGGGAGACATTATGGGACAAGTTCAGGTAATCCTTCCCTGTTTGTCTGTTTTCTTCCATTTAAGGGACTAATAAATAGGACTCTGCACTCAGATCAGAGCATCAACTTTCACAGCAATTTCAAATGCTGATTTCATGGTGGGAAACAATAACTCATTACTATCACGTACAAGGTTACACAACTACATAGCAACAATGAGCCTTAAATACACTAACATAGTAACTACACAGGAACATAGTAATTACACAGGAACATAGTAATTACACAGTAACATAGTAATTACACAGGAACATAGTAATTACACAGGAACATGGTAATTACACAGTAACATAGTAATTATACAGGAACATGGCAATTACACAGGAACATAGTAATTACACAGGAACATAGTAATTACACAGGAACATAGTAATTACACAGTAACATAGTAATTACACAGGAACATGGTAATTACACAGGAACATAGTAATTACACAGTAACATAGTAATTACACAGTAACATAGTAATTACACAGGAACATAGTAATTACACTAACATAGTAATTATACAGGAACATGGCAATTACACAGGAACATAGTAATTACACAGGAACATGGTAATTACACAGGAACATAGTAATTACACAGGAACATAGTAATTATACACTAACATAGTAATTACACAGGAACATAGTAATTACACAGGAACATAGTAATTACACAGGAACATGGTAATTATTATGGTAATTACACAGGAATATAGTAATTACACTAACATAGTAATTACACAGTAACATAGTAATTACACAGTAACATAGTAATTACACAGGAACATAGTAATTACACAGGAACATAGTAATTACACAGTAACATAGTAATTACACTAACATAGTAATTACACAGGAACATAGTAATTACACAGGAACATAGTAATTACACAGGAACATAGTAATTACACAGGAACATAGTAATTACACAGGAACATAGTAATTACACTAACATAGTAATTACACAGGAACATAGTAATTACACAGGAACATAGTAATTACACAGTAACATAGTAATTACACAGGAACATAGTAATTACACAGGAACATAGTAATTATACAGGAACATAGTAATTACACAGTAACATAGTAATTACACAGGAACATAGTAATTACACAGGAACATAGTAATTACACAGGAACATAGTAATTACACAGGAACATAGTAATTACACAGGAACATAGTAATTACACAGGAACATGGTAATTATTATGGTAATTACACAGGAATATAGTAATTACACTAACATAGTAATTACACAGTAACATAGTAATTACACAGTAACATAGTAATTACACAGGAACATAGTAATTACACAGGAACATAGTAATTACACAGTAACATAGTAATTACACAGGAACATAGTAATTACACAGTAACATAGTAATTACACAGTAACATAGTAATTATACAGGAACATAGTAATTATACAGTAACATAGTAATTACACAGTAACATAGTAATTACACAGGAACATAGTAATTACACAGGAACATAGTAATTACACAGGAACATGGTAATTATTATGGTAATTACACAGGAATATAGTAATTACACTAACATAGTAATTACACAGTAACATAGTAATTACACAGTAACATAGTAATTACACAGTAACATAGTAATTACACAGGAACATAGTAATTACACAGGAACATAGTAATTACACTAACATAGTAATTACACAGGAACATAGTAATTACACAGGAACATAGTAATTACACAGGAACATAGTAATTACACTAACATAGTAATTACACAGGAACATAGTAATTACACAGGAACATAGTAATTACACAGTAACATAGTAATTACACAGGAACATAGTAATTACACAGGAACATAGTAATTACACTAACATAGTAATTACACAGGAACATAGTAATTACACAGGAACATAGTAATTACACAGGAACATAGTAATTACACTAACATAGTAATTACACAGTAACATAGTAATTACACAGTAACATAGTAATTACACAGGAACATAGTAATTACACTAACATAGTAATTACACAGGAACATAGTAATTACACAGGAACATAGTAATTACACAGTAACATAGTAATTACACAGGAACATAGTAATTACACAGGAACATAGTAATTACACAGTAACATAGTAATTACACAGGAACATAGTAATTACACAGGAACATAGTAATTACACAGGAACATAGTAATTACACTAACATAGTAATTACACAGGAACATAGTAATTACACAGGAACATAGTAATTATACAGGAACATAGTAATTACACAGTAACATAGTAATTACACTAACATAGTAATTACACAGTAACATAGTAATTACACAGGAACATAGTAATTACACAGGAACATGGTAATTACACAGGAACATAGTAATTACACAGTAACATAGTAATTACACAGTAACATAGTAATTACACAGGAACATAGTAATTACACAGGAACATAGTAATTACACAGTAACATAGTAATTACACTAACATAGTAATTATACACTAACATAGTAATTATACAGGAACATAGTAATTACACAGGAACATAGTAATTACACAGTAACATAGTAATTACACAGGAACATAGTAATTATTATGGTAATTACACAGGAACATAGTAATTATTATGGTAATTACACAGGAACATAGTAATTACACAGGAACATAGTAATTACACAGGAACATAGTAATTACACAGGAACATGGTAATTACACAGGAACATAGTAATTATACAGGAACATAGTAATTACACTAACATAGTAATTACACAGGAACATAGTAATTACACAGGAACATGGTAATTACACTATCATAGTAATTACACAGGAACATAGTAATTACACAGGAACATGGTAATTACACAGGAACATGGTAATTACACTATCATAGTAATTACACAGGAACATGGTAAATATTATTGTAATTACACAGTAACATGGTATTATACAGTAACATGGCAATTACACAATAATA
This sequence comes from Salmo salar, assembly GCF_965601325.2. NCBI lineage: Eukaryota > Metazoa > Chordata > Actinopteri > Salmoniformes > Salmonidae > Salmo > Salmo salar. The sequence continues at coordinate 99,162,505 of NC_138304.1, forward strand.
ACAGTAACAAACACGTATAATTCTGTACCTCAATGTCCCAGAGCTCTGGAGGAGAAGTCACCAGAGCTGAAAACTCCTGCTAGGGTTAGCCCCACCCTCACCCTCCCTCACCCCCAATCCTTCCTCACCCCTCAACTCATTCTTCTGTCTCTGCAGGTGTAGTGTGTGTCTGTTCAACTCCCCCCCAAATACCCTCACCTACATCCCCCTCCCTACCCCCTCCCCTCTACTCTCTGTATCTCCACTGTCTCTCTCTTTATCTTAGACTTTCTGTTGCATCTCTATCTGTTGTCCATGTCTGCTGTGACTCTGATCCTTCCCGTTCATCTCGTACATCGAGCTCTTCTGCTGTTTTCGCCAGTAACACCACGCCCCGATGGTGGCTGCCACGGCAACCGCGCACATAGCAACCACAATGGCTGCAACCGTGGAACCCCTGCCGGAGGAGGGAGGAGGGGGAGGAGGGCAGTCCTCCTCACCCCCAGTACACCCTGTCTCCCCCGTCTCACCTTCGCTCTCCCCCTCCTCACCCTCCATCTCCCCGCTGTGTCGAGTCAGGTTGTGCTGGGCCGAACGTTCCTCCTCGTCGATGACGTCATCAGTCCACGCTGTGGGTGCGGGGCCGTGCTCCAGGAAAGGGTGCACGTGATCCGTGGTTTCCCAGGAGCCTGTGGGAGAAGGCCTGGCTGTGTTGCCGGAGGCATCGTCATCCAGTGATGATGTCAGAGAGGGGGTGGCGTAGTCGGCTGAATGTGAATCTGAGGCTTCGGGGGAGAGAGGTAGGTCGGGTGAGGCTGTGGCCTCGGGGGAGAGAGGTAGGTCGGGTGAGGCTGTGGCCTCGGGGGAGAGAGGTAGGTCGGGTGAGGCTGTGGCTTCGGGGGAGAGAGGTAGGTCGGGTGAGGCTGTGGCTTCGGGGGAGAGAGGTAGGTCGGGTGAGGCTGTGGCCTCGGGGGAGAGAGGTAGGTCGGGTGAGGCTGTGGCCTCGGGGGAGAGAGGTAGGTCGGGTGAGGCTGTGGTCTCGGGGGAGAGAGGTAGGTCGGGTGAGGCTGTGGCTTCGGGGGAGAGAGGTAGGTCGGGTGAGGCTGTGGCCTCGGGGGAGAGAGGTAGGTCGGGTGAGGCTGTGGCCTCGGGGGAGAGAGGTAGGTCGGGTGAGGCTGTGGCCTCGGGGGAGAGAGGTAGGTCGGGTGAGGCTGTGGCTTCGGGGGAGAGAGGTAGGTCGGGTGAGGCTGTGGCCTCGGGGGAGAGAGGTAGGTCGGGTGAGGCTGTGGCCTCGGGGGAGAGAGGTAGGTCGGGTGAGGCTGTGGCCTCGGGGGAGAGAGGTAGGTCGGGTGAGGCTGTGGCCTCGGGGGAGAGAGGTAGGTCGGGTGAGGCTGTGGCTTCGGGGGAGAGAGGTAGGTCGGGTGAGGCTGTGGCTTCGGGGGAGAGAGGTAGGTCGGGTGAGGCTGTGGCTTCGGGGGAGAGAGGTAGGTCGGGTGAGGCTGTAGGGGTGAGTCCTCCCACCAAGCCCTGGTCCTGATCCTGCTCTACAGAGTTCGCCCCCTGTGTGGGGGACAGGGGGACCTGGGGGACTCCCGTGAACGGGGTGGGACGACTCAACTCCACCTCATTGGGCCGGTCTGTCGCCCCGACAACCACAACACCCTCCTCTTCCTCCACTCCCACCTCAAGCTCCACCCCTTCCTCTGAGGATCCACCGCCCACTTTATCAGCGTCGGTCTCCTCCTGACTAACAGGGTAGCCGTCCAACCAGGTCTCGTCGGTGCTGGCGGTGGGTTTTACATTCTGAGGCTCGCCTGTTGTCATGCCGACGGGGGGGATCACATAGTCATCATAATCATGGTCGTCGTAGTGATGGTCGTGACTGTTAGGGTCACTACGATCATCTTCATGTTCACTCTGGTCTTCATCAAGGTGATCATGGACATGGTCGTCATGGTGATCGGTTACATGACCGGGGTCATGACCTTCGTGGTCATCATGTACACCGTGGTTATCATCCTCCTCGTGTTCTCCTTGGGCCTCACGGTGGGCGTCTTCACTGCCATAGCTTTCATGGTCATCATGATCATTGTGGTCAAGGCGTTCAACAACATGGTCTTCACCCTCAGAGCTTTCGTCGTGACCAGGATCTGTTTGACCGTCGTGGTCATTGTGGTTATGTTCACGGTCAGCATCATCTTCGTGGTCATCATGGTCGTCGTGGTGATGGTCATCATGGTCGTCGTGGTGATGGTCATCATGGTCGTCGTGGTGATGGTCATCATGGTCGTCGTGGTGATGGTCATCATGGTTGTCGTGGTGATGGTCATCATGGTCGTCGTGGTGATGGTCATCATGGTCGTCGTGGTGATGGTCATCATGGTCGTCGTGGTGATGGTCATCATGGTCGTCGTGGTCAATTGGTTGTTGGAAGCGACCCTCATGGCTGTCATAATCCTTCGTCTCCTCTGGTTGGCTGTCGTCTTGCTTGCTCTCCATTGATTCGCTGCCGGAGGCCCTGACAGGGTTGTCCCCCTCAGTGGGTGTGTCCTGTGTGACTAGCGGGTGGGTGGGTTCCACATGTCCCACCTCCTGGGTGGCCTCTGAGGGGAACCAGAACAGGTGCTTCTGAGATATCAGGGAGACTGGCGCCTCAGTCACCTCTAACATCTCCTCCACCTGCTCCTCCTTCTCAACGGGAGGGTCTGTCGAGTCTTCCACCTCTTCCTCCATTCCTCCCCCCACCTCCTCTCCCACAGACAGCTCCTCTCCTCCTGCCTCCTCCACCTGCTCCTCCTTCTCAACGGGAGGGTCTGTCGAGTCTTCCACCTCTTCCTCCATTCCTCCCCCCACCTCCTCTCCCACAGACAGCTCCTCTCCTCCTGCCTCCTCCTCTCCTCCTGCCTCCTCCTTCTCAACGGGAGGGTCTGTCGAGTCTTCCACCTCTTCCTCCATTCCTCCCCCCACCTCCTCTCCCACAGACAGCTCCTCTCCTCCTGCCTCCTCCTCCTCTCCTCCTGCCTCCACACTGAAGCTGGCCTCTTGCTGCTCCTGATCGCTGTGCTCCTCTTCTTCTGTGTCCACCTCCTCCTCTGTGTTCTCCTCCTCTGTGTTCTCCTCCTCTGCAGGGGTGTCGTAGGAGAGGTGGTGATCGTGGTCAGTGAACATATCTTCATAGTCGATGTGTGTCTCTGTCTCGTCTGTAGAAACAGAGAGGGAGAGTGAGGAGAGAGAGAGAGCGAGAGAAAGAGGGAGGAGTGAGGAGAGAGACCGAGAGAGAGAGAAGGGGGGAGAGAGAAGGGAGGAGGTGAGAGAGAGAAGAAGGGGAATGGGGAAGCTGGTTGAGAGAGTGTGCAAAGCTGTCATCAAGGCAAAGGGTGGCTATTTGAAGAATCTCAAATATAAAATATATTTTGATTTGTTTAACACTTTCTTGGTTACTACATGATTCCATATGTGTTATTTCATAGTTTTAATGTCTTTACTATTATTCTACAATGTAGAAAATAGTAAAAATAAAGAGAAACCCTTGAATGAGTAGGTGTTGTAAAACTTTTGACTGGTAGTGTATATCACACAAGCACTGGTATTTAACCCTTCTCCTATGCTGAGTCTCCTCCTACACATCTGAATAGCCAATACATCTCTGTTGCTAGACAGAACTTTAGTGATGCCTGTTCTCTCTCACTTCATCTGACCTGACCTCGGGCCCAAATTCCTCACTCATCCCCAACTCATGGCTGTCCCGTTGACTTGTACCAGACAGTGGCCCTTCTCCTCTCCATAGGATACCTGATGTACCAATAACATATTCTGACAGAATGTAAACGTTCTACATTCCCCTCTCTCCCTCTGTGACACGAATTAGGATATTTCATATTTTCAAGCTTAGAAGTCAGAACCCATCGATGTACTGCACCTTCATACCTGCTGTAAGCTGAGTACACGACGAATACAATTAGATTTAGATTTGATTTGTTTTATATCTCTCCCTCACAACTGGGACACTGTTTTGTAACAAACGGCAAGTCAGACCCTAGGCCTAGCAGAGATCTGAATGGGTGCAATATTCCCTATGTAGTGCACTGGCCTGAGCAAAAAGTATTGCACTTCACATGAAAATCTATTAAAAAAATCTATAGAAATGCATGGAACTGAAGGCATGACTAATAACCAGGAAGTGAAGTGTGTGACCTCATCACAGCTTCCTGTGGAGCCCAGAGGTCACGGCTCTGAGGTGAGAGGTCAGGTAAACAGGAGGCCAGGTGACACACGCATATGCACACACACACACACACACACACACACACACACACACACACACACACACACACACACACACACACACACACACACACACACACACACACACACACACAAACACACACAGTGAAACAGGATTATATAAGCACCCCCTAATTATTACATATTATACACTTACATTTGCCACAAAGCTGTACCAGTCCATACCACTCTCCACAGCTGTCACACAGCAGGCTGAATGCTGAGTGGCCGCCGGGCATCACATGACCAGGAAGACAGGAGTACAGCAGCTCGTCCCCCATCTCAAACCCTGTGTGGCCCTGGAGACGCATGTTGGGGAACGCAGGGGGATCGCCACATGGACCACCTGACAGGTATAACATTACCAGGTTAGGTTATATCACAATGATGTTATGCCACAGTTATATGCGCTGTTATTGTAAGTTAGAAAAACAGGACCCAATACTGTATGTTATATCTGTCCTTCCCCTCAGTAGGGGAGACAGAGGCTGGTTGTCACAGATTGGTTGGCTCACAACTGGAGTCTGATTGGTTGGCTCATAACTGGAGTCTCAGATTGGTTGGCTCATAACTGGAGTCTCAGATTGGTTGGCTCACAACTGGAGTCTCCGATTGGTTGGCTCATAACTGGAGTCTCCGATTGGTTGGCTCATAACTGGAGTCTCAGATTGGTTGGCTCATAACTGGAGTCTCCGATTGGTTGGCTCATAACTGGAGTCTGATTGGTTGGCTCATAACTGGAGTCTGATTGGTTGGCTCATAACTGGAGTCTCAGATTGGTTGGCTCATAACTCGAGTCTGATTGGTTGGCTCATAACTGGAGTCTGGAGGGTCCTCAAAGTTATGTGGCATGTACAACATGTCTGATCTCTAATGAAGAGGATACATATTTCAAATGTTCTTGCCTATTTCCTCTCCTCTCCTTGCGGTTTTTCAGGTCCCACAGTAACTTTCCTGTTCCTCAGTTCAAACCCAAACATCAGTCTTGGGAGTAGTCCAACAGCGGCCCGGTCCAAAAACAACCTCTAACCCCATCCCCTTCTGTACTAGAGAGGTGTACGTGTAATGGAGGTGCACCACATTTGGGTGATGGCTAACCTGGGGATTTAGCTCAGTGGGCTAACACAATCTGGTAGCACACAGATGAACCAGGTTCAAAAGGTGGGTCGATCACTTAAGTGGAGAACACTGTAAATACAACACTGTAAATACAACACTGTATATACAACACTGTAAATACAACACTGTAAATACAACACTGTAAATACAACACTGTAAATACATCACTGTATATACAACACTGTAAATACAACACTGTATATAGACATAATATGACATTTGAACTGTCTTTATTCTTTTGGAACATTTGTGAGTGTAATGTTTACTGTAAAAAAAATGTTTTCTTTATTTCACTTTTGTTTATTATTGATTTCACTTGCTTTGGCAATGTAAACATCTGTTTCCCATGCCAATAAAGCCCCTTAAATGAAAATGACATTGAGAGAGAAGATGGAGGGAGGGGAGAGGTGTGGGAACATTACCTTTTCAGTCCTCAGAAAACATCTTAAGGCAGAGAATTGCGAAATGTGAGTGTGTGTGTGTACTGACCTTTGTCTTTGACACAGAACACATCCAGGTGTGTGTACTGACCTTTGTCTTTGACACAGAACACATCCAGGTGTGTGTACTGACCTTTGTCTTTGACACAGAACACATCCAGGTGTGTGTACTGACCTTTGTCTTTGACACAGAACACATCCAGGTGTGTGTACTGACCTTTGTCTTTGACACAGAACACATCCAGGTGTGTGTTGTCCTCTGTAGCGTTCTCTATCTTCAGATCCACTGCCTTCAGAGCACTGCCCTGATTACTGCACACTGTAGTCCTGGAGAAACACATTGCTGTGTGATGACATCATGATCCAGAGACATACATCATCAGCCAAACATCCTAAACATCCTGCTGTATCAGCAGCCCTGATAGAGGTATGACTACATCTAGACAGGATATACATCCTGCTGTATCAGCAGCCCTGATAGAGGTATGACTACATCTAGACAGGATATACATCCTGCTGTATCAGCAGCCCTGATAGAGGTATGACTACATCTAGACAGGATATACATCCTGCTGTATCAGCAGCCCTGATAGAGGTATGACTACATCTAGACAGGATATACATCCTGCTGTATCAGCAGCCCTGATAGAGGTATGACTACATCTAGACAGGATATACATCCTGCTGTATCAGCAGCCCTGATAGAGGTATGACTACATCTAGACAGGATATACATCCTGCTGTATCAGCAGCCCTGATAGAGGTATGACTACATCTAGACAGGATATACATCCTGCTGTATCAGCAGCCCTGATAGAGGTATGACTACATCTAGACAGGATATACATCCTGCTGTATCAGCAGCCCTGATAGAGGTATGACTACATCTAGACAGGATATACATCCTGCTGTATCAGCAGCCCTGATAGAGGTATGACTACATCTAGACAGGATATACATCCTGCTGTATCAGCAGCCCTGATAGAGGTATGACTACATCTAGACAGGATATACATCCTGCTGTATCAGCAGCCCTGATAGAGGTATGACTACATCTAGACAGGATATACATCCTGCTGTATCAGCAGCCCTGATAGAGGTATGACTACATCTAGACAGGATATACATCCTGCTGTATCAGCAGCCCTGATAGAGGTATGACTACATCTAGACAGGATATATATCCTGCTGTATCAGCAGCCCTGATAGAGGTATGACTACATCTAGACAGGATATACATCCTGCTGTATCAGCAGCCCTGATAGAGGTATGACTACATCTAGACAGGATATATATCCTGCTGTATCAGCAGCCCTGATAGAGGTACAGTATGACTACAGAGATTGTTTGCGGAAATGCGGTCACTGGTGGAGTGTGTGTAGCTAGCTACCTAGTTTAAATATCAACAGTACTGCCACAGCAACATAACATTTGACCTGATTGTGTTAACCTGATTTACATCATCATCAATATTCGGTCTGGTTGGCTGCTCAGCAGAACGTAATTTATTTCCTCATAGAATCAAATCATTTCAAATCAGGACGGGTGCTGGAGGTGCTGCAGTACCTCTGATAAATTGAAATAACTTTGCTAAAGAATTAATGTGGTCTTTTCAGAAAGAAATTAAATCATTTACTACACCGTGAATACGCCGATAAGGATCAAAAGCTTCTTTTTAAAAAGTTTTTTAAAAAGTTGCCTAGCTGAGGATTGTGTGTAGCCCAATAACAAGTCGTAGCCTAAAACACATGTTGGAAAGCAAATGGCTCCTGCTGAAAAGAGAAGACTCTAATCTGTCACACTGACATTAAAACCAGCTCTGACGTAATCCACGTAGTGCTATGGAAAACTCCCGTTTGATCATTAAGCCGGAAGTATTTGAATCTGAAGCTCCATATTCCTGAATGGGGCTGAATGGCACCAAATAAAATGGCTAAAGATCAAGGTGAAAGTGTCCGTAACTACCAAAGGATCATGGTCGATGTAGTCGTTTTCACCCTGCCTGAGAGTGTCAACCCAACCTGGCCTGAGCCTCCTCATAGTGAAATAAAGGTTAAATAAAAATAAATAAATAAAATAGCCTGCCTGCCCATGATTAGTCTGTGTGACAGCAACTGTAGTAGTCAGAATGGATCACTATTTAATTAAATATCTCCATTTGTTTTATCTTGATTTAACTAGGCAAGTCAGTTAAGAACAAATTCTTATTACAATGACGGCCTACTAAAAGGCAAAAGGCCTCCTGCGGAGACGGGGGCTGGGATTAAAAATACAATACTAAATCTTTATAGGACAAAACACACATCACAACAAGAGAGACTACACTACATAAAGAGAGACCTAAGACAACAATATAACAAAGTAGCAACACATGACAACACAGTATGGTAGAAACACAACATGACAACAACATGGTAGAAACACAGCATGGTAGAAACACAACATGGTAGCAACACAACATAACAACTACATGGTAGAAACACAACATGGTAGCATCACAGCATGGTAGAAACACAGCATGGTAGAAACACAGCATAACAACAACATGGTAGCAACACAACATGGTAGCAACACAACATGGTAGCAACACAACATTGTAGCAACACAACATTGTAGCAACACAGCATAACAACAACATGGTAGCAACACAACATGGTAGAACACAACATGGTAGCAACACAACATGGTAGAAACACAACATGGTAGCAACACAACTGGTAGCAACACAACATAAAACAACATGGTAGAAACATAACATGGTAGCAACACAGCATGGTAGCATCACAGCATGGTAGAGACACAACATGGTAGAAACATAACATGGTAGCAACACAGCATGGTAGCAACACAGCATGGTAGAAACACAACATGGTAGAAACACAACATGGTAGAAACACAACATGGTAGCAACACAGCATGGTAGCAACACAGCATGGTAGCAACACAACATGGTAGCAACACAACATGGTAGCAACACAGCATGGTAGCAACACAGCATGGTAGAAACACAGCATGGTAGAAACACAGCATGGTAGCAACACAACATGGTAGCAACACAACATGGTAGCAACACAACATGGTAGAAACACAGCATGGTAGAAACACAGCATGGTAGCAACACAACATGGTAGCAACACAACATGGTAGAAACACAACATGGTAGAAACACAGCATGGTAGAAACACAGCATGGTAGCAACACAACATGGTAGAAACACAGCACATAGTTAGCAAACCAGGGCAAAGACCCCTCAGAGACACCAATACTCCTGAGCCAGCCCACAAGAATGGAATAGTCTACCGTATCAAAAGCTTTGGCCAAGTCAATAAAAAATAGCAGAACAACAATGCTTGGAATTGAGGGCAATGGTGACATCATTGAGGACCTTTAAGGTTGCAGTGACACATCCATAACCTGAGTAGAAACCAGATTGCATACCAGAGAGATACTATAGACATCAAGAAAGCCAGTCAGTTGATTATTGACAAGCTTTTCCAACACTTTTGATAAACAGGGCAAAATAGAGATAGGCCTATAACAGTTAGGATCAGCTTGATCTCCCCCTTTAAATAAAGGATGAACAGTGGCTGCCTTCCAAGTAATGGGAACCTCCCCAGAGAGGAGAGACAGGTTAAACACGTCAGAGATAGGCTTGACGATGATAGGGGCAGCAACCTTACAGAAGAAAGGATCTAAACCATCTGACCCAGATGTTTTTTGGGGTCATGTTTAAGGAGCTCCTTTAGCACCTCGGACTCAGTGACTGCCTGCAGGGAGAAACTTTGTTTCCTGCAGGGAGAAGCATCGGGATAGTCGCATTATAAGGGCTGGGAGATAAGGAAATGTTGGACGGGCAAGAAGGCATGGCTGAGTTAAATAGGAATCCGGACTTAATGAAGTGGTGATTTAAACAGCTCAGCCATGTGCTTCTTGTCAGTAACAACCACATCATCAACATTAAGGGACATGGGTAGCTGTGAGGAGGAGGGTTTATTCTCCAGGTCGTTTTCCAGAACTTGGGGTTAGACCCACATAGAGAGAACTGCTCCTTAAAGTAACTAACTTTGGCCTTCTGGATAGCCTGAATGCACTTATTTCTCATTTGCCTGAACAATAGCCAGTCAGCCTGAGTATGCGTGTGCCGAGCCTTTCGCCAAATGGAATTCTTGAGGTGGAGTAACTCTGCAAGATCACGGTCGAACCAGGGTCAGAACCTGTATTTAATTCACATTTTCTTTATGGGGGAGTGTTTGTTAACAATACCACTGAAAATATCAAAAAAGAAAGTCCAAGCGTCTTCAATTTAGCGATCAATCTTTCCTGAAGGATTGTGAATCTTCAAGGCATATTATATTAATTTAAAAACTCTGTTTCATCAAAACAATAAGCTTATCAAGCTGATTCTAAACCATTTTACAGAGGCCAGTTCATGAAGGAAGTTTTTTAGCAAGCGTCTATGTAGCGAACTTGATCATAAAAAAACACATTTTAGAGCCCAAAACAGGCTTCAACATTGTTTTGGGGGGGCCAGTTCTGGCAATCGTAAATTACATTGGCTTTCTAGGGCAGACCAGGGCTTTTAGCTTTCTAGGGCTTTTGGCACCGCTAGGTTGCTATGCAACAAGGAGAGATTGTGACTTCACGCTCCAGACCGGACACTGGGGGGCCTGATCTGTCTGCTGTAGGCTACCAAAATATTTTTTATCAACTTCCAAATAGGCCTATTGAGCAAACATTATTTAACAAACGAATAACGCCGGGTGTTACATATACCTAACAGTGTCTTTAAACACCTGGTAAGGGAAAGGAGAAACATAAAATAACACCTCTCTTCTCGATGAGATCCTAATAAACACTTTTTACCACCATCTGGTGGTCCATCTTATAATTACCAAAACCACAAATTGTCACTTTAAACCGCACGCCTCGACAGCTTGTCAACACGGCGCTTCTGCTCCTCTGATTTAATCCCGTACCTTGTCAAAAAGGTGAGTTTCTGAAATTCAATGCATGCAAAATGCTCATTCAAAATGTCCAGAGTAGATTTTCTAAGAAAAATGTTAATTTATGGCGAAGTATAGTCACTCGAAAAATTCAAGTTGCGCGTATGAAACATTGGGCGTACATTTTTGACCAGAGAGCATCGAATAGATGGGCTACACATACAGAGACAGAGGGAGCGCTGTTTCTCTCACTCGGATGCCTTCTCAGGTGAGATACATTCAGCCTCCTGCGAATTGAAGGAAAATTATAAAACAGAGAAAAATGAAAGAGAAAATATTTGAAGTTTTTATCTTAGTACATTTTTTGGGGGGGGGGGGGGGGAGCATGGCTTCCCTTGGCATCCATGAATACACGCCACTGTCTGTCCTTTATCTAGGAGATATAAGAAAGATCAGGAAATATTGTTAGATTAACCACTTTTTTTTTGTTGTTGGCACAAAACTACCTTCATACTTCTATTAATTTTTTTCAACCGGTACCCGGTTACATTCAGAACAGTCCCTTGACACTTGTGGGGGATGTAGATCAAAATGGAGAACAACACCGTGTTCGTGAGAATCTCCTCTTTCCATAGCGGGGTCATATTAGTTTGTAGCCCAAACGGTTCGGACGCTACAGACAAAAGTTGGCACATCAGTGGTACCGACTTCAGATGAATCCCGTGGGGCTTGTGGGGGTCGTAGAGCAAAACGGAGAATACCATCGTGTTTGATAGAGTTCGCAGGCCCAAACCCTTCAGACGCTACAGGAATTTTCATGAGAAGATAGATTTTTTCGGGAACACCTCTGTGGCTCGGCTACCTTCAGATGCAGAAGGCCGACATTTAGGCGGATACGGTTGATTGAGACTGCAGATAACTCTGAAACTGATGGATTTTCATGGGGATCTTTTCTTATGTTACTTAGACTGAAGATTTACGAACATGGAAGATAACAGGAAGAGGCGATGTTAGTTAGGGGCTTATTGAAGAGGGTGTGTTCGTGCACATGTGGGTGGGTGGTTGTGCGTGGCATGTAGGTTGTGTGTGTGTGTGAGTGTATGCGTGGGCATGTGTGTGAGTGTGTGTGTGTGTGTGTGTGTGTGTGTGTGTGTGTGTGTGTGTGTGTGTGTGTGTGTGTGTGTGTGTGTGGAAGGAATGAGGTGGAGGACGGTGATGTCTACCTCCTGCCTCTGACACCTTCTTGCTGACGATGAGTCACGACACACACAACGTGTGTCCGAAAGTGACCTGTTTTTTCTACCCTGTTGTTAAATACCTTCCGGTCTAAACAAAGTGAACAGGGTGCTCCTTTGTAGCTCTGTTGGTAGAGCATGGCACTTATAACCCCAGGGAGAGTGGGTTCAATTCCCGGGACCACCTGTATGTAAAATGTACGCATGCATGACTGTAATTCCCGTTGGATAAAAGCGTATGCTAAATGGCATATATATATGTATATATTATATATTGGTACACAGGGAATCTAAAAGCTAACGTACATGTGATTTAAGGCAGTCAATAATTCAAATGTTTTTAGTTTGACCAGTTTCCATAGTAACCCTTATCAGAAGAGAGAATGATGTGATGTGTAGCATTATGGGATGGACACAGTAGCGGTGCATGGGGAAGAAAATCACTGGGGTAGCCAAGCCCCACCCCCACCCTGTTGTTTGCTCTATAACCTGTTAGTTCATATGCCTTGACACCGTGTTATAAAGGCCTAAAGGCAGAGACAATAAGAAGACACAGTGACAGAATAAATTCAGCCAGACCTTTGTTTTATCACAAAACCGGATAGCAGCCGCTGTCCTGTGAAGTCCACAAAGCATATTGCATGGTCAAGCAAGTTCATGTTTCCCACATTTTTGGTCTACTAAACAACTAGTGAGTTAGAACCACAGAGAGTTACCGCAAGTCACAAAGACAACACTATTCCAGCAACATTTCAACTTCATCAAATCACTTCTTCTTAGTCTAATACCGTGACAACTAAAAAATACCAAAAACTATTTAGTCCAATCAACGTAAGCTAAATATGATGTGGCTGTCCATGGTTCTGATTTCTGTGTGCGTGTGTGAACGAGTGTGTGTGAACGTGTGTGTGTGTGTGTGTGTGTGTGTGTGTGTGTGTGTGTGTGTGTGTGGGTGTGAGTGAACGTGTGTGGGTGTGAGTGAACGTGTGTGGGTGTGAGTGAACGTGTGTGGGTGTGAACGAGTGTGTGTGAACGTGTGTGTGTGTGTACGTGTGTGGGTGTGAACGAGTGTGTGTGAACGAGTGTGTGTGAACGTGTGTGTGTGTGAGTGAACGTGTGTGTGTGGGTGTGTGTGAACGAGTGTGTGTGAACGACTGTGTGTGAACGTGTGTGTGTGTGTGTGTGTGTGTGTGTGTGGGTGCGCGTTCGTGCAAGTAGAAAAACATGTTGACTCACTCTACTTGTAGAGAAACACCAATGCCATCCTCCTCTCTTTCATATTGACGAAACGGTCTATCACTCTGTCATACAGTACGGGCATTTCGTTGTTGTTGTCCTAGGCTACCTGGCTAAAATGCTTGCTCGCTAGCCTAACTTCCTTTCATGGGCAGCGTTAGCTAGTTAACATTAGCCTTCTACATCTAGCTACATACTGAACTTCCATCCTCTCAGGCCAGTGGCACAACAATGTATGAATCAATGGTGGATCAGAATCGCCGTTATAATCATTGGCCAGTACACAGAATTAAGTAAAACCACAAGTCCAAATCCCTATCTCCATCCATGGCTAATTTAGGAAAAGGACAATTTTAGCTTGCTGGCTAGCTAGCCACGGGAAGAGAACAACACAACGAGATGCAACAATTCAAGTTTTTCTGTCAATGAGGAATGCTCTCGATGGGATTTGATAGGAGTGACGCCAAATCCAAGCTGGCTTCCCTTGACACTTTTTTTGGGTGCGCCAGAACCATTCACAGTTTAGCTCAATGCTGATTGGCTAATTCTTTATAATTTTTTGGTCAAGGGAGATCAGATGCCTAATGGCTTCCCTTGCCTTCAATGCTTCGGGTGGCAACAATGTCATACTGGTTTGGACCAGACAGCATCAGATAGATGGCCTACACGTAGAGACAGAGGTCGCTGTTTCGCTCGCTCGGATGCTTTCTCCTGTGAGTTACATTCAGAAAATTATGAAACACAGAGAGATGGAGAATTGTGTGTACATACAGTGCCTTCGGAAAGTATTCAGACCCCTTGACTTTAAGTTTTGTTACGTTACAGCCTTATTCTAAAATGGATTAAATAAATAAATAAATCTCATCAATCTACACACAATACCCCATATTGATGAAGCAAAAACTGGTTTTTAGACATTTTTGCAAATGTATTAAAAATAAAAAAACAGATACCTTTTTTTACATAAGTATTCAGACCCTTTGCTATGAGACTCAAAATTGAGCTCAGGAGCATCCTGTTTCCATTAATCATACTTGAGATGTTCCAATAACTTGATTGGAGTCCACCTGTGGTAAATGCAACTGATTGGACATGATTTGGAAAGGCACACACCTGTCTATATAAGGTCCCACAGTTGACAGTGCATGTCAGAGCAAAAACCAAGCCATGAGGTTGAAGGAATTGTCCGTAGAGCTCTGAGACAGGATTGTGTCGAGGCACAGATCTGGGGACGGGTACCAAAACATTTATGCAGCATTGAAGGTCCCCAAGAACACAGTGGCCTCCATCATTGTTAAATGGAGGAAGTTTGGAACCACCAAGACTCTTCCTAGAGCTTTGATGAAAACCTGCTCCAGAACGCTCAGGTCCTCTGACTCAGGTCCTCTGACGCTCAGGTCCTCTGACACCTTCCAACAGGACAACGACCCTAAGCACACAGCCAAGACAACACAGGAGTGGCTTTGGGTCAAGTCTCTGAATGTCCTTTAGTGGTCCAGCCAGAGCCTGGACATGAACCCGATCGAACATCTCTTAAGAGACCTGAAAATAGCTGTGCAGCGACGCTCCCCATCCAACCTGACAGAGCTTGAGAGGATCTGCAGAGAAGAATGGGTGAAACTCCCCAAATACAGGTGTGCCAAGCTTGTAGCGTTCTACCCAAGAAGACTTGAGGCTGTAATCGCTGCCTAAGATGCTTCAACAATGTACTGAGTGAAGGGTATTTCCGTTTTGTCTAAAAACCTGTTTTTGCTTTGTCGTGATGGGGTAGATTGATCAGGAACAAAAACGATTTAATCCATTTTAAAATAAGGCAGTAACAAAACAAATGTGGAATAAGTCAAGGGGTATGAATACTTTCAGAAGTCCATACATTTATTATATTTTTTATACCTTTATTTAACTAGGAAAGTCAGTTAAGAACAAATTCTTATTTACAATGACGGCCTACTGGGGAACAGTGGGTTAACTGCCTTGTTCAGGGGCAAAAAGACAGATGTTTTTCCTTGTCAGCTCGGGGATTCGATCTAGCAACCTTTCAGTTACTGGCCCAACGTTCTAACCACTAGACTACTCGAATCCAAGATGGCGTAGCAGTGCAGACGTGGTTTGTTGTCCTCTCGTTTACTTTTTGTATTTTTCGTCTTTTTTTTGTATATATTCCAATTTATTTTTCAATCTCGTTTTCCATTTTTAAATTAAATATACCTTCCGGTAACCCGCCCGCTATTTATTTTAGACCCTATAGCCAAAACTTTCATCAGAAGGTAGCCAGCTAATTAGCTAAGTTACTAGCCATTTAGTCATTGTTAGCCACTGCTAGCGGCCTTTACCCTCTGCTCAGGCACCAGCCGTTTTTTTAGCCTGGATAATACCTACCAGCATCGGACTGTTTTTCTCCACTACAACACCAGATTCCTGCCGACCATTGATCGTCACAGATAGCTATCTTCAACTGAGTGATCCAGCCCCGAAGCTAGCCCTGAGCCAGGCGCATCTCCCGGCTAGCAAACGAAATTCCCACTAACTACAATACCTCTTTCGCCATCTGGCCCGGTCCCTTCGTCGACACGGCGCTCCGCCATACCACCACGACTGGTCCGCAGACGTAATTCCATCAGCTGTGCCTTCAACCGACCTTTGCCGGACGACGGAGCAGACAGTTCTACTTACCCCAGACTGCTAACTTTAAACGCCGTGTCTCCCACGTGCTAGCGTAGCAACGACTACCTAGCGGCTTCCCTGTTTCATCTATTGCTGTACACTGGACCCTATGATCACTTGGCTACATAGCTGATGCCTGCTGGACTGTTCATTAATCACGGTACTCCATTCTGTTTATTATTTGTTTATCTGTCGGCCCTAGCCCCGAACTCAGGCCCTGTGTGTAGTTAACCGACCCTCTCTGCCCATTCATCGCCATTTTACCTGTTGTTGTTGACTTAGCTGATTAGCTGTTGTCTTACCCTTGTTGACTTAGCTAGCTCTCCTAATCAACACGTGGGATTGCTTTATGCCTCGCTTTATGTCTTTCTTAAATGTCAATATGCCTTGTATACTGTTGTTTAGGATAATTATCATTGTTTTAGTTTACTGCGGAGCCCCTAGTCCCACCGTACATGCCTTAGATACCTCCTTTGTCCCACCTCCCACACATGCGGTGACCTCACCCGGTATAACCAGCATGTCCAGAGATGCAACCTCTCTTATCATCACTCAGTGCCTGGGCTTACCTCCGCACCCCACCATACCCCTGTCTGCACATTATGCCCTGAATCTATCCTACCACGCCCAGAAATCTGCTCCTTTTATTCTCTGTTCCCAATGCACTAGCCGACCAGTTTTGCTAACCTTTAGCCGTACCCTCATCCTACTCCTCCTCTGTTCCTCGGGTGATGTGGAGGTTAACCCAGGCCCTGCGTGTCCCCAGGCGCTCTCATTTGTTGACTTCTGTAATCGAAAAAGCCTTGGTTTCATGCATGTTAACATCAGAAGCCTCCTCCCTAAGTTTGTTTTATTCACTGCTTTAGCACCCTCCGCCAACCCTGATGTCCTTGCCGTGTCTGAATCCTGGCTTAGGAAGGCCACCAAGAATTCTGAGATTTCCATACCCAACTACAACATTTTCCATCAAGATAGAACTGCCAAAGGGGGAGGAGTTGCAATCTACTGCAGAGATAGCTTGCAAAGTTCTGTCATACTTTCCAGGTCTATGCCCAAACAGTTTGAGCTTCTAATTTTAAAAATGAATCTCTCCAGAAATAAGTCTCTAACTGTTGCCGCCTGTTATAGACCCCCCTCAGGTACGGTGGGATTCGAAATGGTCAGTGATCGCTGAGATCTTGGTTGAAAACAGCAGAGGTGTATTTGGAGGGCAAGTTGGTCAGGATAATATCTATGAGGGTGCCCATGTTTACGGATTCAGGATTGTACCTGGTGGTTTCCTTGATAATTTGTGTGAGATTGAGGGCATCTAGCTTAGATTGAAGGACTACTGGGGTGTTAAGCATTTCCCAGTTTAGGTCACCTAACAGAACGAATTCTGAAGATATATGGGGGGCAATCAATTCACATATGGTGTCCAGGGTTACCCCTCTGGTCAACACTCGCTCCAAGTGCGGTATCGCCATTAATGTGCCTCTATTAGGGGTCGCTTTTTTGGTTTGCTCTGTATTACCTTCCTGTTTTTCTTTGAAAAATTACAAAAGTGGGCAAAACTAAATGTATTTTTCAAAGAAAAACAGGAAGGTAATACAGAGCAAACCAAAAAAGCGACCCCTAATAGAGGCACATTAATGGCGATACCGCACTTGGAGCGAGTGTTGACCAGAGGGGTAACCCTGGACACCATATGTGAATTGATTGCCCCCCATATATCTTCAGAATTCGTTCTGTTAGGTGACCTAAACTGGGAAATGCTTAACACCCCAGTAGTCCTTCAATCTAAGCTAGATGCCCTCAATCTCACACAAATTATCAAGGAAACCACCAGGTACAATCCTGAATCCGTAAACATGGGCACCCTCATAGATATTATCCTGACCAACTTGCCCTCCAAATACACCTCTGCTGTTTTCAACCAAGATCTCAGCGATCACTGACTCATTGCCTGCATCCGTAATGGGTCTGCGGTCAAACGACCACCCCTCATCACTGTCAAACGCTCCCTAAAACACTTCTGCGAGCAGCCCTTTCTACTCGACCTGGCCCAGGTATCCTGGAAGGATACTGACCTCATCCCGTCAGTCGAGGATGCCTGGTCGTTCTTTAAAAGTAATTTCCTCACCATCTTAAATAAGCATGCCCCTTTCAAAAAATGTAGAACTAAGAACAGATATAGCCCTTGGTTCACTCCAGACCTGACTGCCCTTGACCAGCACAAAAACATCCTGTGGCGGACTGCAATAGCATCGAATAGTCCCCGCGATATGCAGCTGTTCAGGGAAGTCAGGAACCAATACACACAGTCAGTCAGGATAGCAAATGCTAGCTTTTTCAAACAGAAATTTGCATCCTGTAGCTCTAACTCCAAAAAGTTTTGGGACACTTTAAAGTCCATGGAGAACAAGAGCTCCTCCTCCCAGGTGCCCACTGCACTGAGGCTAGGCGACACGGCCACCACCGATAAATCCATGATAATCGGAAAATTTCAATAAGCATTTCTCTACGGCTGGCCATGCTTTCCTCCTGGCTACCCCAACAAACAGCTCCGCACCCCTCGCAGCTACTTGCCCGAGCCTCCCCAGCTTCTCCTTCACCCAAATCCAGATAGCAGATGTTCTGGAAGAGCTGCAAAACCTGGACCCGTACAAATCAGCTGGGCTAGACAATCTGGACCCTCTCTTTCTAAAATTATCCGCAGCCATTGTTGCAACCCCTATTACCAGTCTGTTCAACCTCTCTTTCATTTCGTCTGAGATCCCTAAAGATTGGAAAGCTGCCGCGGTCATCCCCCTCTTCAAAGGGGGTGACACTCTAGACCCAAACTGTTACAGACCTATATCCACCCTGCCCTGCCTTTCTAGTCTTTGAAAGCCAAGTTAATAAACAGATCACTGACCATTTCGAATCCCACCGTACCTTCTCCGCTGTGCAATCCCGTTTCTGAGCTGGTCACGGGTGCACCTCAGCCACGCTCAAGGTACTAAACGACATCATAACCGCCATCGATAAAAGATAGTACTGTGCAGCCGTCTTCATCGACCTGGCCAAGGCTTTCGACTCTGTCAATCACCGTATTCTTATTGGCAGACTCAATAGCCTTGCTTTCTCAAATGACTGCCTCGCCTGGTTCACCAACTACTTCGCAGATAGAGTTCAGTGTGTAAAATTGGAGGGCCTGTTGTCTGGTCCTCTGGCAGTCTCTATGGGGGTGCCACAGGGTTCAATTCCCGGCTGACTCTTTTCTCTGTATACATCAATGATGTCACTCTTGCTGCGGGTGATTCCCTGATCCACCTCTACGCAGACGACACCATTCTGTATACATCTGGCCCTTCTTTGGACACTGTGTTAACTAACCTCCAAACGAGCTTCAATGCCATACAACACTCCTTCCGTGGCCTCCAACTGCTCCTAAACACTAGCAAAACTAAATGCATGCTTTTCAACCGTTCGCTGCCCGCACCCGCCCGCCCGACTAGCATCACTATTCTGGACGGTTCTGACCTAGAATACATGGACAACTACAACTACCTAGGTGTCTGGTTAGACTGTACACTCTCCTTCCAGACTCACATCAAACTTCTCCAATCCAGAATCAAATCTAGAATCGTCTTTCTATTTCGCAAACAAAGCCTCTTTCACTCACGCCGCCAAACTTACCCTAGTAAAACTGACTATCCTACCGATCCTCGACTTCGGCGATGTCATCTACAAAATAGCTTCCAATACTCTACTCAGCAAAGTGGATGCAGTCTATCACAGTGCCATCCGTTTTGTTACCAAAGCCCCATATACTACCCACCACTGCGACCTGTATGCTCTCGTCAGCTGGCCCTCGCTACATATTCGTCGCCAGACCCACTGGCTCCAGGTCATCTACAAGTCTATGCTAGGTAACGCTCCGCCTTATCTCAGCTCACTGGTCACCATAGCAACACCCACCCATAGCACGCGCTCCAGCAGGTATATCTCACTGGTCATCCCCAAAGCCAACACCTTCCTTTGGCCGCCTTTCCTTCCAATTCTCTGCTGCCAATGACTGGAACGAATTGCAAAAATCACTGAAGCTGGAGACTTACATTTCCCTCACTAACTTTAAACATCAGCTATCTGAGCAGCTAACCGATCGCTGCAGCTGTATATAGTCCATCTGTAAGTAGCCCACCCAATCTATCTACCTCATCCCCATATTGTTTTTATTTACTTTGCTGCTCTTTTGCACACCAGTATCACTACTTACACACCATCATCTGCTCATCATCATCTGCTCATCTATCACTCCAGTGTTAATCTGCTAAATTGTAATTACTTTGCTACTATGGCCTATTTATCGCCATACCTCCTCATGCCATTTGCACACACTGTATATAGACTTTCTTTTTTTTCTCTATTGGGTTATTGACTGTACGCTTGTTTATTCCGTGTAACTAACTCTGTGTTGTTGTTTCTGTCGCACTGCTTTGCTTTATTTTGAGGTCGCAGTTGTAAATGAGAACTTGTTCTCAACTAGCTTACCTGGTTAAATAAAGGTGAAATAAATACATAAAAATAAAAATGGCCCACCAAAATAATGGTGTTCCAAAAAAGGTCCAGTCGCCAGGACAACAAATACAAATTCCATCTAGACAGCGTCGTCCTAGAGCACACAAAAAACTATACATACCTCGGCCTAAACATCAGCGCCACAGGTAACTTCCACAAAGCTGTGAACAATCTGAGAGACAAGGCAAGAAGGGCTTTCTATGCCATTTAATTCAACATACCAATTAGGATTTGGTTAAAAATACTTGAATCAGTCATAGAACCCATTGCCCTTTATGGTTGTGAGATCTGGGGTCCGCTCACCTACCAAGAATTCACAAAATGGGACAAACACCAAAGTGAGACTCTACATGCTGAATTCTGAAAAAATATCCTCCCTGTACAACGTAAAACACCAAATAATGCATACAGAGCAGAATTAGGGCGATACCCGATAATGATCAAAATCCAGAAAAGAGCCGTTAAATTCTACAACCACCTAAAAGGAAGCGATTCCCAAACCTTCCATAACAAAGCCATCACCTACAGAGAGATGAACCTGGAGAAGAGCCCCCTAAGCAAGCTGGTCCTGGGGCTCTGTTCACAAACACAAACAGACCCCACAGAGCCCCAGGACAGCAACACAATTAGACCCAAACAAATCATGAGAAAACAAAAAGATAATTACTTGACACATTGGAAAGAATTAACAAAAAAACAGAGCAAACTAGAATGCTATTTGGTCCTAAACAGAGAGTACACAGTGGCAGAATACCTGATCACTGTGACTGACCCAAACTTAAGGAAAGCTTTGACTATGTACAGACTCAGTGAGCATAGCCTTGCTATTGAGAAAGGCCGTCGTAGGCAGACCTGGCTCTGAAGAGAGGACAGGCTATGTGTACACTGCCTACAAAATGAGGTGGAAACTGAGCTGCACTTCCGAACCTCCTGCCAAATGTATGACCATATTAGAGACACATATTTCCCTCAGATTACATATCTATTGGTTGAAATACCACAGTGTGACATCACAGTAGGAAGATTTGTGACCTGATGCCACAAGAAAAGGGCAACCAGTGAAGAACAATCACCATTGTAAATACAACACATATTTATGTTTATTTATTTTCCCTTTTGTACTTTAACTATTTGCACATCATTACAACACTATATATAGTCATAATATGACATTTGAAATGTATTATATTGTGAGTGTAATGTTTACTGCTAATACTTTTTTATTATTTCACTTTGGTTTATTATCTATTTCACTTGCTTTGACAATGTAAACATATGTTTCCCCATGTCAATAAAGTCTATAACAGAGTCTACTGACCACAGGCCCCCAGCTCTATTACTGACCACAGGCCCCCAGCTCTATTACTGACCACAGGCCCCCAGCTCTATTACTGACCACAGGCCCCCAGCTCTATTACTGACCACAGGCCCCCAGCTCTATTACTGACCACAGGCCCCCAGCTCTACTACTGACCACAGGCCCCCAGCTCTATTACTGACCACAGGGTTACAGCTCTATTACTGACCACAGGCCCCCAGCTCTACTACTGACCACAGGCCCCCAGCTCTATTACTGACCACAGGCCCCCAGCTCTACTACTGACCACAGGCCCCCAGCTCTACTACGGACCACAGGCCCCCAGCTCTACTACAGACCACAGGCCCCCAGCTCTACTACTGACCACAGGCCCCCAGCTCTACTACTGACCACAGGCCCCCAGCTCTACTACTGACCACAGGCCCCCAGCTCTACTACTGACCACAGGCCCCCAGCTCTATTACTGACCACAGGCCCCCAGCTCTATTACTGACCACAGGCCCCCAGCTCTACTACTGACCACAGGCCCCCAGCTCTATTACTGACCACAGGCCCCCAGCTCTATTACTGACCACAGGCCCCCAGCTCTATTACTGACCACAGACAATGGCGTTGCTAATGTGTCCCCTGTCCATCACTCCATATCTAATGTGTCCCCTGTCCATCACTCGGTATCTAATGTGTCCCCTGTCCATCACTCCATATCTAATGTGTCCCCTGTCCATCACTCCATATCTAATGTCTCCCCTGTCCATCACTCCATATCTAATGTCTCCCCTGTCCATCACTCCATATGTCTCTTCTGTCTTTTCATGTCTGTTTTCTCTACCACCCTGTCTCCCTACCGCTAATCATCTCTCTCTCTGTCGGAGCTGTGTGTCATATTGCTTTGGCGACAGAGGTGTAAATGGAGTTGGCTGTCAGCATGACACCCTGGCTCAGAATTCCCTCCTCCTGTATAGAAGAACAGAGGTGCCTTTCTCTGTCCTCTCTCTCTCCCTCTCCCTCTCTCTCTCTCTCCCTCTCTCTCTCCCTCCCTCTCTTCCTACTTACATGACCGAAAGAACTCCAAAATCTGGACCCCCTACAAATCAGCCGGGCTAGACAATCTGGACCCTTTCTTTCTAAAATGATCTTCAGAAATTGTTGCAACCCCTATTACAAGCCTGTTCAACCTCTCATTCGTATCGTCTGAGATTCCCAAAGATGGGAAAGCTGCCGCGATCATCACCCTCTTCAAAGGGGGAGACACTCTAGACCCAAACTGCTACAGACCTATATCTATCCTACCCTGTCTTTCTAAAGTCTTCGAAAGCCAAGTCAACAAACAGATTACCGACCATATCGAATCCCACCGTACCTTCTCCGCTGTGCAATCTGGTTTCAGAGCTGGTCATGGGTGCACCTCAGCCACACTCAAGGTCCTAAACGACATCATAACCACCATCGATAAGAGACTCATCGACCTGGCTAAGGCTTTCGACCCTGTCAATCACCACATCCTCATCGGCAGACTGAATAGCCTTGGGTTCTCAAATGACTGCCTCGCCTGGTTCACCAACTACTTCTCTGATAGAGTTCAGTGTGTCAAATCTGAGGGCCTGTTGTCCGGGCCTCTGACAGTCTCTATGGGGAGACCACAGGGTTCAATTCTTGGGCCGACTCTTTTCTCTGTATACATCAATGATGTCACTCTTGCTGCTGGTGAGTCTCTGATCCACCTCTATGCAGACGACACCATTCTGTATACTTCTGGCCCCTCTTTGGACACTGTGTTAACTACCCTCCAGACGAGCTTCAATGCCATACAACTCTCCTTCCGTGTCCTCCAACTGCTCTTAAATGCAAGTAAAACTAAATGCATGCTCTTCAACCGATCGCTGCCTGCACCTGCCCGCCCGTCCAGCATCACTACTCTGGACGGTTCTGACTTAGAATATGTGGACAACTACAAATACCTAGGTGTCTGGTTAGACTGTAAACTCTCCTTCCAGACTCACATTAAGCATCTCCAATCCAAAATGAAATCTAGAATCGGCCTCCTATTTCGCAACAAAGCATCCTTCACTCATGCTGCCAAACATACCCTCATAAAACTGACTATCCTACCGATCCTCGACTTCGGTGATGTCATTTACAAAATAGCCTCCAACACTCTACTCAACAAACGATGCAGTCTATCACAGTGCCATCCGTTTTGTCACCAAAGCCCCATATACTACCCACCACTGCGACCTGTACGCTCTCGCTGGCTGGCCCTCGCTTCATACTCGTCGCCAAACCCACTGGCTCCAGGTCATCTACAAGTCTCTGCTAGGTAAAGCCCCGCCTTATCTCAGCTCACTGGTCACCATAGCAGCACCAACCCGTAGCACGCGCTCCAGCAGGTATATCTCACTGGTCAACCCCAAAGCAAATTCCTCCTTTGGCCGCCTTTCTTTCCAGTTATCTGCTGCCAATGACTGGAATGAACTGCAAAAATCACTGAAGCTGGAGACTCATATCTCCTTCACTAGCTTTAAGCACCAGCTGTCAGAGCAGCTCACAGATCACTGCACCTGTACATAGCCCATCTGCAAATAGCCCATGCAATTACCTCATCCCCATACTGTATTTATTTATTTATCTTGCTCCTTTGCACCCCAGTATCTCTACTTGCACATTCATCTTCTACACATCAATCACTCCAGTGTTTAATTGCTATATTGTAATTACTTCGCCACCATGACCTATTTATTGCCTTACCTCCCTTATCTTACCTCATTTGCACACACTGTATATAGATTTTCTTCAACTGTATTATTGACTGTATGTTTTGTCTATTCCATGTGTAACTCTGTGTTGTTGTATGTGTCGAACTGCTTTGCTTTATCTTTTTTTTTCTCTATTGGGTTATTGACTGTACGCTTGTTTATTCCGTGTAACTAACTCTGTGTTGTTGTTTCTGTCGCACTGCTTTGCTTTATTTTGAGGTCGCAGTTGTAAATGAGAACTTGTTCTCAACTAGCTTACCTGGTTAAATAAAGGTGAAATAAATAAATAAAAATAAAAATGTCCCACCAAAATAATGGTGTTCCAAAAAAGGTCCAGTCGCCAGGACAACAAATACAAATTCCATCTAGACACCGTCGTCCTAGAGCACACAAACAACTATACATACCTCGGCCTAAACATCAGCACCACAGGTAACTTCCACAAAGCTGTGAACGAGCTGAGAGACAAGGCAAGAAGTGCCTTCTATGCCATCAAAAGGAACATAAAATTCGACATACCAATTAGGATCTGGCTAAAAATCCTTGAATCAGTCATAGAACCCATTGCCCTTTATGGTTGTGAGATCTGGGGTCCGCTCACCTACCAAGAATTCACAAAATGGGACAAACACCAAAGTGAGATTCTACATGCTGAATTCTGCAAAAATATCCTCCCTGTACAACGTAAAACACCAAATAATGCAGAGCAGAATTAGGGCGATACCCGATAATGATCAAAATCCAGAAAAGAGCCGTTAAATTCTACAACCACCTAAAAGGAAGCGATTCCCAAACCTTCCATAACAAAGCCATCACCTACAGAGAGATGAACCTGGAGAAGAGTCCCCTAAGCAAGCTGGTCCTGGGGCTCTGTTCACAAACACAAACAGACCCCACAGAGCCCCAGGACAGCAACACAATTAGACCCAACCAAATCATGAGAAAACAAAAAGATAATTACTTGACACATTGGAAAGAATTAACAAAAAAACAGAGCAAACTAGAATGCTATTTGGTCCTAAACAGAGAGTACACAGTGGCAGAATACCTGATCACTGTGACTGACCCAAACTTAAGGAAAGCTTTGACTATGTACAGACTCAGTGAGCATAGCCTTGCTATTGAGAAAGGCCGTCGTAGGCAGACCTGGCTCTGAAGAGAGGACAGGCTATGTGTACACTGCCTACAAAATGAGGTGGAAACTGAGCTGCACTTCCGAACCTCCTGCCAAATGTATGACCATATTAGAGACACATATTTCCCTCAGATTACATATCTATTGGTTGAAATACCACAGTGTGACATCACAGTAGGAAGATTTGTGACCTGTTGCCACAAGAAAAGGGCAACCAGTGAAGAACAATCACCATTGTAAATACAACACATATTTATGTTTATTTATTTTCCCTTTTGTACTTTAACTATTTGCACATCATTACAACACTATATATAGTCATAATATGACATTTGAAATGTATTATATTGTGAGTGTAATGTTTACTGCTAATACTTTTTTATTATTTCACTTTGGTTTATTATCTATTTCACTTGCTTTGACAATGTAAACATATGTTTCCCCATGTCAATAAAG
Source organism: Salmo salar (assembly GCF_965601325.2). Lineage (NCBI taxonomy): Eukaryota > Metazoa > Chordata > Actinopteri > Salmoniformes > Salmonidae > Salmo > Salmo salar. The sequence goes on from NC_138304.1 coordinate 99,188,609, forward strand.
TCCATAACAGAGTCTACTGACCACAGGCCCCCAGCTCTATTACTGACCACAGGCCCCCAGCTCTATTACTGACCACAGGCCCCCAGCTCTATTACTGACCACAGGCCCCCAGCTCTATTACTGACCACAGGCCCCCAGCTCTATTACTGACCACAGGCCCCCAGCTCTATTACTGACCACAGGCCCCCAGCTCTACTACTGACCACAGGCCCCCAGCTCTATTACTGACCACAGGGTTACAGCTCTATTACTGACCACAGGCCCCCAGCTCTACTACTGACCACAGGCCCCCAGCTCTATTACTGACCACAGGCCCCCAGCTCTACTACTGACCACAGGCCCCCAGCTCTACTACGGACCACAGGCCCCCAGCTCTACTACAGACCACAGGCCCCCAGCTCTACTACAGACCACAGGCCCCCAGCTCTACTACTGACCACAGGCCCCCAGCTCTACTACTGACCACAGGCCCCCAGCTCTATTACTGACCACAGGCCCCCAGCTCTATTACTGACCACAGGCCCCCAGCTCTATTACTGACCACAGGCCCCCAGCTCTACTACTGACCACAGGCCCCCAGCTCTACTACTGACCACAGGCCCCCAGCTCTATTACTGACCACAGGCCCCCAGCTCTATTACTGACCACAGGCCCCCAGCTCTATTACTGACCACAGACAATGGCGTTGCTAATGTGTCCCCTGTCCATCACTCGGTATCTAATGTGTCCCCTGTCCATCACTCCATATCTAATGTGTCCCCTGTCCATCACTCCATATCTAATGTCTCCCCTGTCCATCACTCCATATCTAATGTCTCCCCTGTCCATCACTCCATATGTCTCTTCTGTCTTTTCATGTCTGTTTTCTCTACCACCCTGTCTCCCTACCGCTAATCATCTCTCTCTCTGTCGGAGCTGTGTGTCATATTGCTTTGGCGACAGAGGTGTAAATGGAGTTGGCTGTCAGCATGACACCCTGGCTCAGAATTCCCTCCTCCTGTATAGAAGAACAGAGGTGCCTTTCTCTGTCCTCTCTCTCTCCCTCTCCCTCTCTCTCTCTCTCCCTCTCTCTCTCCCTCCCTCTCTTCCTACTTACATGACCGAAAGAACTCCAAAATCTGGACCCCCTACAAATCAGCCGGGCTAGACAATCTGGACCCTTTCTTTCTAAAATGATCTTCAGAAATTGTTGCAACCCCTATTACAAGCCTGTTCAACCTCTCATTCGTATCGTCTGAGATTCCCAAAGATGGGAAAGCTGCCGCGATCATCACCCTCTTCAAAGGGGGAGACACTCTAGACCCAAACTGCTACAGACCTATATCTATCCTACCCTGTCTTTCTAAAGTCTTCGAAAGCCAAGTCAACAAACAGATTACCGACCATTTCGAATCCCACCGTACCTTCTCCGCTGTGCAATCTGGTTTCAGAGCTGGTCATGGGTGCACCTCAGCCACGCTCAAGGTCCTAAACGACATCATAACCACCATCGATAAGAGACTCATCGACCTGGCTAAGGCTTTCGACCCTGTCAATCACCACATCCTCATCGGCAGACTGAATAGCCTTGGGTTCTCAAATGACTGCCTCGCCTGGTTCACCAACTACTTCTCTGATAGAGTTCAGTGTGTCAAATCTGAGGGCCTGTTGTCCGGGCCTCTGACAGTCTCTATGGGGATGCCACAGGGTTCAATTCTTGGGCCGACTCTTTTCTCTGTATACATCAATGATGTCACTCTTGCTGCTGGTGAGTCTCTGATCCACCTCTATGCAGACGACACCATTCTGTATACTTCTGGCCCCTCTTTGGACACTGTGTTAACTACCCTCCAGACGAGCTTCAATGCCATACAACTCTCCTTCCGTGTCCTCCAACTGCTCTTAAATGCAAGTAAAACTAAATGCATGCTCTTCAACCGATCGCTGCCTGCACCTGCCCGCCCGTCCAGCATCACTACTCTGGACGGTTCTGACTTAGAATATGTGGACAACTACAAATACCTAGGTGTCTGGTTAGACTGTAAACTCTCCTTCCAGACTCACATTAAGCATCTCCAATCCAAAATGAAATCTAGAATCGGCCTCCTATTTCGCAACAAAGCATCCTTCACTCATGCTGCCAAACACACCCTCGTAAAACTGACCAATCCTACCGATCCTCGACTTCGGCGATGTCATTTACAAAATAGCCTCCAACACTCTACTCAGCAAACTGGATACAGTCTATCACAGTGCCATCCGTTTTGTCACCAAAGCCCCATACACTACCCACCATTGCAACCTGTACGCTCTCGTTGGTTGGCCCTCGCTTCATACTCGTCGCCAAACCCACTGGCTCCAGGTCATCTACAAGTCTCTGCTAGGTAAAGCCCCGCCTTATCTCAGCTCACTGGTCACCATAGCAGCACCAACCCGTAGCACGCGCTCCAGCAGGTATATCTCACTGGTCAACCCCAAAGCAAATTCCTCCTTTGGCCGCCTTTCTTTCCAGTTATCTGCTGCCAATGACTGGAATGAACTGCAAAAATCACTGAAGCTGGAGACTCATATCTCCCTCACTAGCTTTAAACACCAGCTGTCAGAGCAGCTCACAGATCACTGCACCTGTACATAGCCCATCTGCAAATAGCCCATGCAATTACCTCATCCCCATACTGTATTTATTTATTTATCTTGCTCCTTTGCACCCCAGTATCTCTACTTGCAAATTCATCTTCTGCACATCTATCACTCCAGTGTTTAATTGCTATATTGTAATTACTTCGCCACCATGACCTATTTATTGCCTTACCTCCCTTATCTTACCTCATTTGCACACACTGTATATAGATTTTCTTCAACTGTATTATTGACTGTATGTTTTGTCTATTCCATGTGTAACTCTGTGTTGTTGTATGTGTCGAACTGCTTTGCTTTATCTTGGCCAGGTCGCAGTTGTAAATGAGAACTTGTTGTCAGCTAGCCTACCTGGTTAAATAAAGGTGAAATACAAAAAAATTAACATCTTTCTCTATCTTCATCTGATATCCCTCCCTCCCTCCTTTCTCTCCCCTCTCTCCCTCCCCTCCCCCTTTCTCCCCTCCCTTTCTCCCCTCCCTTTCTCTCCCCTCCCTTTCTCTCCCCTCTCTTTCTCTCCCCTCTCTTTCTCTCCCCTCCATCTTTCTCCTTCCTCTCTTTGTTTCCTCTAAACGTCAGTCTTGTTTCACACATGTTCTCACAGTCCTGATACTTGCCACACCTAAAACGTGTGTGTGTGTGTGTGTGTGTGTGTGTGTGTGTGTGTGTGTGTGTGTGTGTGTGTGTGTGTGTGTGTGTGTGTGTGTGTGTGTGTGTGTGTGTGTGTGTGTGTGTGTGTGTCTTACCCCACGCTGCCCCCGTCCAGCCATCCTCGTGTGCAGGCAGAGAAGGAACACTCCATCACGGCGTGACGCAGCTCCTCGGTCGACGCCAGCCGGGCATCATGGATAGCACACGCATGTTCTGCCTCGGCCAATCCCCCGGAATCAGACGTGTTTCTCTGGTCCAATAGAAACACACGACCTGGGGAGAGAACACCTTTACAGCAGAGACCATGGTATGGACTGTAAATCAGTAGTTTAACACCTTTACAGCAGAAACACAGCAGAGACCATGGTATGGACTGTAAATCAGTAGTTTAACACCTTTACAGCAGAAACACAGCAGAGACCATGGTATGGACTGTAAATCAGTAGTTTAACACCTTTACAGCAGAAACACAGCAGAGACCATGGTATGGACTGTAAATCAGTAGTTTAACACCTTTACAGCAGAAACACAGCAGAGACCATGGTATGGACTGTAAATCAGTAGTTTAACACCTTTACAGCAGAAACACAGCAGAGACCATGGTATGGACTGTAAATCAGTAGTTTAACACCTTTACAGCAACAGCAGAAACACAGCAGAGACCATGGTATGGACTGTAAATCAGTAGTTGAACACCTTTACAGCAGAAACACAGCAGAGACCATGGTATGGACTGTAAATCAGTAGTTTAACACCTTTACAGCAGAAACACAGCAGAGACCATGGTATGGACTGTAAATCAGTAGTTGAACACCTTTACAGCAGAAACACAGCAGAGACCATGGTATGGACTGTAAATCAGTAGTTGAACACCTTTACAGCAGAAACACAGCAGAGACCATGGTATGGACTGTAAATCAGTAGTTTAACACCTTTACAGCAGAAACACAACAGAGACCATGGTATGGACTGTAAATCAATAGTTTATCAAATTAGTTGCAACAGTTATAAAAACACAACTGATTTAACTATCTATAAATTAATAGTATATTAACTACTTTAAAACCTGTTATAAACCCTTCACATTAGATAAGAGTTCCCCATCAAGGTCTCGCAAAGCTACTGCAGAGAGGTGAGAGAGAGAGAGAGAGAGAGAGAGAGAGCGAGAGAGAGAGAGACTGCCAACACCAAGTCAAAATCCTGCTCACACTGGTTTATCAATACAGACCATGTATTATCAAGCAATACTATACGCATAAGCTTTTTCTAGCTGTATTTTTCAATTCGAAGCAGCAGTTTACTATGTAAACCAGGTTGGAATACAGTAGAATATATTTCTGAACGTTGTTTAAAAAGTGTATCCTCGACCAAAAGTTCCAGCCCTGAAGGCAGAGGTTCCACTCCCTCTTCAGATGTCCGGTTGGACGCGAGACCCCCAGATGTTGACAGCTGCCCACCGTGCGCCAGATGTGACCAAAACCGACACAGTTACTATTTGGATTGGGCGTCACAACCCATGTAGAAAAAAAACTTACCGTCAGCGTGAACGACAGAAACCACCGTTAGCCAAACCAAGCATCCAAACATGGACGAGAAAACCAGGTTTTGGTAAATGCGTCGCGCCATCATTCTCTGCGCGCTCTGATTCTTTTTGTTTACCGCAGTTGAAAAAAAGATTCCAAAGTTTTAATGGAAATAAATCTCCCTTTGGTGAGTTGGTGATACAAGAGGGAGCAGCGGGTCCGTTATATCCCTCCCGGTGTCAGACAGACTGAGAGAATCTAGATTTGAACTTGTTGACACGAAACGGCAAAACGGAAAGGAAAATGACGGTTGGTTCGGTTTATCTCCCCAAATAGTGCCTTCGCGAACAGATGGAGCATCGGTACGAAAACTCGCGTGTCCCCGTCAGTAAATACGTGACGGCTCCCCAACCTGAAGTCTGGGCGGCAGCGCGACCTGAGAAACACCAACCGTCAAGCAAGCCGGGAGTGCGTCTTTACGCACCGAGAGAGAGAGAGAGGAGAGAGGAGAGAGAGGGGAAAAAAACACTTTCTCTGGTGTGGGTATCGCGAGGCAACTTGCATATTTTTTCAGTGATTACATCCTCGAACACTCATGCTCAAAAGTGTCCATGTTTTTATCCCCTCTTCCCTACACTCTCAGAAGTAAAGGAGCCTTTTGAATAACCTTTTGGGGTTCAAAAGATTGCAGCTGTGGGGAACCTTTTTAGGTCAAAAAGGCAAAGCAAGGAATCCCCTCTGAAAAGGTTATTTGAGAAGCCCCTGTGACATGAAGCATTAGAAGTGGCAATCGGAAGAAAAAAAATTGGGCTGTATTTTACTTTATTTACAGGAACCCTTTGTCACATTAAAGGTTCCTCTAAAAAACCTCAACTGACCAAAGGTGCAGATATGAACCATTGACTTGCAATGATTCTTTGAGGAACTCCAGGGTACCTTGAGTCACCACTAATTCTCAGAGTGTAGGAAACCCGTTATTTAATCCACACATGATAACTGTTTTTATATGTTGGCATATACGCTTACATGTCTTTATATTTACACGTTTTGTATTTACAATTTGGAGAAGAATCTGCAATAGCCTACACCATTATGTTATGATGTGGGGAAATATTCTTCACCTGCATCTCCATTTTCTTTCCACCACTAACATTCTCTGGCACTCTGGCTTGCTATAATTGAGGTGACTGCTCCCCTGTCTCAGCTCTAGGCCCAGAGCTCTCTCTCTCTCTCTCTCTCTCTCTCTGTGTCTGCTTTTACTGTGATATAAAGATGGACAGCCATCTCCCTGAGAGACCAGCACCCTGCATCCGGGGAGTTGTCTTGGTTAGTCTGTGCAATTAGAGAACACACACACACACACAGTTGAAGTCGGAAGTTTACATACACCTTAGCCAAATACATTAAAACTACATTTTTCACAATTCCTGACATTTAATCCTAGTAAAAATTCCCTGTTTTAGGTCAGTTAGGATCACTACTTTGTTTTAAGAATGTGAAATGTCAGAATAATAGTAGATAGAATAATTCATTTCAGCTTTTATTTCTTTCATCACAGTCCCAGTGGGTCAGAAGTTTACATACACTCAATTAGTTTTTAGTAGCATTGCCTTTAAATAGTTTAACTTGGGTCAAACGTTTTGGGTAGCCTTCCACAAGCTTCCCACCATAAGTCGGGTGAATTTTGGCCCATTCCTTTTGGCAGAGCTGTGTAACTGAGTCAGGTTTGTAGGCCTCCTTGCTCGCACACCCTTTTTCAGTTCTGCCCACAAATGTTCTATAGGATTGAGGTCAGGGCTTTGTGATGGCCACTCCAATACCTTGACTATGTTGTCCTTAAGCCATTTTGTCACAACTTTGGAAGTATGCTTGGGGTCATTGTCCATTTGGAAGACCCATTTGCAGCCAAGCTTTAACTTCCTGACTGATGACTTGAGATTTTGCTTCAATATATCCACATAATTTTCCACCCTCATGATGCCATCTATTTTGTGAAGTGCACCAGTCCCTCCTGCAGCAAAGCACCCCACAACATGATGCTGCCACCCCCGTGCTTCACGGTTGGGATGGTGTTCTTCGGCTTGCAAGCCTCCCCCTTCTTCCTCCAAACATAACGATGGTCATTATGGCCAAACAGTTCTATTTTTGTGTCATCAGACCAGAGGACATTTCTCCAAAAAGTACGATCTTTGTCCCCATGTGCAGTTGCAAACCGTAGTCTGGCTTTTTTATGGCGGTTTTGGGGCAGTGGCTTCTTCCTTGCTGAGCGGCCTTTCAAGTTATGTCGATATAGGACTCGTTTTACTGTGGATATAGATACTTTTGTACCTGTTTCCTCCAGCATCTTCACAAGGTCCTTTGCTATTGTTCTGGGATTGATTTGCACTTTTTGCACCAAAGTACGTTCATCTCTAGGAGACAGAACGCGTCTCCTTCCTGAGTGGTATGACGGCTGCGTGGTCCCATGGTGTTTATACTTGCGTACTGTTGTTTGTACAGATGAACGTGGTACCTTCAGGCGTTTGGAAATTGCTCCCAAGGATGAACCAGACTTGTGGAGGTCTACCATTTTTTTCTGAGGTCATGGCTGATTCCTTTTGATTTTCCCATAATGTCAAGCAAAGAGGCACTGAGTTTGAAGGTAGGCCTTGAAATACATCCACAGGTACACCTCCAACTGACTCAAATTATGTAAATTAGCCTATCAGAAGCTTCTAAAGCCATTACATAATTTTCAGGAATTTTCCAAGCTGTTTAAAGGCACAGTCAACTTAGTGTATGTAAACTTCTGACCCACTGGAATTGTGATACTGTGAATTATAAGTGAAATAATCTGTCTGTAAACAATTGTTGGAAAAATGACTTGTGTCATGCACAAAGTAGATGTCCTAACCGACTTGCCAAAACTATAGTTTGTTAACAAGAAATTTGTGGAGTGGTTGAAAAACGAGTTTTAATGACTCCAACCTAAGTGTATGTAAACTTCCCACTTCAACTATAGATGCACAGATACTTTTAAAGTTTAAGAATGACCTACAATCAAACACACTCCGCCTAATGAGATGGCTGTAAGCTATACTGAGTGTTGTGAATGGGGGTTGGATATGAGATGGCTGTAAGCTATACTGAGTGTTGTGAATGGGGGTTGGATATGAGATGGCTGTAAGCTATACTGAGTGTTGTGAATGGGGGTTGGATATGAGATGGCTGTAAGCTATACTGAGTGTTGTGAATGGGGGTTGGATATGAGATGGCTGTAAGCTATACTGAGTGTTGTGAATGGGGGTTGGATATGAGATGGCTGTAAGCTATACTGAGTGTTGTGAATGGGGGTTGGATATGAGATGGCTGTAAGCTATACTGAGTGTTGTGAATGGGGGTTGGATATGAGATGGCTGTAAGCTATACAGAGTGTTGTGAATGGGGGTTGGATATGATATGGCTGTAAGCTATACTGAGTGTTGTGAATGGGGGTTGGATATGAGATGGCTGTAAGCTATACTGAGTGTTGTGAATGGGGGTTGGATATGAGATGGGGTTGTATTCTCCAATGAAGAGTTTTCGGTTAACTGCTGATAATGATGTAATTTCAACTAATTTTCAACCTGTTTGACATTACATTATTTCAACCAGATTCAACCAGGGAGGGAAGGTGGGAGGGAGGGGTGGGAATTGGAAAGCTGATATTAGTACTCAGACCAGTGTCTCCCTAGGGAGGAGAGAAGCGAGGGAGGTGGGAAGAGCGAGGGGAGAGCGTTATGTCCAAAAAGAGTGACACAAGTTCACATTATCCTGGGAAATCACACTTATTCATCTCTATCCCTTTCTCATCCTCTCCCACACATTCCTTATTAATTTGTATCTCTTTGCTTACCTCTTCCCTTCTCTCCCATCTCTCCAGTCCTCTTCCCTTCCCCCCTGTCTCTCCAGTCCTATTCCCTTCTCCCCTGTCTCTCCAGTCCTCTCTTCTCCCCTGTGTCTCCAGTCCTCCTCTCTTCTCCCCTGTGTCTCCAGTCCTCTTCCCTTCTCCCCTGTGTCTCCAGTCCTCTTCCCTTCCCCCATGTCTCTCCAGTCCTCCTCTCTTCTCCCCTGTGTCTCCAGTCCTCTTCCCTTCTCCCCTGTGTCTCCAGTCCTCCTCCCTTCACCCCAGTCCTCCTCCCTTCTCCCCTGTCTCTCCAGTCCTTCTCCCTTCACCCCAGTCCTCCTCCCTTCTCCCCTGTCTCTCCAGTCCTCTCTTCTCCCCTGTGTCTCCAGTCCTCCTCTCTTCTCCCCTGTCTCCAGTCCTCTTCCCTTCTCCCCTGTCTCCAGTCCTCCTCCCTTCTCCCTTCACCCCAGTCCTCCTCCCTTCTCCCCTGTCTCTCCAGTCCTCTCTTCTCCCCTGTCTCTCCAGTCCTCCTCTCTTCTCCCCTGTGTCTCCAGTCCTCCTCTCTTCTCCCCTGTGTCTCCAGTCCTCTTCCCTTCTCCCCTGTGTCTCCAGTCCTCCTCCCTTCACCCCAGTCCTCCTCTCTTCTCCCCTGTCTCTCCAGTCCTTCTCCCTTCACCCCTGTGTCTCCAGTCCTCCTCCCTTCTCCCCTGTCTCTCCAGTCCTCCTCCCTTCTCCCCTGTCTCTCCAGTCCTCTTCCCTTCTCCCCTGTCTCTCCAGTCCTTCTCCCTTCTCCCCTGTCTCTCCAGTCCTCCTCCCTTCTCCCCTGTCTCTCCAGTCCTTCTCCCTTGTCTCTCCAGTCCTTCTCCCTTCTCCCCTGTCTCTCCAGTCCTCCTCCCTTCTCCCCTGTCTCTCCAGTCCTCCTCCCTTGTCTCTCCAGTCCTTCTCCCCTGTCTCTCCAGTCCTCCTCCCTTCTCCCCTGTGTCTCCAGTCAAATTCACTTTTCTTTCTCTCTCCCCCCTCTCCCTGTTCCATCCCTCAACCTTTTTTCTCCATCTCTCTCTCCTGTTCTATCTCCATCTCTCACTCAGTTTCTGGGACATTCTCTGAGGTTAGAGTTAGATAGAGGGATGGAGTGGGAGAGAGGATTCACCACAGACTCAGAGGGGGATCGTCTGACACACACCTTGGATATTTATTGAGAGAAAACAAGGGAATGTTTGATGAAAAAGAGAGAGATGAGTGAGAGGTAGCAGCGAGGAGAGAGACAATGAATCACACCTGTACTATCTGACAGAGGAGGGTGAGAATTACATCGCAAGTGTCAGGGGGACTATCGCTTTATCACAGCTATGTACGTTAATCTGTCTCCTGCATGTGCACACACACACACACACACACACACACACTCTCTGTTTGGTCTCCTTGGTAACAGCCTCCTGAGCAGGCCTGGTGATTGGATCTGGGAATTCAGGGAGTGGCTCCAGCCTGGGTATGTGTGTGTGAGCGTTTGGGTGTGTGTGAGTGTTTGGGTGTGTTTGGGTGTATTTTGGTGTGTGTGAGTGTTTGGGTGTGTGTGTGTGTGTGAGTGAGTGTTTGGGTGTGTGTGTGTGAGTGTGTGAGCGTTTGTGTGTGTTTTGGTGTTTAGGTGTGTGTGTGTGTGTGTGTGTGTGTGTGTGTGTGTGTGTGTGTATATACGAGCAGCACAATACCGCTCTCCAAACTTTAGATTTATACTCCAAGAAAAACCTCCACATTATAAAATATATAAAATCTGAAATATAGCAACGTCCTTGTTCTAAATGAGTAGATTTATTTAGAACACCATAAGACATTCTACAGCAGGCTGCACGGCCAGCCAGGATTGGAGGAGAACAGTTCTATTTAAAGAAGACGATTAATTAATGAGACTGTTACTGAGGCTTAATTATCATAGTATGCTGAGAGAGTGGAGGAGGCCGTAGGAGGGCAACAACCCAGCAGCAGGACCGCTACCTCTGCCTTTGTGCAAGGAGGAGCAGGAGGAGCACTGCCAGAGCCCTGCAAAATGACCTCCAGCAGGCCACAAATGTGCATGTGTCTGCTCAAACGTTCAGAAACAGACTCCATGAGGGTGGTATGAGGGCCCGACGTCCACAGGTGGGGGTTGTGCTTACAGCCCAACACCGTGCAGGACGTTTGGCATTTGCCAGAGAACACCAAGATTGGCAAATTCGCCACTGGCGCCCTGTGCTCTTCACAGATGAAAGCAGGTTCACACTGAGCACATGTGACAGACGTGACAGAGTCTGGAGACGCCGTGGAGAACGTTCTGCTGCCTGCAACATCCTCCAGCATGACCGGTTTGGCGGTGGGTCAGTCATGGTGTGGGGTGGCATTTCCTTGGGGGGCCGCACAGCCCTCCATGTGCTCGCCAGAGGTAGCCTGACTGCCATTAGGTACCGAGATGAGATCCTCAGACCCCTTGTGAGACCATATGCTGGTGCGGTTGGCCCTGGGTTCCTCCTAATGCAAGACAATGCTAGACCTCATGTGGCTGGAGCGTGTCAGCAGTTCCTGCAAGAGGAAGGCATTGATGCTATGGACTGGCCCGCCCGTTCCCCAGACCTGAATCCAATTGAGCACATCTGGGACATCATGTCTCGCTCCATCCACCAACGCCACGTTGCACCACAGACTGTCCAGGAGTTGCCGGATGCTTTAGTCCAGGTCTGGGAGGAGATCCCTCAGGAGACCATCCGCCACCTCATCAGGAGCATGCCCAGGCGTTGTAGGGAGGTCATACAGGCACGTGGAGGCCACACACACTACTGAGCCTCATTTTGACTTGTTTTAAGGACATTACATCAAAGTTGGATTAGCCTGTAGTGTGGTTTTCCACTTTAATTTTGAGTGTGACTCCAAATCCAGACCTCCATGGGTTGATAAATTGGATTTCCATTGATTATTTTTGTGTGATTTTGTTGTCAGCACATTCAACTATGTAAAGAAAAAAGTATTTAATAAGATTATTTCATTCATTCAGATCTAGGATGTGTTATTTTAGTGTTCCCTTTATTTTTTTGAGCAGTGTACTTAAGTATCAAAGTGCTTTATTAAGCAAACCAGACAGCACTATTTTATTTGATAATTTCGCACCAGGGCACCCACACCGCCCAGGCCGGGTCACACTCCAACACTCAGACATCATTTACAGATAGCCAGGGTCACACTCCAACACTCAGACATCATTTACAGATAGCCAGGGTCACACTCCAACACTCAGACATCATTTACAGATAGCCAGGGTCACACTCCAACACTCAGACATCATTTACAGATAGCCAGGGTCACACTCCAACACTCAGACATCATTTACAGATAGCCAGGGTCACACTCCAACACTCAGACATCATTTACAGATAGCTAGGGACACACTCCAACACTCAGACATCATTTACATATGAAGCATTTGAGTTTAGTAAGTCCACCAGATCAGAGGCAGTAGGGATGACCAGGGTTGTTCTCTTGATAAGTGTGTGAATTGGGCCATTTTCCTGTCCTGCTAAGCATTCTACATGTAACTAATACTTTTGGGTGTCAGGAAAAATGTATGGAGTAAAAAGTACATTCTTTTCTTTAGGAATGTAGTGAAGTAAAAGTAAAAAGTTGTAACAAATATAAATAGTAAAGTACAGATATCCCCAAAAAACTACTTAAGTAGTACTTTAAAGTATCTTTACACCACTGGTTGTACACTAGGAACGAGACAGAGAGACTGGTGTGACCGTCGTACACTAGGAACGAGGCAGAGAGACTGGTGTGACCGTCGTACACTAGGAACGAGGCAGAGAGACT